>NC_138895.1:55603001-55950212 GCF_965194825.1 Balaenoptera physalus
GGATGCTTAGCTTTTGCATTTGAAATAGATTTTTGAACTTCAAGACAAAGGTAAATAGTAATAATGACTTTTGAATTGCAGGGGTTGGGCTTTTATCTTTTTCAGAAGCAGAAACTGAAGAGTTCAGAGCATAAAGTTCATGATAAAAAATTGGGACATTTTTCTCAATCTTGACAAAGATCCTTTGAGTTGGACTTAGGGAGATAATAGTCAAGAAAAAAAGTACACGTAATGAAGCTTGGATGCAAGTGTCTGAGATACAAGTGGGTTATGCTATGTTATCCCTCTGGTTAGTTTCAAGTGGAGGCAGATGATAGAACGTTTTATACCTTCCATTTAAGTTTGTCATTGGAGTGAGAAGAAGGAACTATGCTTGTCTCTTAGGTGGAATCAAGAAGCCAGAAAATTTGAGATTGCCCTTATACCACATCAACTTGGTACAGTAGCAGTGAAGTAGAACCAGTGGTATGATGTGAACAGGCAGATCAGACTTGAAGACAGCTCTACAAGACATTTTCCCCTGGCCCAGAAAAGGTTCAGGGGAAGTATTAACATATCCCATGGCTCAAGAGAGGAAGAGAAGTGGATGAAAGCAGGATAAAAGATTAGAAAAGTCTTCTCTATATGGAGAGAGGAACATAAACTTTGTGGAACAATGACTATGACCAATGGGATAGTGCATCTCAGTGGATGCCAGCCTGGAGGATGAGATGCCAGGGACCAGGGAGGGTGAAATTGTCCATGAGTGACCAGATGATGACAATAATCAACCTTCCCCCATCCTTACCACCACCAGCCAATCCCCACAAAGTTATATAAGAACCCAGGAACCTGGGAAGGAGACAGGAAGAGGAACCCCTTGGATGGCTAACTTAAATTTGGAATGAACTAATTTTAATCAGAATTAACTAAAATCAGGTAGGATGGGGGTTTGAGTTGATTTATAGAAAACTATGGAGGCATGCTATTTTGCATATTTGGATGTTATGACCTGATAATTTATACTTGCTACATATTCTTGACTTCCTCCTACTTCTGTTGTAGAATAATGATTGGAAGTGATCCTATCTTGGGGTATTGTAGAATCACTTCTTAAAGATTTGTTTCTTAAACAAATGTGTAAAGCAAAATTGTTTATAATGAAAATCACTCAAAATCCCTTAAGTCAAGCATACAAGACAGTACACAGGCACGTTCTCATTCAATAAATCCCACACAGGCAGGTTTTCCTTTAGGACTGGAGTATAGCTGTTTCTTCATGTGACACTGGATTAAGTTGTATGCTTTAGATTTCCAGACACTAGGGCAGAAGATGCCCTCAATATGAGAGGGTCATGGGGTTGAACATCAAGGGAGGATAGATTCACTCCTCCCACCTGCCATTCTGAGGCATTGGCTCATCCAGCAAAAGGCAGGCACCTTGCCCCACATTAACTGCACCTTTCCCCACATTAATTCTCTCTCCCATACATGTGCTTTCACTTACACTCTCCCTCTCTTTCTCCCTCACCTCACTCTTGTATATTTAAAAAAACTGTACATAGGCAACTGGATTCTTATGTTAATTCTTGAAGTTTTGATGTTCAAGTTATGGCTCCGGGCAGGTGGCCTTTGTAAACATCCTACCTGGCTTGATAAATTTGGGCTGGATCCAATATCATTTAAACTCAGCCTCTTCCCTCCCAGTGCTGTGTCTGTTCTCCATCTCAAAAGGTTAAAACAATATGGGCTCCTTTCTTCACCAGATACACAATTTTGACAGTGTGCTGACACTTTCAAAACTACACTTGACAATTCAATAAAGCAAGTGCCTATCTGTAACAACAGACTTGAAGAATACCTGGCTTCTATCAGAGAAGAAAAAGAAATAAAAGGAATCCAAATCGGAAAAGAAGTAAAGCTGTCACTGTTTGCAGATGACATGATACTATACATAGAGAATCCTAAAGATGCTACCAGAAAACTACTAGAGCTAATCAATGAATTTGGTAAAAGTAGCAGGATACAAAATTAACGCACAGAAAACTCTTGCATTCCTATACACTAATGATGAAAAATCTGAAAGTGAAATTAAGAAAACACTCCCATTTACCACTGCAACAAAAAGAATAAAATACCTAGGAATAAACCTACCGAAGGAGACAAAAGACCTGTGTGCAGAAAATTATAAGACACGGATGAAAGAAATTAAAGATGATACAAATAGATGGAGAGATAGACCATGTTCTTGGATTGGAAGAATCAACATTGTGAAAATGACTCTACTACCCAAAGCAATCTACAGATTCAATGCAATCCCTATCAAACTACCAATGGCATTTTTCACAGAACTAGAACAAAAAATTTCACAATTTGTATGGAAACACAAAAGACCCCAAATAGCCAAAGCAATCTTGAGAATGAAAAATGGAGCTGGAGGAATCAGGCTCTCTGACTTCAACACTATACTACAAAGCTATAGTAATCAAGACAGTATGGTACTGGCACAAAAACAGAAATATAGATCCATGGAACAGGATAGAAAGCCCAGAGATAACCCATGCACATATGGTCACCTTATCTTTGATAAAGGAGGCAAGCATATACAGTGGAGAAAAGACAGCCTCTTCAATAAGTGGTGCTGGGAAAACTGGACAGGTACATGTAAAAGTATGAAATTAGAACACTCCCTAACACCATACACAAAAATAAACTCAAAATGGATTAAAGACCTAAATGTAAGGCCAGACACTATAAAACTCTTAGAGGAAAACATAGGAAGAACACTCTATGATATAAATCACAGCAAGATCCTTTTTGACCCAGCTCCTAGAGAAATGGAAATAAAAACACAAATATACAAATGGGACTTAATGAAACTTAAAAGCTTTTGCACAGCAAAGGAAACCATAAACAAGACAAAAACACAGCCCTCAGAATGGGAGAAAATATTTGCAAATGAAGCAACTGACAAAGGAATAATCTCCAAGATTTACAAGCAGCTCATGCAGCTCAATAACAAAAAAACAAACAACCCAATCCAAAAATGGGCAGAAGACCTAAATAGACATTTCTCCAAAGAAGATGTACAGATTGCCAACAAACACATGAAAGAATGCTCAACATCATTAATCATTAGAGAAATGCAAATCAAAACTATAATGAGATATCATCTCACACCAGTCAGAATGGCCATCATCAAAAAATCTAGAAACAATAAATGCTGGAGAGGGTGTGGAGAAAAGGGAACACTCTTGCACTGTTGGTGGGAATGTAAATTGATACAGCCACTATGGAGAACAGTATGGAGGTTCCTTAAAAAACTACAAATAGAACTACCATACGACCCAGCAATCCCACTACTGGGCATATACCCTGAGAAAACCATAATTCAAAAAGAGTCATGTATCAAAATGTTCATTGCAGCTCTATTTACAATAGCCAGGACATGGAAGCAACCTAAATGTCCATCATCGGATGAATGGATAAAGAAGATGTGGCACATATATACAATGGAATATTACTCAACCATAAAAAGAAACGAAATGGAGTTATTTGTAGTGAGGTGGATGGAGTTAGAGTCTGTCATACAGAGTGAAGTAAGTCAGAAAGAGAAAAACAAATACAGTATGCTAACACATATATATGGAATCTAAGGAAAAAAAAAAAAAAGTCATGAAGAACCTAGTGTCAAGACGGCAATAAAGACCCAGACCTACTAGAGAATGGACTTGAGGATATGGGGAGGGGGAAGGGTAAGCTGCGACAAAGAGAGAGAGTGGCATGGACATATATACACTACCAAACGTAAAATAGATAGCTAGTGGGAAGCAACCGCATAGCACAGGGAGATCAGCTCGGTGCTTTGTGACCACCTAGAGGGGTGGGATAGGGAGGGTGGGAGGGAGGGAGATGCAAAAGAGAAGAGATATGGGAACATATGTATATGTATAACTGATTCACTTTGTTATAAAGCAGTAACTAACACACCATTGTAAAGCAATTATACTCCAATAAAGATGTTAAAAAAAAAAAAAAAAGAATACCTGGCTTCTAACTTCCCATGGGCACTGAGTCAGTGTCTTAAATACGAATCTATTGTTGATGGTAAATACTTTAAAAACAGAACTAGTTATACGTCCTTAATTGTGAGCTCATATTCCTCAATTACTTTCTTTAAAAGTAAACTTTTGTAATAATTTTGAGCTAGGAAAGGCAATCAAATTATATTGAATTTTAGTGTTACTAATTGATTCTCATTATTAGTAATGACTGTAATAACTACAGGCACAGTTACAGGCAGATAGAGGATTTTGTGGGACTTAAATTTTAATTTAGGAAGCTTTCTAAGAAAAAAAGATATATACAATATTACAAAGACAAAGTTAGTTATTAAAGTTAAATTTGCTTACAATGAGATAATTTTAAAAATTGTTTTTATATATTAAAAGTTGACATACACCACAAAGCTACACATTGCTAGGGCTTCCTCCAGTGTCTTAGAAGGTATCCCAAACAAATGAAGTGACCAGAAACATACTTTATTAGCTGCATGATAAATCCCACTCTGAGCACAATTTATTGGGCATTTACTACATGCTAGACATCGAATTACACACTTTATTATCTCATCTGTTATATTTCATATTATCATCCTATTTAGAAGTTAGGAAGGGGAAGCTTAGAGAGGGTAAGAAACTTGCCTAAGGTCACACAGCTAATAACTGAGAAAAAAATCTAATAATTCAAGTCTGATTTGTTCCAACTCCCTTATTTCCTTTTTATAATACTTTAAAAAAAATTTATTACATAATTTAAAACATTACTTAATGTCGTATAAGTTGCACTTAAACATGAAGAGGCAGAAATATTTCCTTCCTTCTTCACCCATCCTTACAATTTATTTTACATATAAATTAAATCTAGACCATAGATATACGTTTTAAAAGCCAGTTCTTTGACAAACACTAGACTTGTACCTGGATTCTGGGAAGAATTATGTTTTGGAGTAGGTTCTGGGTAAAAATCAGGTTAGGCACAGCATTTTATTTATTTATTTATTTTTAACATCTTTATTGGAGTATAAATGCTTTACAATGGTGTGTTAGTTTCTGCTTTATAACAAAGTGAATCAGCTATATGTATACATATATCCCCATATCCCCTCCCTCTTGTGTCTCCCTCCCTTCCACCCTCCCTATCCCACCCTTCTAGGTGGTCACAAAGCACTGAGCTGATCTCCCTGTGCTATGCAGCTGCTTCCCACTAGCTATCTATTTTACATTTGGTAGTGTATATATGTCCATGCCACTCTCTCACTTCATTCCAGCTTACCCTTCCCCCTCCCCATGTCCTCAAGTCCATTCTCTATGTCTGCGTCTTTATTCCTGTCCTGCCACTAGGTTCTTCAGAACCTTTTTTTTTTTTTTTTTAGATTCCATATATATGTGTTAGCATACTGTATTTGTTTTTCTCTTTCTGACTTACTTCACTCTGTATGACAGTCTCTAGGTCCATCCACTTCACTACAAATAACTCAATTTTGTTTCTTTTTATGGCTGAGTAATATTCAGGCACAGCATTTTAAAACCCCAGTAGTGCTATCGATACTTAGGTGAACGATGACATTCCACTCAATGATTTGCTGAAAACTGAATGTTCTTAAAATGTTTTTTTAAAATTCGTCCTTGAATTATATATTGTGGGACAAAGAATTGGTGTAAATATTGGCTTCAGACTTGTGTTTGTAATTCACCTGAGCTCCAGCTCTGTCTTGTAGATACACAGAGCACCATGATTTTTTCTGTGCTTTGATTAGTGTCGGCTCAGGTTACTGATTTTTGCCTCCAGCCTGGAGTTTGATATTTAGTATGCCTGGCTAATACAGGCATTATGACTACAGAAGTCTTCAGGTTCCAAGTACAGGGAAGCTTTTGTTTGGTGGATTTACAATTTTTCAGACTTCTGGGTATGTTAAATAAGAGGTAAAAAGGAAAAAAACCCACATAATTTACATATGTATGTGGGTATAGATAAATTGGCAAAGGTTATTTGTGTTCAGATGTGGTTGCTCTTGACATGATGACCCAACACCCCGAGTCCCTCACCAGTGGAGATTTCTGCTTCAAGAGTATGTCTTGGTTTATTAGCTGCTTTGCATCTTTGGCTGTGTGATCCTTTTGTTTTCACCCTCGGTTTCATGGTAGGTCTTTCAAACTGTGCCATAACTTTGTTCACATCATCTTAACTTTAATGTGTCACAGATCAAGTATCTAATTATATGCTTTCTTGCCTCCTATGATCTTTCACTGCTGGTCTCCTGTCAACGCCAGTTTCTAAATTGAATTCCTTTGGCAGCCATGCCCCTGAAATTTTTATATATGTATACACAATTTTTTTTTGCCCTGGAGTTTGTCCATAGATTTTAACACCTGGGTTTTAATCAAGATTTTAACTTTGTTTTCCCAGTGACTTCCAATGGTAAATTTACTACTTTCTCTGGGCATCCCTTTGAAAAGGAGACATGAAGGGAATTTTTTAATTCCTCATTTATAGAAATATAATCACTGTAGTATATTGAATAATATAGACAATATGTGACTAATACAGACATTTTGGCCCCTTAGAATAAGATGGTGATTGCTCTTCAGGTATGGGGGGGTGGAAATCACACTTTTATATAAAGTCTTTTCTTTTATTTAATGCTTACTAATAAATTTTCCTCAGAGTCCGGGCATAAAGTAAGCACTGTTGTAAGAGGGTTAGACTCTTATTTACTCTAGTATCTGTTTTTATTTTGTTTTGTTATTTCAGGAAATGGTGTTATTGAGATCTAAGAAATGATTAAAAACATACATGCCCTATAAAGTCATGTATTTTTTCAGTCTTTTCCAGAAAATTGCTTACATTTTGCTAAGAGTGTTTAAACTTAATCATTGCTGATATTACATGGTAAGACTTGGCATTTAGAAAATAAAATGTGAGATAACTCAAGGTTAGTTCAGCTCAATCAATGATTCTTAGGTGCCGACAGTGTAGCAGAAAATGTGCTTGCTTACCATTGAGAATATAAAAATGACTAACACATGCCCCCTTCAAGAGCTCACTATCTATTAATGGTGAAATAGAACACTGGCAAAACAGGAGGGAGACTTTTTATTAAAGAAAGGAGTCACAGTGGCAAAATAATTTTGTCTCTGAAAAATTGCAGTGAAGATTATCTCCAAGAAATGTATTAATTGATGATCTCTGTTCAATTAAATTGTGTGACACATACCAGAATAATTCATCTGTGGTCTCTACAAAGTTATTATCTCAAAGGAAATAGTAAGGAGGGAGTATAGCCTCATAATCTGGTGTCAGGAGACCTCTGTGTGAATCTTGGCTCTACTTCTAAATGTTGTGTGACTTTTTTTCATATCTGTAAGGTGGGGATAATATTACGTATTTGTTCAAATTTACTATATTAATGAGATTAGCTATTACATAATGGTGTGATAACATAAGCCTTCAAAAAATATTGCTTACTAATTTGATCAGTATTAGTAGTAACTAACAGTGCAGAGACCTATATCATGATCATCTCCTGGCTCCTACTCTTAAAGTAGCCAGGAGATGATCATGATATAGAGCAATTTTTTCTTCTCTAAAATCCCATGAGGAATGAAAAGTAATTGGATGCTCTTAGGAAGATTTTCAAAATATTCATGGAGCAGAGTAATTCTGTAGAGCAGTGATTCTCAAAGTGTGGTTCTTGGAAACAAATGCATTAGCATCATCTGAGAACTTGATCAACATGCAAACTTAGGGCCCCATTCCAGATGTTTGGAATCAGAAATTCTGGGAGTGGTGCCCACTGATCTGTGCTGTAATAAAGTCTTCAGGTGTTTCTAAAGCATGATAACATTTGAGAACCACTGTTATGGAGAATACTGACATCAATATCATGTCTCATTAGACAAGTCAGTTGTGACCAATCTTTTACAAAACACTTCTTTATTACTAAGTCTGTATTTAGCAGTATACCCCAATTTACTCTTACATGAAAACTTTCAAAGCCATTCATTATAGCAATTTTCCTTTACATTTATTAAAGAATTACTTTAGTCACTAGGGAAGAAGAGGAAAAAAAGTTCAACTGGTAAAATTTAGTATAGATTGACATATAAAGTAACAGAATATTCTGAGAACTTTTATGTGATAATGACTTGAAGGTAAGAACATTTCTTGGTTTCTCCTGATCATAATGTTCTTGTTACTATTATTTTTTCCTCAGCTGATTTTTTAAACATCTTCTGGGAAGTAACTGTTCTGTCCAAAATGCTTTTTTTGTTTTCATTTGGCAGGGAAGACAAGAAATATTCATAAACCTACCAGATGGAGACTGCTTGAGAATTTGAACACTGTTTAATACAATTTTGCTTCCATAGTATCTACCAATGTGCCTTGTACATGTGTTTCATAAGTATTTGTTAAATTGCATTAAAATTATAATAGTACAAAGCCAAAAGTGACTGATGCCATAGATGAAAAAAGGTAAAAATAATCTAAGACTTCATAAAAGAGAGAGTTCACTTCCAGCTGGAGGACTAAGAAATATTTCACAGTAAAGATGGAATTTAAGCTAATCTCTTGAAGAATGAATAGAATCTAGACCTGCTTGGATGGAGGAGTTGGCAGGCATAGGGAATTCTAGGCAGAGTGAATAACATTTTGCAATACACTGAGAGAGGAAGTGCAGGATATGTACTTGGAGCAAATAGTTCTGTGTTACAGAACAATTATGGAAAACAGCATGATAAAATTTTTTGAAGCCAGACCATTGACGAATAACAAACTTGGAGTTAAAACATTATTCTATGAGTAGTATACAGGCATTTTAGGTTTTAGAATAGGAAGTGAATGCTTAGAGCTATGCTTGAAGATTAATCTGCCAAATGTAAACTAGATTGAAGAAGGAGCTGTTGAATGTGAGAAGAGGAGGGAAATCTTGATTTGAGAGAAATAGGGAAGCTCAATTAACAACTCAGTGTTTGATGAGGTGTGAGGATCAAAGAATAGTAGCGAGATGTCATTGAGATTTAAAATCTGGGTCATTAGGAGAAAAGTGACAGAACAGAGGCTGAGGAGGTTTAAATTTTGAACATGATGAATTGGAGTTGCCTTCAGACCAAACAGGTAAAGAAGTCTAGTAAGTAGTTAAATATTAAGTATTACAGCTTTATAAAGAAGTCAGGTTGCACACACAGATTTAAGAGCTATTTATTTAGAAATGATTATTATATTTATTGAATATGATTTTCCAAGGAACAAGTGCAGTAAAAGTCAAAGATATATCTTTGGAGAATATCTGCATGGTGTGGAAGAAGAAGGAACAAAGAAGAGAATATCTTGAAGTATCAAATAAGCAGATATAAAATAGGATGAGGGATGAGAGAAGTCCTACAAATAGATGATTATGAAGTCATTAGTGACTCTCAAGCAGTTTGGCAGAAATAATGTTGGAAACCAAGTTCTCTAATTTTTAGAGGGGATGAACAATAAAGGAATAAAGGCAGACATGAAAAGTTGTCTTTTAAGATGTCTGGCTGGATTGAAAGAGTGACATTAGTGTCATGGTGGCATAAGATGTCCCTCGCTTTTGTGTCTCATTTTAACAATTAAAACTCAACATATATACATGAACAAAAGTGCCTCTATTAGAGTTGTGGGATCTATCACCACACACCAAAGGACCTGGGAGGAGTCTTGCCCATCTGGGCATTGAGTAATAGGCAGATAGACCTTGGTATGGGCTATGGAACCAACAGGAGCCTATGAACTGGCCTCAGTCTTTCTTGGCTGTGTTTGGGGTACACCTGGAGAGTGCTGACTAGGGCAGACACCCACAGATGATAGACCCTTTGTAGAACTCCATGTTTCCAGAGTAGAAATGCCAGCACTCCATTGGAGAAAAAAAACACAAGTTTGGATGTTTTAGAAAAGGTAAAAAGAACTTTGCCAGTGCTGTGCCTCCCCCAAAGTAGCATGGCATAGACTAAAGAAGCTGGGGCAACCTTTCCTGTGGGGAAAAGGAGAGCAGTGAGCTAGTGTCTGGCTATTCCAACTGTGCTGACACCATGGAAGAAACCCACTTGTCCCCTGTGAAACCTCAGAGTACTGAGGTAGAACCCTCATGACTAGAGGAGGGAGGAGACTAGGGAAAAGGCAGATAATATATCAGAGAGCATAAAAGGGAAGTGGTTCCTGCTGACCACATTCTAAACTTCAGACGGGAAGCCTGCCTATGAGCTGCTGGAAAAACCTCACCTGAGAATCACCCCACCTGGCCCATGGGTACTCCCAAAGCTCCAAGTGCCAAACCCACATCCTCTCCACTCTGAGGCTATCTCCTTATGTGAGCTCTGGCTCCTTGTGAGGCTCCAGGGGCAGCAGTGAGAGCAAGCTCTGGTAGACAGGGACTGAGCATGGAAAGCAGTTCAGAATCTATAGGCAAGAGAGAAACCACAGATTTGAGCTGTAGCACCACCTTTGGGAACACAAAAGAGATTTCCAGCATCTGGCTTGATGAGTTGTAAGACTGAGAGAAGACATACAAGCTTAAGAATTCTGCCACAATCAATACCCATTTAGGCTGAAAACTCTCAATAAAGTAGGTATAGAGGTAACATGCCTCAATATACTAAAGGCCATGCAGGACAAGCCCACAGATAGCATGATACTCAATGGTAAAAAGCTGAAAGCTTTGCCTCTAAGATCGGGAACAAGGAAAGCTTGCCCACTCTCAACACTTTTATTCAAAATAGTACTGGAAGTCTTAGCCAGAGCAATTAGGCAATAAAAAGAAATAAAAGGCATCCAAATTAGAAAAGAAGTAAAACTGTCACTATTTTCAGATAACATGATACTATATATAGAAAATCCTAAAAGACTCTACCAAAAAAAGTTAGAACTAATAAATTCATTAAAGTTGCAGGATACAAAAATCAATACACAGAAATCAGTTGCATTTCTATGCACTAACAGCAAACTGTCAGACATGGAAATTAAGAAAACAATCCCATTTGCAATTGCATCTAAAACAATAAAATATCTAGGAATAAATTTGACCAAGGAGGTGACAGACACATACACCAAAAATTCTAAAACACTGATGAAAGAAATTGAAGACACAAATAAATGGAAAGATTTTGTGCTCATGGATTGGAAGAATATTGTTAAAATATCCGTACTACCCAAACCAATCTACAGATTCAATGCAATCCCTATCAAAATTCTGATGCATTTTAAACAGAAACAGAGTACGTAATTCTAAAATTTTTATGAAACCATAAAAGACTCCAAATAGTCAAAGCAATATTGAGAACAAAGAACAAAACTGGAGGCATCATGCTTTCTGATTTTAAATTATATTACAAATCTATAGTCATCAAAACAGCAAGGTATTGGCATAAACACAGAGCCATAGATCAATGGAATAGAATAGAAAGCCCAGAAATAAACCCACACATAAATAGTCAATTAATTTATGACAAAGTAAATAAGAATATATAATAGGAGGAAAGAAAAGACTCTTCAAAAAATGGTGTTGGGAAAACCGAACAGCCACATGCACAGGAAAGTGGACCACTATCTTACATCATACATAAAATTTAATTCAAAATGGGTTAAAGACTTAAATGTAAGACCTGAAACCATAAAACTCCTAGAAGAAAACATAGGCAGTAAGCTCCTGGGCATTGGTCTTGGCAATGATTTTGTGGATCTGACTCCAAAAGCAAAGGCAACAAAAGCAAAAATAAGTAAGTGGAACCTCATCAAACTAAAAAGCTTCTGCACAGCAAAGGAAATCATCAACAAAATGAAAAGGCCATCTACTGAATGGGACAAGATATTTGCAAATGATATATCCAACAAAGGGTTAATATCGAAAATATATAAAGAACTCATGCAACTCAGTAGCAAAAACGAAAAATCCTATTAAAAAATGGGCAGAGAGTCAGAATAAACATTTTCCCAAAGATACACACACGACCAATTGGCACTTGAAAAGATACTCAACATCAATAATTGGGGAAATGCAAACCAAAACCACAATGAAATATCACTTCACACCTGTCAGAATGGCTATCATCAAAAAGACAAGAGATAACAGGTGTTGGCAAGGACATGGAGAAAGGGAACCCCTGTGCACTGTTGTTGGGAATGTAAATTGATGTAGCCAATATGGAAAATATGGAGGTTCCTCAAAAAATTAAAAGTAGAACTACCATATGATCTAGTAATTCCACATCTGGGTATTTATTTGAAGAAAATGAAAACACTAATTCAAAAGATATATGCACTCCCATGTTTATTGCAGCATCATTTACAATAGCCAAGATAGAAACAACCTAAATGTCCATCAGCAGATGAATGAAATGAATGAAGAAGATGTGATTGATATATATATATATATATATATACACACACACACACATACATACATTTACACACATATACACATATAATATATACACATACATATACATATAATATATACACATACATATAATATATACATATATACACACACATAAATACATACATCCACACACAAAGAGGAATATTATTCAGCCATGAGAAAGAAGGAAATCCTGGAAATCCTGCCATTTGGGACAACATGGATGAACCTTGCAGTCATTATGCTAAGTGAAATAAGTCAGACAGAGAAAGACATACACTGTATGGTATCATTTATGTGTGGAAGCTGAAAAACAAAACACCAAACTTTCAGCTATAAAAATAAGTCATGGAATATAATGTATAGCATGGTGACTATAGTTAATATTGTATTGCATATTTGGAAGTTGTTCAGTCAGTAGATTTTAAAAGCCCTTATTTTTTTTAAAAAGAATTCTGCCAAAAGAGGCAGTAAGAAGCATGGAGCAGCTGTACCCATACAAGGTTGGAGAAAGCTCCAGATATAAGCAAGATCAATGAAAAGTATCTCCTCCCTGATGGCAATTAGTAGAAATTAGAGGATATATTTGCTACTTCAAATACAAAAAACAGCAATGGAAAACTCAAAGAAACATCAAGAATGAAGGAAACATGACATAATCAAAAGATCACAATAATCACCTAGTAACTGAACCCAAAGACACAGAATTCTGCAAGTTACCTAATAAAGATTTCAAAATAGCTGTTTTGAGGAAACTCAATGAGGTATAAAACAACAAAGACAATTCAACAAAATCAGGCAAAAGATATATGAGTAAAATGAGAAATTTAACAAAAAAGGTAGAAATCATATAAAAACCAAGCAGAAACTCTGGAGCAGAAGAATTCAATGAATTAAATGGGAAAAAAAACACTCAATAGAGAGCATCACCAGCAGAACAGACCAAGCAGAAGATAGAATTAGTGAGTTAGTGAAACTTTGAAATAACTCAGAGGAGAACAAAGAAAAAAGAATGTAAAGAAAGCCTACATGATCTATGAGACACCATTTAAAAAAATCAAATATCACAATTATTGGAGATCCAGAAGGAGAAAAGAGGGAGAAGGGGATAGAAATTTTAAAGATATAATAACTGAGAACATCTCAAACCTGGGGAGAGACTTGGACATCCAAGTTTACAAAGCTAACAGTTCACCCCATTTTCTCAATTCAAAACAAACTTCTCCAAGATATATTAACCTGTCAAAAATCAAAGAGAAAGAGAGAATCTGAAAAGTAGCAAGAGAAAAAAAAAAAAAAGATTGTAACTTACAAAGGAACCCCAATTAGGCTATTAGCAGATTACACAGCAGAAACCTTACAGACCAGGAGAGAGTGGAATGATATATTCAAAGTGTTGAAAGAAAAATGTTGCCAGCAAGATAACTATCTAGCAAAGTTACTATTCAGAAGTGAAGGAGAAATAAATACTTTCTCAGACAAACAGAAGCTGAGGGAATTCATCACCAATAGACTTCCTTAGAAGAAATGCTGAAAGGAGTTCAAGCTGAAACGAAAGATGCTAATTAGTAACAAGAAAGCATATGAAAATATACAAACCACTGGTAAGGGTGAATATACAGTCAGATTAGAAAACTCTAATTCTGTAATATGATGGTGTGTTAACTACTTAATTTTAGTATAAAGGTTAAAGAAAAGGAATATTAAAAATAACTATAGCTACTATAGGTTGTTAACAAATATATGATATAAAAGAAGTAAACTGTGACATCAAAAACATTAAAGGGGAGGAATAAAAGGGTAGAGCTTTTATATATAATTCTGTTAAATAGCTATCAGCTTATAATGGACTGTTTTATCTATAAGATGTTTTGTGTAAGCCTCATGGTAACCACAAAGCTAAACCTATAGTAGATTCACAAATGATAAAAAGAAGGAAATCAGAGCATACCACCACAAAAAGTCACCAGTTCACAAAGATAGGCAGAAAGAGGAAAAAAGGAAGAATGGAACTATAAAACAGCCAGAAAGTGGTTAGAGTAAGATGACATTAATAAACCCTTACATGTCAATAATTACGCTAAGCGTAAATGAATTGAAATCACCATCAAAAGGCACAGCGTGCTTCCATCTAGCCGCCGGATGGATAAAAAAATAAGGTGCATTTAACTATGTGCTGCTTACAAGACCAGCTTCAGGGAATCTGAGACCATTTTAGTTTCATGACAGTTACTCTTTAGTGGGAGCGTCTTTTTCATATCTGCCGTATGCCTTCTAGTTGCCCACTGACTCCTTACACTTCCAGTCTGTTAGCAAAATGTAGTTTTAAATGTATTAACATGATCCCAGTATATGTTTGATTTTTAGGAGTGACTGAGGAATGGTTTTCCAAATTTTGCTTACTATCTTCATTAGGAAATAATTCTATAAGCATTTTAAAAACTTTTACAATAGGTTACATAAGCAAGTTCTAAAACATATGACTCATTTATAGCTTGAGTATTAAAGAAACTAACTTCAGTTTTGCTTAAAATGAACAGGAGACCATAAATATGTAACAGAAAGCTACCAAAAGTTTAGTATAAGGAGAAACTAAGCTATATATTATCTGGAGTAAACCATAATTCGAAAAGATACATGCACCCCAGTGTTCACTGAAGCACTATTTACAATAGCCAAGACATGGAAGCAACCTAAATGTCCATCGACAGAGGAATGGATAAAGAAGATGTGGTACATATATACAATGGAATATTCCTCAGCCATAGAAAAGAATGAAATTATGCCATTTGTAGCAACATGAATGGACCTAGAGATTCTCATACTAAGTGAAGTAAGTCAGAGAAGGACAAATACCATATGATATCACTTATATGTGGAATCTAAGAACAAGATACAAATGAACTTATTTATAAAACAGAAACAGACTCACAGACTTTGAAAACAAATTTATGGTTACCAAAGGGGAAACGTTGCTGGGGGGAGGGACAAATTAGGAATTTGGGATTAACATATACACACTACTATATACAAAATAGTTAATTAGATAATTTAAATGATTTATATAAGACATTCATGATATAATCTATTTGAATGATATTCCCCCTAGTGTTGTGCAATGTACAACAAGACTGTATCCAATGGCTCTACTCTTAGACATAAAATTGCCATCTCCTCTTGAATGTCTAAGTTTAATTGCCTATTTGGTTCAGTTTGGAGATATAAAACTTAAGAGACATTTGCATACAGATGATATATGTATGGGATCATGGGACCAGGGACATTTTGTAAGGAGACTGTTCCTATACAAAAGAGGAGCTACTGAGGGCAGAGTTGTAGGGTACTTCAACAATTAAAGGTCTTGTAGAGGAAAACAGTCTTAAAAAGTGATGAGAAGAATACTCAGGCAAGAGCAAAGGAGGCAAGTGTGTGGTCATGGAATCCTAGCATAAACAGCATTTCATGAAGATAGAAGCAGCAAACACAGTCAAATGCTGCTAAGAATGCTGGCTCTTGCAAAAGTTGGTGTCTAGTAACCTTAAGCAGTTTCACAGAAGTAATGGGGATAATGCATCAGGCTATTTTTATTTACAATAGGGAATCCAAATTAACATAACGTAGATTCAGAGCTTAGCCACTACATGGATAAGATGACAGTCTCTGGTGTAAAATACTTTACTTAAGCAATGGGGTACATATCATAACTCATTTAGGGCTGGGGCTATATCTTACACATTTTCTTAATCTTTTGGCCTAGAATGGAGATTTACACATAGTAGTACTACATAGTTCATAAAAGAAGAGAAGACAAGCTTATCTCTAAGTTTTTTTTAACTCTAACCTTTTATAAGCCTATGTTAAGGCCCTTTAAAAATATTTGCATCTTGTAAAAAGACCAAAATAAATATGGAATAGTGAGAAAAATAAAGAGAATGCTATAAAGGGAAAAACATTTTACCAAGAACAAAAAGGTTAAGGAGAGAATTTGGTGTAATTTTTCTCAAGCTCATCTGCCTTTTGTGCTTTTAAAAAGGATATATTTCTAGACAAGTACGGCACCTACCAGGCACTGGCGGGGGACCATGGACATCTAAGGGGACGGGAGGAACCCCCAGTGACCAAGTAGGATGTGGGGCATGGGGGGAGTGAAGGGGGAGAAGTGGAGGTGGGACAGGACTTGTGCCCCTGAGGGGCAGCTGGGGGAGGGGAAGGGATCCCACGCCCGAAGGGGGAAATTGGGGAACCACTGGGAGGGCAGAGGATCAAAAGGGAGCGTGGCCAGGTTTCCCCTGCCCACTTGGGCCCCCAGGAACCTGCTGAGATCTGGGGCCTGATTCTCTGCCCACTGAGGAGGTCCAGCCGCAAGGGTCCTGAGGGAGTGGGAGGGAGGGAAGGGGGAGCAAAAGTAAAGGCTGGACCTCCGGGACCTGCACCCCTGAGGGGTGGCTGGGGGAGGGGAGGAGTTCCTATACCCAGCGGGACCCACCCACAGTTACGGGTCCAGCAGTGATGGGGGAGACCCTGGGGGAGATGGTAGGGGAGGGGCATGAAGGAACAGAAGGGAACAAGGCCAGTGCTTTCCCTGTCCACTTAGGCACCGGGAAGCCTGTTGGGCTCCTGGGCCTAATCCTCCGCCCTCGGAGCCTCCCTCCTGCCACACAGAGCCCAAGCCCCGCCCCTACACCCCACCCAGGGCCCCACCTCTACACTTGGAGAAGCCCTCTAACCAGCTGGGTTTAAACCCCACCCACACACCCTCACTCAGGGCCCTACTGCCTAACTCTGGAACCCCACACTCCAGAGGCCCTCCTTTCCACGTGCTGCCTCCCCCCTTCTGCGCAGGTCCTAAGAAGAGGTCTCGCCCCACGCTTGAACATCACCTTGCCTAGGCCCCGCCCCACACTCAAACATCACTCCCCACCCGCCTAGGTCCCGCCCCAAGCTTAAATGTCACCACCCCCACCTGCCTAGGTACCACCACACCCAAAACCCCGCCCATGCCTAAGTTCCACCCCTGCTGAAACTCTGCCCCCGTAGCCAAGGCTTTTTTTTTCTTTTCTTTTTTCCTCTTTTAGATTGGCGTTCTGTTTTAACTTGTTGATTCATTGTTGTTGATACTTTTATATTTTTATTTTTCCTAATAAATCTTTTATTTCTCTAATTTTATTTTAGTTTTATACTATGTTAGTGATCGCTACTTTTGGCTTATTCCCCCACACCCCCCCTTTTTTTTTCTCTTTTCTGTTGTGGTTTTATTTTACCTTGTTGCTGCTGTTTCAATTAACTAAGAGATTAGTTTTATTTTTTCTAATATATTTTTTATCTTTCTAATTTTATTTTGTTTTTTATTCTTTGATATTTTACTGCTCATTTTTTTTCTTTCTTTCTTCCTTTTTTTTTTTTTTTTATAACTGTGCCACGAAGCTTGTGGGATCTTGGTTCCCAGGCCAGAGGTCAGGTCCGAGCTACTGTGGTGGGAGCTCCGAGTGCAAACCACTGGACTAACAGAGAACCTCAGACTCCAGGGAATATCAATTAGAGTCAGGCCTCCCAGAGGTCCACATCTCAGCACCAAGACCCAGCTCTATCCAACTGTATGCAAACTCCAGTGCTTGACATCACAGGACAAACAACCAGTAAGACAGGAATACAGCACCACCCATCAAAAAACAAAAAAATGAAACAAAAAAAGATTTGTTACAGACGAAGGAGCAAGGTAAAAACCTACAAGACCAAATAAATGAAGACAAAATAGGCAACCTACCTGAAAAATAATCCAGAGTAATGATAGTAAAGAAGACCCAAAATCTTGGAAACAGACTGGAGAAAATACAAGAAACATTTAACAAGGATCTAGAAGAACGGAAGAGCAAACAAACAGTGATGAACAACACAAGTACTGAAATTAAAAATACTCTAGAAGGAATCAATAACAGAATAACTGAGGGAGAAGAATGCATAAGTGACCTGGAAGATAAAATAGTGGAAGTAACTGCCAGGGAGCAGAATAAAGGATGAAAAGAATTGAGGACAGTCTCAGAGACCTCTGGGACAACATTAAATGCACCAACATTCGAATTATAGGGGTCCCAGAAGAAAAAGAGAAAAAGAAAGGGTCTGAGAAAGTATTTGAAGAGATTAGAGTCGAAAATTCCCTAACATGGGAAAGGAAATAGTCAGTCATGTCCAGGAAGCACAGAGAGTACCATAAAGGATAAACCCAAAGAGAAACATGCCGAGACACATATTAATCAAACTATCAAAAATTAAATACAAGGAAAAAATATTAAAAGCAGCAAGGGAAAAGCAACAAATAACATACAGGGGAATCCCCATAAGGTTAACAGCTGATCTTTCAGCAGAAACTCTGCAAGCCAGACGGGAGTGGCAGGACATATTTAAAGTGATGAAAGGGAAGAACCTACAACCAAGATTATTCTACGCAGCAAGGATCTCATTCAGATTCGACAGAAAAATTAAAACCTTTGCAGACAAGCAAAAATTAAGAGAATTCAGCACCACCAAACCAGCTTTTCAACAAATCCTTAAGGAACTTCTCTAGACAGAAAACACAAGAGAAGGAAAAGACCTACAGTAACAAACCCAAAACAATTAAGAAAACGGTAATAGGAACACACATATTGATAATTACCTTAAATGTAAATGGATTAAATGTTCCAACCAAAAGACATAGACTGGCTGAATGGAAACAAAAACAAGACCCGTATATATGCTGTTTACAAGAGACCCACTTCAGACCTAGGGACACATACAGACTGAAAGTGAGAGGATGGAAAAAGATATTCCATGCAAATGGAAATCAAAAGAAAGCTGGAGTAGCAATACTCATATCAATCAAAATAGACTTTAAAATAAAGACTATTACAAGAGACAAGAAGGACAATACATAATGATCAGGGGATCAATCCAAGAAGAAGATATAACAATTGTCAATATTTATGCACCCAACATAGTAGCACCTCAATACTTAAGGCAAATGCTAACAGCCATAAAAGGGGAAATCGACAGTAACACAATCATAGCAGGGGACTTTAACACCCCACTTTCACCAATGGACAGATCATCCACAATGAAAATAAATAAGGAAACACAAGCTTTAAATGACATATTAAACAAGATGGACTTAATTGATACTTATAGGACATTCCATCCAAAAAAAAACAGAATACACTTTCTTCTCAAGTGCTCATGGAACATTCTCCAGGATAGACCATATCTTGGGTCACAAATCAAGCCTTGGTAAATTTAAGAAAATTGAAATTGTATCAAGTATCTTTTCCGACCACAACACTATGAGACTAGATATCAATTACAGGAATAAAAATGTAAAAAATACAAACACATGGAGGCTAAACAATATTCTACTAAATAAACAAGAGATCACTGAAGAAATCAAAGAGGAGATTAAAAAAATACCTAGAAACAAATGACAATGAAAACACACGACCCAAAACCTATGGGATGCAGCAAAACAGTTCTAAGAGGGAAGAATACAGCAATACAATCCTACCTCAAGAAACAAGAAAAATCTCAAATAAACAACCTAAACTTACACCTCAAGCAATTAAAGAAAGAAGAAGAAGAACAACAAAAAAACCCCAAAGTTAACAGAAGGAAAGAAATCATAAAGATCAGATCAGAAATAAATGAAAAAGAAATGAAGGAAACGATAGCAAAGATCAATGAAACTAAAAGCTGGTTCTTTGAGAAGATAACAAAATTGATAAAGTATTAGCCAGACTTCTCAAGAAACAAAGGGAGAAGACTCAAATCAATAGAATTAGAAATGAAAAAGAAGTAACAACTGACACTGCAGAAATACAAAGGATCATGAGAGATTACTACAAGCAACTATATGCCAATAAAATGGACAACCTGGAAGAAATGGACAAATTCTTAGAAAAGCACAACCTTCTGAGACTGAATCAGGAAGAAATAGAAAATATGAACAGACCAATCATGAGCACTGAAATTGAAACTGTGATTAAAAATCTTCCAACAAACCAAAGCCCAGGACCAGATGGCTTCACAGCCAAATTCTATCAAACATTTAGAGAAGAGCTAACACCTGTCCTTCTCAAACTCTTCCAAAATATAGCAGAGGGAGGAACACTCCCAAATTCATTCTACGAGGCCACCATCACCCTGATACCAAAACCAGACAAAGATGTCACAAAAAAAGAAAACTAAAGGCCAATATCACTGATGAACATAGATGCAAAAATCCTCAACAAAATACTAGCAAACAGAATCCAACAGCACATTAAAAGGATCATACAGCATGAACAAGTGGGGTTTATCCCAGCAATGCAAGGATTCTTCAATACATGCAAATCAATCAATGTGATACACCATATTAACAAACTGAAGGAGAAAAAACATATGATAATCTCAATAGAGACAGAAAAAGCTTTTGACAAAATTCAACACCCATTTATGATAAAAGCCCTCTAGAAAGTAGGCATAGAGGGAACTTACCTCAACATAATAAAGGCCATATATGACAAACCTACAGCCAACATCGTTCTCAATGGTGAAAAACTGAAACCATTTCCACTAAGATCAGGAACAAGACAAAGTTGCCCACTCTCACCACGATTATTCAACATAGTTTTGGAAGTTATAGCCACAGCAATTAGAGAAGAAAAAGAAATAAAAGGAATCCAAATCAGAAAAGAAGAAGTAAAGCTGTCACTGTTTGCAGATGACATGATACTATACATATAGAATCCTAAAGATACTACCAGAAAACTACTAGAGCTAATCAATGAATTTGGTAATGCACAGAAATCTCTTGCATTCCTATACACTAATGATGAAAAATCCGAAAGAGAAATTAAGGAAACACTCCCGTTTACCACTACAACAAAAAGAATAAAATACCTAGGAATAAACCTATCTAAGGAGACAAAAGACCTATATGCAGAAAACTATACGACACGGATGAAAGAAATTAAAGATAATACAAACAAATGGAGAGATATACAACGTTCTTGGATTGGAAGAATCAACATTGTGAAAATGACTCTACTACCCAAAGCAATCTACAGATTCAATGCAATCCCTATCAAACTACCAATGGCACTTTTCAGAGAACTAGAACAAAAAATTTCATAATTTGTATGGAAACACAAAAGACCCCGAATAGCCAAAGCAATCTTGAGAATGAAAAATGGAGCTGGAGGAATCAGGCTCCCTGACTTCAGACTATACTACAAAGCTACAGTAATCAAGACAGTTTGGTACTGGCACAAAAACAGAAATATAAATCAATGGAACAGGATAGAAAGCCCAGAGATAAACCCACACACATATGGTCACCTTATTTTTGATAAAGGAGGCCAGAGTATACAATGGAGAAAAGACAGCTTCTTCAATAAGTGGTGTTGGGAAAACTGGACAGCTACATGTAAAAGAATGAAATTAGAACACTCCCTAACACCATACACAAAAATAAACTCAAAATGGATTAAAGACCTAAATGTAAGGTCAGACACTACCAAACTCTTAGAGGAAAACACAGGCAGAATACTATGGCATAAGTCACAGCAAGATCCTTTTTGACCCACCTCCTAGAGTAATGGAAATAAAAACAAAAATAAACAAATGGGACCTAATGAAACTTAAAAGCTTTTGCACAGCAAAGGAAACCATAAACAAGACCAAAAGACAACCCTCAGAATGGGAGAAAATATTTGCAAACAAAGCAACCGACAAAGGATTAATCTCCAAAATATACGAGCAGTTCAGCAGCTCAATATCAGAAAAACAAACAACCCAATCCAAAAATGGGCAGAAGATTTAAATAGACATTTCTCCAAAGAAGATATACAGATTGCTAACAAACACCTGAAAGGATGCTCCACATCACTAATCATTAGAGAAATGCAAATCAAAACTACAATGAGGTATCACCTCACATCAGTCAGAATGGCCATCATCAAAACATCTACAAACTATAAATTCTGGTGAGGGTGTGGAAAAGGGAACCCTCTTGCACTGTTGGTGGGAATGTAAATTTGTACAGCCACTATGGAGAACAGGATGGAGGTTCCTTAAAAAACTAAAAATAGAACTACCATATGACCCAGCAGTCCCACTACTGGGCATATACCCTGAGAAAACCATAATTCAAAAAGTTTCATATACCACAATGTTCACTGCAGCACTATTTACAATAGCCAGGACAGGGAAGCAACCTGTGTCCATCGACAGATGAATGGATAAAGAAGATGTGGCACATATATACAATGGAATATTACTCAGCCATAAAAAGAAACGAAATTGAGTTATTTGTAGTGAGGTGGATGGACCTAGAGTCTGTCATACAGAGTGAAGTAAGTCAGAAAGAGAAAAGATGCAAGAGGGCGGGGATATGGGGATATACATATGCATATAACTGATTCACTTTGTTATACAGAAGAAACTAACACAACACTCTAAAGCAATTATACTCCAGTAAACATGTTAAAAAAATTGTATTTCTACTGTTTATATACATATCCCTAGGTCACTCCCAATATTGGTATTTTTTTCTTCATTGTACCCTTCTCACCTTTTGTGTTTCTGCCTTTTCTTGTCTCTTTCCTTCCTTCTCAGAAAGAACAATGCAGGAAGAAAGTGAGAATTTCAATAAAGAGAAAATATTTTAAAAAATACCTAAAGTACCAAATGGAAATCACCCAGCTGAAGAATATAGTAACAGAACTAAAAAAATTCAATATGGTGGTTCAAGAGTTGACTAGATTGAGTAGAAGAAAGAAAGAATCAGCAAACTCAAAGACAAGGCAATAGAATTCTTCTAATCACAGGAACAAAAAGAATAAAGAAGAGTGAAGAGAGCTTAAAGGATTTATGGAACAACATAAAATGAACGAGTATCTACATTACAGGGTCCTAGAAGGAGAAGAGAGAGAGAAAGGGAGGAAAATCTTATTCAAAGAAATAATGGCTGAAAACTCTCCTAACCTGGGGAACAACAGATATCTAAATCCTGGAAGTCCAGAGAGTTCCAAGTAAGATGAAATTAAAGGGACTGACATCAAGAAACCTTATAATTAAACTGTAAAAATTAGAGACAAGGAGAGAGTCTTAAATGCAGCAAGGGAAAAGCAACCTGTTACATACAAGGGATCCACCATAAAACTATCAACAGATTTTTCAACAGAAACTTTTCAGGCCAGAAGGGAGTGGCATGATATAGTCCAAGAGCTAAAGTGAAAGAAAAAAAAAAAAAGCTGTCAACCAAAAATACAATAGCCAGTAAAGTTTGTCCTTCAGAATTGAAGGAGAGGAAGAGTTTTCCAGAAAAGCAAAAGCTGAAGAAGTTCACTACCATTAGACCAACCTTACAAGAAATTTTAAGGTGACCCCTTCAAACTGAAATAAAAGGATGCCAATTAGTAACAAAAAAAATGTTTGAAGTTATAAATCTCACAGATAAAGGTAAATATATACTGAAATTCAATGTTTTGTGATGGTGGTAGGGATATCACTTACAATTCTAGTATGAAGGTTAAAAGACAGAAGTATTAAAATAACAATACCTACAATAATTTTTAATGGATACATATGCTAAAAGATGTAAATTATGAAGCATAAATTGAAGGAGGGGGAGAGTAAAAATGTAGAGCATTAGCATGCCTTTGATCTTAAGTTGTTATATAATCTTATAATAGACTATTATAAATATAAGATGTTTTACATAGCTTTGTAGTAACCACATACAAAAACCCTAGAGTAGATACAAAAATAATAAAGAGAAAGGAATATAAGTATACTACTACAGAATATCATTAAAGAGTAAAGAGCATAATAAAGGCACAGAGGAATTACAAAAGAGCCAGAAAACAATGAACAGAATGGCAATAGCAAGTCATTACTATCAATAATTACTTTAAATGTAAGTGGACTAAATTCCCCAATTAAAAGAGTGGCTGAATGGATTAAAAAAAAATGAGACCAAACTATATGATGCCTATCAAGACTCACTTCAGCTTTAAGGACACACATAGATTGCAAATGAAGGGATAGAGAAAGATAATTCCATGCAAATGGAAAGCAAAAGAAATCTGGGGTAGCTATACTTATCAGACAAAACAGACTTTAAGCCAAAGTTTGTCATAAGAGACAGAGAAAATCATTACATAATGAAAGGGATCAATCCAACAAGAGGATATAACAACTGTAAATATTTATGCACCAGCATAGGTGCACTTAAATATAAAAAGCAAATATTAACAGAACTGAAGGGAGAAAATGACAGCAATACAAGAATAGTAGGGGACTTCAATATCCTCCTTTCAACAATGGATCAGTATCTAGTTAGAAAATCAGTAAGAAATATTGGACTTAACATATTAGGCCACATGGACTGAAAAATTTACAGAACATTCTATTGAACAGCAGCAGAATATATATTCTTCTCAAGTGCACATGGACAGTTCTCTAAATAGATCATATGTTAGGCCACAAAACAAACCTTAAGATTGAAGTCATAATCAAGCATCTTTTCTGAACATTGAAAAATGCACAAATATGTGGAGATTAAACAACATGCTACTGAACAACCAATTTGTCAAAGAAGAAATCAAAAGAGATAAAAAACTATCTTGAGTAAAATGAACATAAAACATACTAAAACTTATGGGATGCAACTAAAGAATTCTGGGAGGGAAGAGTGTAGCAATAAATGCCTCCATTAAGAAAAGAAGAAATATCACAAATAAACAACCCACCTTTACACTTTAAGGAACTAGAAAAGAAGGAACTAAGCCCAAAGTTAGAAGAATGGAAATAAAGATCAGAGTGAAAGAAGGAAATAAAGACTAAAAAGACAATAGAAAAGAGCAATGAAATGAAAAGCTGTTTTTTGAAAATATAAATAAAACAGATAAACCTTTAGCTAGACTTACTGAGAAAGAAAAAAGAGAGGATTCAAGTAAAATTTGAATGAAAGAGGAGACATTACAACTGATACCAAACAAAGTATCATAAAAGCCTGGTATGAACAACTGCATGCCACAAATTGGACAAAGTAGAAGAAATGAATAAATTCTTAGAAACACACAACGTTCCAGGACTGATTCAGGAAGAAATAGAAAATCTGAATAGACCAATTACTAGCAAGGAAATTGAATCAGTAATCAAAAATATCTCAAACAAAAATCCAGGACCAGATGGCTTCACAGGTGAATTCTACCAAACATTTAAAAAATGATTAATAACACTGCCTCTCAAGCTCTTCGAAAAAGTGAAGAGAAAGAAGACTTCCAAACTCAATTTATGAGGCCAGCATTACCCTGTTACTAAAACCAGACAAGGACACTACAGAAAAAAAAAAAAAAATTACAGGTCAGTATCTCTGATAAACACAGATGCAGAATTACTCAACAAAATATCAAACAAATTCAACAATACATTGAAAGGGTTATACACCATGATCAAGTGGGATTTTTTCCAGGGATGCAAGGATGATTCAACAGTCACGAATCAATCAATGTGATACATCACATTAACATAATGAAAGATAAAAATCATGTGATCATCTCAACAGACGCAGAAAAAGCATTTGACAAAATTCAACCACCATCCATAATAAAAACTCTCAACAAAAAAACTGGGTAGAGAGGAAAACTTCCTCAACATAATAAAGGCAATATAGGACAAACCTACAGCTAACATCATGCTCAATGGTGAAAAGCTGAAAGCTTTTTCTCTAAGATCAAGAGCAAGGCAAGGGTACCCACTCTAAACTTATCAAGAACAAGGCAAGGGTACCCACTCTAAACTTTTATTCAACATAGTACTAGAAGTCCTAGTCACTGCAATTAGACAAAAAAGAAAAGACATCTATACCAGAAGAAAGAACTAAAACCATCCATTTACAGATGAAATGATGTAATATATAGAAAACCATAAAGACTCCACCAAAAAATTGTTAGATAAATGAATTTGGTAGATTTGCAAGATACAAAAATCAATGTACCAAAATTAGTTGTATTTTCATACTTTAACAATCTCTAAGAGAAATTAAGAAAACATTTCCATTTGTAATTGCATTAAAAAGATTAAAATACCTAGGAATGAATTTAACCAAGAAGGTAAAAGTCCTGTACACTGAAAATCATGAGATATTGGTAAAAGAAATGGAAGGTGGCATAAACAAATGAGAAGATATTCCATGCTCATGGATTAAAAATAATATTGTGAAAATGTCCATACTACCCAAAACAATCTACAGGTTCAGTGTAATACTTATCAAAATTTCGTGGCATTTTGCACAGAAATAGAACAATCTTAAAATTTGTGTGTAATCACAAAAGACCCCAAATAGCCAAAGCAATCTTGAGAAAGCAGATCAAAGCTAAAGACAACCTACAGATTGAAAGTATTTGCAAACCATATCAGAAAAAGTGTTAATATCCAAAATATGTAAAGAACTCATAGAAGTCAATAAAAACAAAAAGAAAAAAAAATGAATAAAAAATTGGCAGAGGAACTGAATAGACGTTTTCCCAAAGGAGACATCCAAATGACCAACAGGTACATGAAAAGATGCTCAACGTCACTAATTACCAGGGAAATGCCAATCAAAACCACAATGAGATATCACCTCACACCTGTTAGGATTGCTATCCTCAAAAATACTAGATATAACAAATGTTGGTGAGGATGTGGAGTGAATGGAATCCTTGTGCATTGTTGGTAGGAATGTAAATTGGTTCAACCACTAGGGAAAGCAGTATAGAGTTTCCTCATAAAATTAAAAGCAGAACTACCATATGATCCACTCTGGGAATATATCCAAAGGAAATGAAAACAATATATTGAAGAGATATCTTCACTCCCATATTTATTGCAGCATTATTCACAATTGCCATGATTGAATAAAACCTAAGCATCTGTCAACAGATGAATGAATAAAGAAGATGTGGTACATACAAATAATAAATTGTGCAGCCATGAGAGAAAAGGAAATCCTGCCATCTGCCACAACATTTATGGACCTGGAGGGGTGTTATGCTGAGTGAGATAAGCCCGACAGAGAAAGACACATACTGCATGGTATCACTTATACGTGGAATCCAAAAAGAAAAATCAAACTCATAGAAACTGAGTTGAAAAGTGGTTGCCAGAGTTTGGGTGGTGGGGGAAAGAGGGAGAGGTGGTAAAATGGTATAAGCTTTTAGCCGTAAGATGACAAGATCTGAGAATCTAATGTATTACATGGTGCCTGTAGTTAACAACACTATTGTATAATAAAAATTTGGTAAAGAGTAGAAAAAAAGTAAATATGTGAGGTTATGTATGACTAGATGATAGAAATCCTTTCACAATGTATATGAATATCAAATTATGATGTATACTTTAAATATTTTACCATTTTCTTTCTCAAATATATGTCAAAAAAAGCTTAAAAATGAAAAAAGGGAGTAAGTGCAACCAGAGTTGATCAATTTCAGAATAGAAGGAAAACTCGTATCATTTCAAAGTAAATAATAAATTCTAAGATGCACAAGAGAGAAGAGATTCAAGTAAAAATTTAAGAATACTGAAGAAAGGCATGATAACTTCCAAGAAACTGAGAATGAAATAAAGGAAGAAATAAAAAGGGTCAAAGAGAAAGTGGCTGAAAGGAAGTCAAGCAAAGAAGGTTTAATATACACATCACTGGAGTCTCTGGGGAAAAAAAAATCTATGGAACAGAATATTTAAACTCCTAATCCAATAAAACTTTCTGGATATAAGAGAAAACACAAATTCTATAAATTAAAAGATTTCACTGTATATCTATTAAAAATATTATCAGGGCCTCTATGCAGATGATTAACTTATAAGATTTTAAAAAATTAACTTGATATCAGACTTCTCAAGCAAATGAAAATACAAGGTTACAGTAGACCAGTATTTTTAAGAAATCAAGGAAACCAAGATTTGTTAACGAAGAATGTTGTGTTCAAACTGTCCTTCAATTATCAGAACTATAGAAAAATATTTCTAAACATGTAAGTAATCAGGGAGTATTGTTCAGAAATACCCATCTTGAGGAATTTACTAGTAAATAAGTGTCATCCAACCTAGTAATAACTAGGGAAACTTTAGCAACATAACCCGATGGTGAGCATAAAACATTTATAAATGGTGAGCAAACAATATATCTAATTATAAAGCCAAGACAAAAACACAAGTGGGAAGATGGAAGGAAGAATATTTGTGTTATGTGACCATTTATAGAGTAAGAAGACTGCAACTAAAAATAAGAAAGAGAAAGGGAAAAGTGGAATAGGCTACTGTTGTTGAAAACATAATAGGTGGGAATCAAAGGGTGCAATTTAAAAAGACTGCATAAGAAGGTAAGAAAGAAAAATATTAGGGGCTTTATAAAACTATAAATACAAAGGTAAGCACTAAAACAAAAATAAAAATCTTCGCAAATTCCAAGAGAAAATTTTATAAAATTAAAGAAGGCATGTCCAATAGAGAAAGAAAAACAGCAAATAAAATGTAATATAGTAATTACTATATAAAATTATGATAGAGTTGAGAGCAAATATATAGCAGTGCAATCAATATGTGTAAACTGGATGAACTTTACTGTTAAAAATATTTTCAAGTTTGAAAATCCAAAAGATATATACATACCCATGTACATACATAAATACATAATTAGGGAGTGGTGGAGATTGAAAATCACCGTTTTCCAAATGCCACAGTAGTTAGGTTGAGGCAGTAACTTAATAATTATGAATAGATGACAAATCTTAGGGGTAGTGGGTTTTCTGATGAGGAATAAGATGTTTACATTGTTTTTAAAGTGTCTCCCCACAAGACAAGAGCAAGATTAGGTGCAAGGGGGAAACAGTACTTTTACAATGACAAGAAGAGATATCATCTCAGGCTTAAAATTAGAAAATAGGGACTACTGGACATCATGTACCCTGGATTAATACCCAAAGAAGGTAATAACATCATACTCATATCATTCAGGCTGAAGAGGCATAATCTGACTATAATCACAAGGAAGTATCAGACAAATTCAAACTGGATATCATTTGTATAAAATGACTGCTCTGTATTAAAAAATTAATGTCATGAAAGCTAAAAGCTAAGGAATATTTTTTAGATAAAAAGAGACTTAGAGATATGGCAGCTAAGGGCAATATGTGATTCCAGACTAGAACCTGTATTGAAAGGAGGGAAAAACATTATAAAGGACGTAAGACCATTCACAAAGTTGGAATGTGGATTATAGGTTAGGTAAGAGTACTGTATCAATATTCACCACCACAATCAAATTCAGAAAATTTATCTAAGAGAATGTCCTTGTTTTTAGGAAATTCACACTGAAGCATTAAGGATTAAAATGTCTAATATATGCAGCATGCTTTCAAATGGTTCAGAAAATATAAACAGTCTGTGTGTGCATGTAGATACAGAGAGGCAGAATAATCAAGTGTCAGGATTTAACATTAACCAATGTTAAAATTTGGTAAGTCTGGGTATAGGGGTTCCTTTTATTATTCTTCCAGATTTTCTTTAATTTTTCACTTATTTCAAAATTTAAAAAGTTATAAAGGGAGTAATGTTTCAATAAATAGTTTTATTCTTTGCTCTTATTCTTTCAATTAGATATTTTAACAATTTCTCTCTCTCTCTCTCTGACATCTGTGACTAAGCTTCATTTTACTGTGACAACTTTAAGAGTACTAATTTTCTCATGGATCACATGATCATGACAAAAATCACATTCCCTATGTAGTCCCAGTAAAACGCATGTAATTTCATGTAATATTGCTGTGATTCTAAGAATTTTGATGTAATCTAAACAAAGGAGCATCACCTGGGTATACAACCAAGTTACTAGTATAACTCTTTATAATACAGGATTCTAGTATCCAAAGAATGCACACCAACAGCTCAAACTAAGGGGTGTAACTATTTGTATTATTTAACAGTATGTAAATATGGATAGCAACCAGCTTCTCATACAGCCTAATGAACTGCAGGTTAGTTCAGATAGAGTAATGTGTAGCACAACCTCAGAATTCAAATATGTTCAATTATAAGAACTCAAATGCAGTAAGAACAATAAAAGACACTAATATTAGAGATGGAAAATTCAACTTTCAGGTCTTACCTGGGGATATGTTCACACTACCTAGTTACACATATTTCATATTAATATGAGTATATATTTACATAGAGCTTTATAAGTTATAAAGTATATTTATACACATTGTACCATCTTACTTTTGAACTAATATTTTAAATGGGTCTGAAATCATCACCCATTTTACAGTTTAGGAAACTAGGACATAAGTGATTAAGTGTTTTGCTCAATAATGTCTATTAAGTTACAGGAACAGACAGCTATTGAACTCAGTTCTTATTTTAAGTTTACTGCCTTATACTCCATCCTTAAAAAACTAGTGGAGTCACCTTAAGATCTTTTGTTTATATTTATGACAACAGGAATGAACAAATAATTTAGAATGCTTTTCAACAATTCATGTCAAAAGCAAAAGGACTTTAATTGTTAGCAAACATGCAATAACAACAAACACAGTTACGCAGAGTACTTGGCATATTCTGATGGCATGCAATTCAACTTCATATAGATAGCAGGCCGTGAGAACGCTCTTCATGTCTCTGTGATATCTAATACTATTCTAGTAATTGCATCTATTTAGAGTTGAGGAATTGAAACATAGTTTAATATACTCAAAATATAGTAAAAAGCCAGGCATCTTTATATGACCAGCATGTTAAAGAATATTCCAGATTGAAGATTTTGATTGAACCAATCATTTGCATTTGCTCTTTGGGGAGGTATATTTGGAATGATGGATACTTGGACCACACAACTGATTGCACTGTTGGATAAAGGGTTGTAGATTTCCTGTGGGTTTTGGAGCTTAAATAGTGAACTTTTCTCCAACCCTTAAAATATAGACACCTGCCTTTGTCCAATAACATTAGTATATATTTATCTTGTGAAAGGACAATGTACCCTCTAAGCAGTTTCAGATTCCTTCATCTTTTTTTTTTTAATTTTTTTTTTAATTTATTTATTTATTTATTTATGGCTGTGTTGGGTCTTCGTTTCTGTGCAAGGGCTTTCTCCAGTTGCGGCAAGCGGGGGCCACTCTTCATCGCGGTGCGCGGGCCTCTCACTATCGCGGCCTCTCTTGTTGCGGAGCACAGGCTCCAGACGCGCAGGCTCAGTAATTGTGGCTCACGGGCCTAGCTGCTCTGCGGCATGTGGGATCTTCCCAGACCAGGGCTCGAACCCGTGTCCCCTGCACCGGCAGGCAGACTCTCAACCACTGCGCCACCAGGGAAGCCCAGATTCCTTCATCTTTAAGCGTACATACTTTTTGAGAAGATAAACAAGTATAAAAGAAGCAAATTTAGCTGTGTAAGAGATTAACAATACTTAACCTTCTTATATTTCAGTTGAGTTGATGGTAAGGACTAATTCATGGATGCCAGTTCCAAGGTGAGCCTTGTATTCTGTCAAATCCAGTGAAATGAAGTGGTTATGAGCATGAAATTTAGAAGCAGATTTCTGGATTTGAATCCTTGTCCCATGCTTATCAACTGGGTACCTGGGACAAGTTAATTAACCTCTCTGAAACTCAGCTTCCTCATCTATAGATTAAGGGTAAGGATAGAATCAATGTCATAGGGTTGTTCTGAAGGTTGCATGGATCCATATATATAAGGAAACTGATATATAAAAACAGTGCTCAGCATATTATAAACAATTAAAAAATTACTGTCTACTTGGAAGTGCCAATGTAGAGAATCAAAATCAATGCTGCTTACATCATAAATCCTCAGGGAGATTAAGCAAACAAAGCTGAGACAAGCATTTCTGGGGCATGTGCAATTCTGATAACGAAGGCATTCATGTACTCCTACTTGAGTGTACAGAACCTGGGCCACCAAGTGGAGACAGGGCAACAAAGAGAGCCATTAAGAGAGCTATAACTCTGACCTGAGTCAAACCATAAAAATATCCAAATAGAGGTAATGGATGCCCAGACCCCAAGCTAATCTCAGCGTGAAAGGGATGGTATCACTGAAGGCAACTGGGTGGCAAGGCAGTGCGTTCCTGCATTCTAGGCATCAGTTTTGCAGGACTGATTTATTCCTTTCACTTGCTAGACTCCGAGATTCTCAAAGGTAGCAATTATTATTATTCTTTTACTTAAAAAATATCCCTATGCTTGGCATGTTACCAGATGCTTAATAATTAGGGTAAGCATATGACCCAGTTTGCTTTGGAAAAGCCCAATTTATACCTATAGTCCCAACATAATCACTAATAGCATTTCCATTTCACTCTCAAAAGTATCTCAGCTTGGATAATCAATTACACATTTTTCCTATTAATAATGGTAGCTGAATGAACAAATTCTCCCAATCCATATATCTGTCTCCTACATCTAATTTACGTTCCCTGTCTTTTCAGTATTTTCCACTACAAATAAATAAGGGAAGGGTGTATTATATTGTTAGGAATAGGCCTTTCATATTTTTATTTTAATTTCTTAATTTTTCCTTTTTAGAGAATTGAGACAGAATAGTGGAAAGTTGTACATGTTACTTAATAGAAAACAGCATACCTTTAAATATATTTAACCTTCATGAGAGTTAACATAAATATAAAAGAAAAAGCCATTTCAGAGAAGGTATATGAAGAGGCAATTTTACAGTCTAGTAGAGGCAGTTGCTATCAAAGTCGAGCAAAAAACAGTTTACTTGATCACAGCTCCACATATTTGAACCATCTGTGGGCAGCTGTTGTTTCAAATTATTTTATTAATGCAATAACATTTGAAGAATGTACTATTACAATCACCAAATAGATTCAAATATACGAAGAGGCTTCTAAAATTTGTTTTTAAAAGAATTGCAATAATTAAATTAGCTCCAAATTGGAAATGTCCATAATTTCATGGAAGCAACACAATATCACTGTAAGAATTATATTTGCTAGTACACTCAAACACTACTACTATCAATCCTGTTTCTGCTTCCTCATCTATTCATTTTGCCAGATATAATTTGATTCAGTTAAAAATTCTGCAGATATTTTATTATCTTTTACATAATTTATCTCAATTGAATTCCAACCAACCAGAACATTGCCTTTCTTTGTTGCAATGACACACTCAGTTGCTAGTTATTAAAGTTATTGCTCAGACTCATTTATAACATGCCCGTTGGAAATTTGTGCCAAGGGAAGAAAAATTAGAACCCATTCTAGGGGCTTACTGTCACTATTTTTCAGAAAAATCATCAAAACAACAGTGTTGGTGAAGGTCTGGTTTCTCCTTCCCCACCAGCTCCCTCCCCATCCTTTAGCTTGGTTCTTTCTACATAGCACTTCTTATCACATTTGTATCATTTAATTGCAAACAAAAATTATATTAATTTTAGTGGGATTAAGATCACAAATATTAGTCTGAATGTGTTCCTTCACCTTCTCTTTATTTTTTTCCTCCAAAAATGTCAAGGGCAGCTCCATTGTTTATCTAATTTGTGGGTAAGTTATGAGGTTGAATGTAATAAAGCTGTCTTACACTTTAAATTCTTAAAGGAGCATAACTGCACAATTATAATTTTTAAATATCCATATATTTTAGCCATATAAGTACTCATTGGTTAACTGCTAACATTTCAATGGACAAGAAATGTTTTTACCTGGTAAGTCCCCTTTAAATTTTGAAAAAATCACTAAGGATAAAATTCAGTAGAAACGTTTTTATTAATATTTAAACATGTTCGCTACATCTAAAATGGTGTTGTGTTCATGTGCTTTAAATTCCTATTTTAAAATCCTTTGCATCGTGGATGTCTGGAAAGTCTGTAGATTTAAACAATCTCTTTATTTTCTCTTTATTTCTTTATTCCACCAAGTTTAAAAGATAATATGTTGGGGGCTTCCCTGGTGGCGCAGTGGTTGAGAATCTGCCTGCCAATGCAGGGGACACGGGTTCGAGCCCTGGTCTGGGAAGATCCCACATGCCACGGAGCAACTGGGCCCGTGAGCCACAATTACTGAGCCTGCGCGTCTGGAGCCTGTGCTCTGCAACAAGAGAGGCCGCGATAGTGAGAGGCCCGCACACCGCGATGAAGAGTGGCCCCCACTTGCCACAACTGGAGAAAGCCCTCGCACAGAAATGAAGACCCAACACAGCCATAAATAAATAAAAACTAAAAAAAAAAAAGATAATATGTTACACCACTGACTTTATAAACTATTCTTGACCACATATTTTGGATGCACTCTTAGAACATACTATACTGGAAGCTGGAAACTGGTGACTGATTTTGATTATAGGTATAGAATAACGTAATTTAGAGAAACTGATTTATCAGTGACTGGTTACCTCCATGTTGGAAAGGCTTACATTTAAATCTTTTCTAAGACAAAGACGCAGGCATTAACTGCTTTGAAAGCCTGACCACTGATACAAAAAAGGAATAATTTTTCTACTGTATTTGGTTTGATCATGCAAATTAGGATGCAACTAGTAGATTTAGTTGGCCCCAGTGGTGTTTTAAGGTTAACGTTCTATAGTAATCATTTGATTATTCACCCCTTTTTTGTTCTTAATTTGATACTGCTTTGCTAGATTGAAAGTTATTTTCTAGCCAAATAGTAGATTCTGCAAACAGATGGGTTTGCTACTCATATAGGCATAACCTGTGATCAGCTAAGTTTTATTGACAGAAAAATCATAGACCACAGCAGAAGTTATTATCTGAGACCCAGTCTGTTGACCTAACACTGTAAGGAATTTTACGTGGCTATGCTTGTGAACATCTTTGTGGGGAGTGGGTTCTGAGCTTTTATATAACCCTCAACAAAGCTCAAGACCCAAAAATGCTTGAGAACAAGTAAACCACACTTTATTACCAAGGCACCCTCCATTCAATTGCCTGTGTACCTCCACTATATATTTATTGAACATGGCAGACCACTGGGGAAAATAATGATTAAGTACAGACTGTACTTTAATAGCTTACAGACTCTTAAAGGAGACAGAAGAGTAATTATTACAGAATGTGATAAAATCTATGATAGACGTATCTTCAAAATACGGAGAAACTATTCAAGTAAGACCACTATTCAAGTAAGACCAGAGTTGATAGTGCTGAAGAGTGGAGATCTCACAGAAAACATGACATTGACCTATATCTTGATAGGTAAAAATGAACACAAGAGGATTCTGAGCTTTGGGAACAGGATAGGAAAGTGGTAGAAGAGTAGAGGTATGAAAAATTTGAGGAACAGCAAAAGCGGCTGGAGTATCGTGTAAGGGGGTGCAGTAGATAATTAGGCCAGAAGTATGAAGGGACAGAGTGTAAAGGGATTTATGTGGCAGGTTAAGTAATTTAGTAAGATAATAGTTCTCAATTTGGGGGTTCATGTATCCTTTCCAGTGACCTTGGAAGATGTCTAAATACCATTGGCAATATTTCCAAAATCCTATAAAGGTAGGTATTTGCACAAGATAAAAACATTTAGCTTTGTGCTGAGATTTTATTTAAAAGGCACTATTAATTAATGCATTTAGGGAATCAAAATGTTTCAAAACATGGGGTTTATGAAGGAAAAAAGACATCTTTTGCAAAGTTTGCAAAATGTTGCTATTGAATCATTGAAGTGGATGGATTCTAGATTTAAGGATTTGTGTATACTTGGATGTGGAGATCAAGGGAGAGTAGATGAATGAAATTAACCCCCAGCTTTCTAACCTGATCATAGATAGATAAAGATATTCTCCTCTAGATAGATAGATATTCCATTCACTTAGGGAATAAAAGAAGCATTCAATAGACAACTTCTATAACCCACTCCTGGAGATTAGGGCTGGGTATATCAATTTAGTAGGTTACTGGGAGAGTATAAAATAAGAAAGAAGGAATCCTTGGTGAACACATTTAAGACATAAATGGACATAACAGCTAAATGCAAGGTGTGATCCTTGATAGATCCTACACTGAGCAGGGTGGGGAGCTACAAAGGACATTACTGGGCAATTGGGCAAGTTGAAATATGGATTATGTATTAGATAATAAAATTACACAATGTTAAATTTCCCAAGTGTAATTGTTCTCAGGAGATACATGCCGAAGTAGTCAGAGTGAAATGTCACAATATTTGCATTTAACTCTCAAATGATTCTGAAAAAATATATGTACACCATAAATGTGTATGTGTATGGAGGAGGGGTGTGGAAAGAGTGAAATTAGGAAAATGTGGCAAATTATTAACAATTGGTGAACCTAAATGAAAAGTATGTGAGTATTCATTACTGTATAGTATTCCTGCAACTTCTTCTGCAAGTTTGAAATTTTCAAAATAAAAAGGGATAAAAAGAGGTAGATATAGAAAAAATGAACTGGTGAAAGAGAAAAATTGGTGTGAAAAGCAAGAAAGACAAGCACTGGACTGTAGTGTTGGTCACAGAGTTAGCCACAACTGATGCTCTTGGAAGAGTGTTTGTCTCTGAAAGGAAGGAAAGAGGAACAGTTTAAAGGGAAGGGACCATTTGTAGGAAACTATCTGAAGATTGATATGTCAGTGAAGGAAGGAGACTTGGAAAGAAGGACACCAGCTATAACACTTTAGCTACAAAGCCCAGGAGTAGTTACTGCTTAAAAGCAGATGAATATTTTGAAGGAGGACTGTACAAAAACTTGCTCTGAAAACTATTTTAACCAAAATAGGTGTGTTGAAGGCAAAAATCCATTGAAATTTTTCCTTGATGACTTTTTATTTCAATTGAGAACATTTCAGAGTTCATTAGTTCGTATTTGATACAACTCTTTCAGAAGAAGCCATTTCTTTCAGAGAAGATTTTTTCAGCTTCTTAATGGTAATAATAATGAAAAGATGCTCAACACCACTAGTTATTAGAGAAATGCAGATAAAAACTACAATGAGGTATCACCTCATACCTGTCAGAATGGCCATTATCAAAAAATCTAGAAAAAATAAATGCTGGAGAGGGTGTGGAGAAAAGGGAACCCTCCTGCACTGTTGGTGGGAATGTAAATTGATACAGCCACTATGGAGAACAGTCTGGAGGTTCCTTAAAAAACTAAAAATAGAACTACCATATGACTCAGCAATCCCACTACTGGGCATAAACTCTGAGAAAACCATAATTCAAAAAAGACATGTACTACAATGTTCATTGCAGCACTATTTACAATAGCCAGGACATGGAAGCAATCTAAATGTCCATCGAGAGATGAATAGATAAAGAAGATGTGGCACATATATACAATGGAATATTACTCAACCATAAAAAGAAATGAAATTGAGTTATTTGTAGTGAGGTGGATGGACCTAGAGTCTGTCATACAGAGTGAAGTAAGTCAGAAAGAGAAAAACAAATACTGTATGCTAACACATATATATGGAATTTAAAAAAAAAGTGGTACTGATGAACCTAGTGGCAGGGCAGGAATAAAGATGCAGACATAGAGAATGGACTTGAGGACATGGGGCGGGGGGAGGGGGAAGTGGGGCGAAGTGAGAGTAGCATCAACATGTTTATACTACCAGATGTAAAATAGCTAGCTAGTGGGAAGCAGCAGCATAGCACAGGGAGATCAGCTGGGTGCTTTGCGATGATCTAGAGGGGTGGGATAGGGAGGGGGAGAGGGAGGCTCAAGAGGAAGGGGATATGGGGACATATGTATGCATATGACTGATTCACTTTGTTGTACAACAGAAACTAACACAGAATTGTGAAGCAATTATACTCCAATAAAGATGTATAAAAAATAAAATTAAATTAAAAAAATAAAATAAAATAAATATTATAATTAGCATCATTTGAGTACTTACTATCTTCTAAGTACCAGGCAAAGAGCTTTGGCTACATAGCCAGGTTTGATTCTTGCAAAAATCCTATTTGGAGATATACATTTTATTGCTATTTCAATTTTGCCAATTTTACAAGGGAACTAGATAAGGGAGATATAATTACACATCTAAGTTCACATAGCTTGGAGGCTGCAGAATCAGGACTCAGACCAAAGGTATCTGATTCTAAAGCCTGTGATCTAAAACATAGGATGTTTATTTTCTTTAAGAAATATTAAAATCCTAAATAGTATTACCAACTTCTCATTAGTTGAATATCATAATTTCAATGGTTTATTTTAGATGTACTATAATCTTAAATCTCAGTGTAATACACTCATAAGCTGCCCTCTCCACTTTTTTCCTAACTTGAAGCATTTTGCAAATTAGATTTTCTATGCATTCATTCATAAATATACATTTATTTGGGAAATTGCTTTGTCTATATAGTCACAACTGATAAGATATGTTAGTGGGAAGTCTTGGGGGAGGAGGGAAGGAGAGAAATTAAGGATACTGATAAAGGGCAAAGGGCACAACTTGGAATAGTTTAGAAAACTTCCCGTTTCTCCTTCCCTCCCCTACTCCAGAACACAGAGCCACCAATTTCAAAGTCCAGCTAGCCTCCTCCTCACTCCCACTCTTGTTTACCAAGGCTTCTTTTAAAGAAACACATCTTTAAAACTGAAGCCCTTGTTGTGAAAGAATCATACCATGTCTAAAAAAACACCACTTGAGAATTCATTCTTCCCACTGAACATGAGTATTCCCAAGAATTCACAAAGAACAAGGGGCTTAGATTGAAACCTTGGCAAGATTCTTGGCCAAACCAAATAAAACCAGCAGACGATGCCCAAGGCCAGCAGTTCTGGTAAGAAATGATGAGTTATTCCTGTAGGATACAAGATCCCAGAGTTCTGTTCTTTTAGAAGAGACCTAAAAGCCTAATTGAAACATGAATAAAAGAACAACCTTTATGTGATAATACATAAATATTTTTTTCAGTGGGAATCACATTCTAATGGCGTGATACTTTCCATAAATTCAGCAGAAGCATCAGGAGTTTACAAATGATTACCAGTGAAAAATCAGGGTCAAACATTGTCTGCTGGTTGAGTAAACTCACATATTTTCACTAAGGCTTTTTCAATTTCTTGTATGAAATTACTCATATAAAAGTAGTTTCAATTTCTTATATGAACTATTATACCTGCTCAATTAGGTCTTATTCCAGGCTTTAAGAAATGGTCAGGCTAGTGATAGGCATTGAGTGAAATGATAAATCAGCCATAGGTGATGGATAGACCACAGGAAATAGGATGAAGAAGGGAGGCAGGAATGATTTAGAAGTCCTACCCTAGAGAGACCCAGGAGACTGCCAGTTGTATTAATTTGACAATGCATAACTGAACAAAAAGTGAGTATCTGGTTAATTTTGGTTTCGCACAGTCCAAATAAAACTTATTAAATGTTTGAACAAGTTCACTTTAAAACAAAATTAATTTAGGGCTTCCCTGGTGGCGCAGTGATTGAGAATCCGTCTGCCAATGCAGGGGACACGGGTTCGAGCCCTGGTCTGGGAAGATCCCACATGCCGCGGAGCAACTGGGCCCGTGAGCCACAACTACTGAGCCTGCGCACCTGGAGCCTGTGCTCCGCAACAAGAGAGGCCGCGACAGTGAGAGGCCCGCGCACCACGATGAAGAGTGGCCCCTGCTCGCCGCAACTAGAGAAAGCCCTTGCACAGAAACGAAGACCCAACACAGCCAAAATAGATAAATAGCGTTCCCTTTAAAAAAAAAAAACTAATTTAAATGATGCAACCACCTTGAAAAACAGCCTTGCAGTTCCTCAAAAGATTAGAGTCACCATATGACCCAGCAACTGTACTCTTTAGTTATATGCCCAAGAGAAATGAAAATATATGCCCACACAGAAATTTGTACAGACATTCATAGCAGCATTTTTCATAAGAGTCAAAATGTGGACACAACCCAAATGTTCATCACCTGATGAACAGATAAAATATGGTATCTTATACAATGAAAAGGAACGAATTACTGATACATGCTACAACATGGATGAACCTTGAACACATTATGCCAAGTGAAAGAAGCCTGTCACAAAACACCACATATTTCATGACTCTGTTTACCTGAAGTGTCCAGAAGAGGCAAATCTCTAGAGAGTTACTAGTGGTTGCCTAGAGCTAGAGAGATGGGGTTGGAGGGTGACAGCTAAAGGCAATGGGTTTCTTTGGGGGGTAATGAAAATGTTCTAAAATTAATTGTGATGAAGGTTGCACAACTCCAAATTACTGAAAAATCATTGAGTTGTACACCTTAAATGGGTGAATTGTGTGATAGGTAAATTATCTCTCAATAAACCTGTTACCAGGAAAAAAAAAAAAAACCCCACCTAATTTAGCTAACAGAGGCAAAGAAGTATTTTTTTAAAAAAAACAAGAATAATTTCCCTTTTGTCTCCTCCTTTCCTGCTACTGGTGGCTCTTTGTGAAGATGCAGGCTTCAGACCCATTCTTTTTAAACCAAGTTGATCTCATAGCAATGGATAGTGGAAAAATAAAAGTTCTAGATGCATAGCTTACATCATCTATGATTGGGGAACAGCAAGGAAGAATACAGAAAATATGGGACTTGCAACAAGGAAACCTGCCATTAACCATCTTGTTGACCTTGAAAAGGTAAACTAATCTCTGTGAGCCTCAGTTTTACTGATTTGTACAATTTGATTGAATAACAGCAACAAGGACCTTACATAACTGTAGATCGAAAAATAGGTTCATTCATTCACTCAATGCTATGTTAGGGGTTATAACTGGGGACTTGCAGACCCTTGGGGAGGCTGAGAGAAGTCAGCTCTAGATTTGCTTTGAGAGCAGATGAGAAAGCACCTGATCCTGATTAGGAAGTTAAGGAATTAACCTCTCAGGAGCTGATTCTTGATTAGGGAGGATTTAGACAGGCAAGAAGGTGTGGTGGTGGGGTTGGTGTTTGAACAAGGAAAAGCTAGACAAAGGCTCATAAGTGCCTAGAAGCAGGATGTTCAAGGAACTTCATGTAGTCAAACATGATGAGAGCAGTGGTTCTCAAACTGTGATCCCCAGACCATTAACATCAACATCACACAGGAATTTGTTAGGGATGCAAATTCTAAGTTCACACCACAGACCTATTGAATCAGAGATTCTGGGGATGGAGCCCAGCAATCTGTATTCTAATAAGCTGTCTAGGTGATTGTGATGCCTGGTCAAATTTGAGAACCACTGGACTAGGGCCTTGGGTACTACTAGCAAGAGATGTGTCTGCCTACCCTAGTTGCATATTTGTACAGTTTACAAAAGCCGTTTTATAGGTCAATTTATAAGCTGTATAAATTACTTACTTTAGGCTATTTATTAGAAAATACAGAAAAGGCTAAAGAAAAATGTAATCTCATTATCTAGACATATATATTGTTAGTATTTGGTGAATTATATAAATATAGCTTTTTGTTTTTGCAACATTGGGCCATAATGTACATACTTTTTATTCCATTTTTGTTAACTTAATATTTTATGAGTTTTTCCCTATGAATTTTGAATTCTATCAATCAGTCCTAAAACTCATGGAAAATATTTTTAATGACTGCAAAGTATTTCATCATGTGGATAGACCATAATTTAATTTACCACTTATTATTGTTGGAGATTTAGATTGTATTATTTATAAAAGTTATTGAAACAATGATGAAAAACATTTTCCATGAGTATTTTTTCTGCATCTCTATTTTTCTATGGTAGATTCCTAGAAGTAGAGTTACTGTGCTGAGTACCTATTCTTCTTGTCTGTGTCTCTCCTTCTTCTGGTAAGAGACCCACCTTCTCTGGCTACAGGACTGGCAAGTGTCCTAGACTAGGATGATTATGATGCCCATTCCTCCCACCACACGGACCAGGGACAGTTCAGGTTGGACTAATCAGCTTAATGACTGTATGTTGCAGGGAAGCCATGCCCCTCCCCCTTCCAAGAGTAGAAAGAAACCAGTCAGCTGTAGGAAGCAATGAAATTAATCTGAAAAGAGCAGAGAGGCAGAGAGCAACCAAATTTTCAATGTTTTCTAGTTTACTTACTCTTCCAAAACAAAATCACTTAAAAAAATCTAGTTCAAGCTGGATTTATTAGTCCTGAGCAATACATAGGGCCTTGAAGGGTATGAGTGCAATTGCATTAAATCTATACTTTAGTCTGAGAACACTGAATACCTTTACAGTATTTAGCCTTCCTATTTGGAAGCATTTTATGTTTCTCCAATTGTTTGGATTTTCTCTTGTAATTTGCAGTAAAATTTTGTAAGTTTCTTCATATAGAAGCAGCATATTCCTTATAAGGTATATTCTTAAACATGTTATTTTTGGTTGACTTGTTATAATGAGCTTCCCCCTTGTATTAGATTTCTAGTGCCACTGTAACTAATTACTATAAACTTAAAACAACACAAATTTATTATCTTACCATTTTGGGGGTCAGAGTCCGAAAGGCGTCTCAGTGGGCTAAAATCAAGATGTCAGCAGGGATGTGTTCCTTCTGGAGGTTCACGGGGAGGATCTATCGCCTTGCCTTTCCAGCTCCTACAGGCCGACCCATTCCTTGGCTACTGGCCCCCTTCCATCTCCAAAGCCAGCAACTGCCAACTGAATCCTCCTCACAACGCCTGCTATCTGCTTCTGATTCTTCTGCTTCCTTCTTCTCCCATTTAAAGTTCGTGTGTTTCCATTGGGCCCACCTGGGCAATCTCCTACTTTAAGGTCAGCGGATTAGCAACCTTATTCCACCTGCAACCTTAATTCCCCCTTGCCACGTAACTTATATTCACAGGTTCTGGAGATTGGAATGTAGACTTCTTTGGGGGATTATTATTGTACCTACTGTGCCCTTCATATATGTATCAATTGGCTACTGATTTTTGTACACATATGTATGTTTATATGTGTGTATATATATTATATAAATATATAATTTTTCTGCTTTCACAGCAAAACTCCCCAAGCAATTGTGTCTCTATATTTGCTCTTGAATGTATTGCAATCATGCTTTCATTCTCACTATTCTTTAGAAACTTATTTCAAAGTTATCAATTACCTACAGTCTGCCAAACCCAGGGATTAATTCATTGTTCTCATCAGGGGTTGCTTACTGACAGTCATGAAATCTCAGTCTCTTGGCACAATGAAAGCTTATTTTTTTGCTCATAACACAGTGAAATGAAGGTTTTAATATGGGATGACTGGGATCCACACAGTCATTGTATGACCCAAGTCCTTTCCAAATGAGGATTCCGTCATCCCCGTGAGCCCCAGAGTCCTCCCCTGAATCCACTGTGTACAGCTAGCAGATGAGGGAAGAGAAAAGAGAAGAAAAGGGTGCATAGTTTGCTCTTTTCAAAGGAGCTAGTGCTGAAACAATGTACATGATGTACAATAAAACTTCCACACCCCATTCGGCATAATTCAGTCACCTTGCCCCACCTAACTGTCAGACATGGTGGAAATTGGATCTAGCTGTGTGGTCAGGAGGAAAGAAAGATGGGGGTTTAGGGAACATATGGCATTGTGTCTGCTGCTAACCAGTCATGTGCATTTGGTGCAATTCCTAACTGCCTTCCTGGGCCGACACTATTTCCCTGAGACCAACCCAGGTAGTGTCTGGAAAACTCAGCCAGTTCCAAAACCAATATAATTTGCACCAAATTTAGGATATCTGAGATGATTTAATTCTGTACTTATTTTTCTCTCCCCACACCTTTCCTTCATCCTATTTTCCATTTATCTTTATTAGTTTTCTGTTCTTCTATAATAATAACACTATTAAGATAGACAGCATTTGTTTATATGTTTGCCAAGCATTAGGGTAAGGATATATATATGTTCATTTACTCTGCAAAAGAACAAATTATTTTCCCCCTAATTTCAAAGTAAAAGCTCTCTCTCTTCCTTTAACATGTCAAATTTCATTTTGTTCAACCTCATAATTATTATCTGAAGGTCTTTTCTGATTATTTATTTATTTTTTACTTTGTTCAGTATTTGACCTGCCAAAACCCTTTTCACAATGATAATAGCTACCATGTCTCATGTGCCAATTATGGGCCAAAGTGTTAAATGCCTTATGAGAACTGCCATATATAATACTCTAAGACACTGGGACTTTTTACCTCCATTTTACAGAGCAGAAAACAGAGGCACAGAAATATTTAAGAACTTGTCTGAGATCACGTGGTTTCACAGGTGGAAGAGAAAGACCCCTAAGGCAGACCCAGCTGACAGGGGGACTCCATCCCCTGTGGATATTGTCACAGTTTCCCAGACGATGGTGCATTTCTCATTTGGCACTTGACTTTCCCAGATTGCTCTGCCTAGGTCCTTGTTCCTCCTCTTTAGAGCATGTAGTCCTGTCCCTAGCTAATTTTCTGTGCTGAATCTCTTTTACCTACTTTACAAAATGACAATATATTAAAAATAGAAACAAGGTGGCGATTATTTTGTATGTATTATTTTTAAAAATAATCATGTCCATATATTTTCTTTTTCAGTTCTGATTTTGCAGAATTTTGATGGTAAAATTAGAATTAGGGTTTGATTTTCATGAGGTCATCAATTAGCTACATTTAAAACTGCACTCTTATGCATTTATTAAAATTTTTCTAAATAAGATAAAATTCTGGCATGTAAGAATGAAATACAAATTCATTCTACTTCAGTTCTACAGATGTTTACAATGGGAAGCAATGAGGGTAATTTCTGAAAAAGATTTAAAATTCAAAGTTCAACATTAATAATGCTAAGCATGATAAATGAATAAGCATGATAAATAAAAAGGGAATTAAAAACCAACACATGTATGCCCATATCTGGACAAGTTTACTAGTTCCTGAACTTCTAGCATGGGTTCAAGTAGGCAATAAGCACAAAAACTGTTCCATCGCCTCTTGACTTATCAGACTCTTAATAGTCACCTCTGTAGTCATGAGATTATACACAAGTCACTGTAAATCAAGTAGAATAAAATAGGCTTTGAGGTAACCTGATCCAGAAAATCTCCTGGCTTTTCTCTAAATCCACGCTCAATCAATTCTGGTAATTTTAATTTAGCCAATTCATGTGCCAAGATGAAAACCAATAAAGATATCTTTTGCAGTATCATTTTTGGAGAAAAAGACTTCATGTTTATTGATAGTAGAAGGAAATTGAAAAGATTGAGGTTATGTTGAAATTTTCATTAATAAAATATTCTAAAAATGTTTGTTAAGCTTTATTTATAAGGAATGCAGATTACATTCTTATTGGAATACCAATGTTGACCTCAACCCAATGACACTTGTCAACTTTGAAAGTGAAGAGTGTAAAACTGCCTGGATTTCCATGGTGATTTAACTTTGCTGACCCTTTTCATCAGTTCTTATTTTTGAAGATTTGTAGTTCAAAGAAAAGTCCACAGTTTAGCCCATTACAAAGTAGCATATGCTCAAATCCATGTGAACTGCACCAAACATTACCCTAGCTTTACTGGGTCTCTCTTGTTTCCTAAAGAATCTGCAGCTATTTAGCAAATGTTTCCGAAATTTTGATTTGATTCTTCTCCTCGTTTCCCTGATGTATGAGCCACATGTCCATAAGCTATTTAAATTTTTTCAACAAAAGCTATAAGAATACATGCAAAATCAAGGATAAAAATAAAGTCAATTATCCAAATTATGCAAATCAGCATAATCTCACCTTTAGTCCTGCTACCTGTTAATAAATCATAAAAATTTGCTCTTCCTTTTCTCAGAGTAGTTTTTAGTCAGGTCAACGTGTTGGTCACCAGAGTGTGTTATTGTAACAGTATCATCAACAGCATATATTCTATGATTTTTATTCTACTCTTCCTACCTCTAGATGTTTTCTGTTTGTATAAGTTTATATAACATTTGATTTTTAAAATGTACATTTTAAAAATCTAACTTTACAAAAGTTGAAAACGTATCATGAGATCTTAAGCTTTATTCATTGTACCATTTAAGTCTGTCTTGTTGATCAGAAAAACAGGAATGTAATAAAGATATTTTCCAGCATCAGTCATGAAGGTTTGGAATTAGAAGGGAGGTGGGTCATTTGGGCAACACACTTCCCTTGGGTCTGATGCTGGTTAATTTAAGGCTTATAGCTAATGGGTCTTATCACCTCCTATGACATAAAATTGGCCAGAGGCCCAGACCAAGAACGTTTAATTGGATGAATGATTATTAATTCTGAAGACAATATAAATCAAAAGATTTAAAGAATGGGGCTGTTAATGGTCATCACAATTGGCATCTTTGGTAAATTTGATAATTCCCATCCTCCCAGCACTGGCAGATCACATTAATCTTGGGGAGGATTTCAATGTAAGAAAAGGTTCAGGCTGATATGATCATCAAGCTCTGTGGCTCAGACTCCAGGCAAGGTAGATGTAACATTATCTGGGAGCCACCAGATGTCGTCCATACATTGTTCGTTATTTGATTCCTTCCAGTATATGTAGTAAGCACTGGAAAGAAAAAAAAAGTTTCTGCAGTTGTTAAAAGGGTAAGAGGATTCTATCCAGAGCAGTGTTGAGTTCACAGATAAAATTTGCTTCCTCTACCTTTGTACGTGCAGTTTATTAAGAATGTCTACCTCATTCATGGGGAGCATTTTAAGTTAACATGGAACAGAATAATTATTTTTATGATGATTCAATTTTCCTGAACACATTTAGAATAGTTTTCCTTTCAAGCTGACTCCTTGGTTATTTTTCATTCATTCAATGTACAACTCCTAATTGAGTGTTTCCTATATAGTCACCACTAGCTAGGTGCTGGGGATACAAAACTAAATAAGACATTCTCTGTCCTCAAGGATCATACAGTCCATCAGGGAGTTAGAGAAGTAAACTAATAGAACACAGCTACTATGCGGTCTCAGGTTAGGCTCTGTAAAAGCAGGTGCTGAGATGGAGTTTGGGGTGCAAGATGGTTATTAGGGGTGAACACCTGTGAAAGGATGGGGGAGGAAACAGGATTGGGCAGGGGGGGAAATCAAACTGATGTCAGTCTGCCAAAGTGTTGGCCAACGCAGCAGAACATTCTGGAACGAGTATTAATAGCCCATCAGAACTGTTCCATGCCAGGTTGGGTCTTTAAATCTCTTACTTTGCTCAGTGGCCAGATGTAGGGGTGCCCTAGGAAGGGCATGACCTTGGGGAAGGTCGCTCTCTGTGGCTGATGCAGACCCTGAAGCTGTCAGCTAAAGGCTGTCTGATGGCCACACTCCCTGTAAGCTGGGAAGCAAATCCTTTTTGTGGGGAGATCTAAGTGGTACATCTCCGTGTTGACCACACACAGGATGCTGTGGGACCCTGGAAGAAGGTTAGTTCAGTCTTGGGGGCTAGTTCATAGAGGTTTAAAATGAGGCCATGATGAATCTTAAAAACAATAATGATAATAATAGCTAAGACTTATTGAGCAATTCCTATATGTCATGTATAATATTAAATTTTTTACATGGATTCTTTCATTTAAAATTTATCCCACACCTGGGAGATGGATATGTAACTATCATTCTCAGGTTACAGAGAAGGGTATAGCAGATGAATAATTAAGTAATTTTCCCAAGTTGGATTCACAGTTGAATTCAATTCCACAATTCAATTCAATTCAACTCAGTTCAACTGAAGGCTATATGACTTCAAGACCCACTGAGTATAAGCATATATACCAAGGAGTGTGGGCTGGGCTGTTACTTTTGGGGAAATAGTGCATAAAGACATAAACTGCTGATCAAAGTTCCTAACCCAGAATGTGAATTTAATAAGTATTTGTTGAAGGAGGTAGAAGAGGAGGGAGGGTGAAAGAGAGGGATGAAGGGATGAAGGAAGAAAGGGAGAAAGTAAACAAGCATATTTAAAGAACTGTAAGACGATAGATATGGTTAGATACCTGAGTTCCAAGCCCTACTAAGAGTCTCCCAAATTTTTCCTAAAAAGAATTGAATGGGTATTAAGCATGCTGTTCTTTGTGTTCTCTGTATGGGAAGATATACTCTTTCTGAGATTATTTCCTCTAATTTACCTTTTTTTTTTAAAGCTACATATGTGATTTGATAGTTCTTTCTCCACTGCATATCAGAGATATCCTATGTTGGGATTACTTACAGAGGTTTTTACACCTTACCTGTGGCCTTAGAGACCACGCGATTCTTGTCTCAAAAAGGTTTATACTATCTTTAGAGTACAACAGACTGCCAACTGGATTTGACTGCACAGAATGTGATGCTTATGCTAAATTGACTCGATCTTTCTCTTGTCTCTTTCCCAGCTTTCTCCTTTCTACACATTTTGTGTTCAGCCCATCTCCTCTACCATCTAGCAGTACTTGTGTCTCTTGCTCAGTTTTCAAGCCTAGTGGAAATGTGTTTCCACAAGACACAAGCCTGATTTCAGTAATATTGGAATATCTGCATTCTTAAGTCTACCTTAAGCATATAATGTTGTTAAGGGTTATTTAAAAATCTACATATGATGCTACTTATGATAACTGCATAGGTATGTTATTATGACACTTCGTCTTTTAACCTTATTTAAGGGTCTCAAGATCTTGTTGATTAGATTTTCTACTTCCTGGCTGTATTTTAACTTATGTGACCCTATTTTAAAGCCCATGCTTCATGGTTTCTAGAGTTGAGACCAATACGATGTACTAATAGAGCCTTATATTTAAGATACTAAGATGGAAAAGAATAATGAAATAGAAGAGGTATGTGACAATGTATTTGTTTCTTTCATGAATTTGGAAAGATGACATGTCAGAAAAATCAGTTTCAATGGTGCTGGCAGATAAGCCTCTGGAGCCCAAACATCCAGCAGTGTTTTAAACTTCCACCAGTTCATTTTAAAAACTTACAAGAATCTTTATAAAAGAGAAGCTGGGACCTCTACGAAAAGTTAACGCCATAGGTCCAATCAAGGCCCTGCAGATGTCTGATTTTCTGCTGAATACTGGTGATCTGGACTGTCCCCAGTGTGATGTCCAAGGCCAAAGCAGGAGTTTTATCTGAACTGATTTAGGAAGCATGTGCTTAGTGTCAAATCCAAGGTTAAATGAGGGTTAGTAGACAAGAAATAGAGGCGATCAAGTACAAATTTGAGCATCCTGTTGACCAGGGCAGGGAGATGGAATGAGAGGTCCAGAACAGAGACAGTCAATAAAGGCACAGTTTGGGAACATCTCCTAACTAGTCCAGGGAAGGGTTAGCTTAACTACACCAGAGCTTGATAGTGGCTGCGGGGATGCCTTTGTTAACGTGGGGAGCAGGAGAAAGAGGGAGGTATGTGAGCTCAGAAGGCACATTCCACTTTATTTTCTGTTTTTATCTGATCTACTTACACATATAAGTGTTTTTCAAAGTACCTTTACTTTACTAGTGGACAAAATTCTACATGGAGCCTCAATACAGAAAAGAAATAAAAGCAGAGCTATAGTGGCTAAGATGGGGTGGTAGTTGGGACCAATGCCTTCCTCTTCTCCTGCTCCCCGTGTTAACACAGACCTCCCCACATGTCTGTGGGAAGAAACTTTTAACAGTTGCTACAGGTTTAACAGTACCTGAGAGGCTATAATGAGGATTAAATGAATTAATACACATAAAACACTTAGAATACCCTTTGGCATATAGTATGTGTTATATAAATCCTTTCTATTATTTTTGTCATTATTAATATTATTTTCTGCACCTTGCATTTGCAAGCAGATTGCAAATTTCCTGAAGTCAGAGGCATTATTTATGTCTCTTTTTATCCTGAGTGACTAGAATAGTGTTTTGTATGTGATATTAGATTAAGATATTCAAGAAAGTAATTAATTAATTAACCACCTATTAATTGGGCACCTGCTGTGATAAAAAGGCATTCTTAGGGTTTGAGAGAATAAATATGAGTAAAACAGGGCTCTTGAGAAACTTGCAATCTAATGACCCTAAGTAAAATATAGTTAAATATACTTAATTTAATGTAATTGAATTTGGTATGCATTAATGTAATAAGAGAGCTGTAATAGAGGTATGCAAACAAATTTTTAAAAACAGGCACTTGGGTTAAATTTTTTCCATTGGTAACAGTGCCCTGAATTTTGTTTGAATTAAATTTTGAAGAATGTATTAGAGTTTGCTAGTTCTAAAAGTGTAAAAAAGACTTTTGCCCAAAAGGATAAGTGTAAGTAAAGGCACAGATGCAAAAAGCAGCATGACATTCAGAAATAGCAAGGTCTTTAGGTTCTGAAAAAGTGAGAAATTATTGCTTGCATAAGATGTAAAGGTAAGTAGGAACCTGAACACGGAAACTCAGTGAGTCTACATGTCAATCCCAATCTCCCAATTCATCCCACCCTCCCTTCCCCTCTTGGTAGCCATGTTTGTTCTATACTTCTGTGTCTCTATTTCTGCTTTGCAGATAAGTTCATCTGTATCATTTTTCTACATTCCACATATAAGTGATATTATACAATATTTGTTTTTCTCTTTCTGACTTACTTCACTCTGTGTGACAGTCTCTACAGCAGAAACACAACATTGTAAAGCAATTATACTCCAATAAAATTTTTTTTAAAAAAACTGAAAAAATGAAAAAAGAAACACAGTGTGCCATCCTAAGATTTAGGACTTACTCCTGTAGAAATTGAGTAACTATGAAGGTTTCTCTGCATAAATATTTGTGGATCCTGATGATTTCTATTCTGGATTGAACAACTCTGTCAAGCTCCCTTTGGGGCTTTTGGATCTTTATACGTAGATCCCTTTTTAAATAAAAAACTAAAAATGAAGAACTTTGCTCTTTGGTGGCTCCAACTAAGTGTCGTTAAAGGTCACTGCAAATAACTGAGAGATTGTGTATTTTGTACTATTCACTCTCCCAGGTTTAATTTTGAAATCCTGTTTTTCTGCAGCAAAATTAGATTTTTTTTATATATAGTAAAATGTCAGGAACATAATCGTGGGAAGTTTTCACTTGGACAAAAACCACAAGTTCATAGTCAACTGTAATTTTGTAGGAGGAAGAACAAGAGCTAAACTTGGCCGTAACACATTCTTTCTCTAGATTTAGGAGGATGAGAACCATCAAAGCACGTGAGGTGGCCTGTGAGATTTTGTTGATTTAGTTGAATTTTGGTCTTTTCTTTTGTACTTTATCTTTAAAACTGGTTTATATCTTTACTGTTTTATTAGATATTTTATGCCATTAGGTTTCTTTTTTTAATGCTTACCTTACAGTAAAAATTCAATAAATGGTTGTTATATAAGTGAATAATACAGTCTGACTTTCCATACCAACTAATTAATATAAAATTCATGACAAATAATAAACTTGCTGATTACATATAGAAGTAGAAAATCTCACCAAATCTCCATTCTTTTAATGCTATGATATAAGTGGAAAAGAAAATTTTCCATCTTAAGTGCCTCACCAAAGGCCTTCTTACTGCTTCTTACTGCTTTCAATGCTAATGACCTCCAGTTCCTAGATTCTGATAATGGATCACTTTCTCAAAGTTCCTATCTAAAAGGTGACATGTCTTTTTTTCTTGGAGGAAAGGAAGAGGGAAAGCAAAACAAAATGAAAACCTCTGCTTGCTTTGTCAAAGCACCAACATTCTCCAAGTAAGAACATTACCATATGTTGAAAAGCATATGGTTTTCAGAAGTAGATCTGGGTTCAAAACTGGGCTTTGGTTCTTGGGTGACCAAGCTTGTGACCTAGGTCAATTTACTCTTTTAATCATCAAATGAGGAATAATAACATATATCTCATAGGGTTGTTCTGAAGGTTAAAGAGAAGGCAGGTGTGGTCACACATAGCATAGTGAGCATTGCCTGTTGTAAATAGCAGTCATCAACACACCCTGGGTACCCATTCTGCTGCCAAATTATGCCTCCTGGCTTCTGGAAGCCACTCTCTTTCTAGAGATAAAAACCATAAAACTTTCCTAAAATAGTTATTGAAAATAATAGTCTAATGAATTCTTTATGATTGCTTACATTGAGTGGTATGGCAGACATTTCCAGTATAAGAAGCACTCTTTCCCATGGTTCTGTGGTTGAGATAACCCTAGTCACTCCATTCATCTATCACAGGGGTGGTCCTGGTGGTCATAAACCCCAATCAAAGTATTTCTTCCTTTAGCCAAAGAGATTGGTTAAGAAATGGGCATGGGGGCTTCCCTGGTGGCGCAGTGGTTGAGAGTCTGCCTGCCAATGCAGGGGACACGGGTTCGAGCCCTGGTCTGGGAAGATCCCACATGCCGCGGAGCAAATAGGCCCGTGAGCCACAATTACTGAGCCTGCGCGTCTGGAGCCTGTGCTCCGCAACGAGAGAGGCCGCGACAGTGAGAGACCCGCACACTGCGATGAAGAGTGGCCCCCGCTTGCCGCAATTAGAGAAAGCCCTCGCACAGAAACGAAGACCCAACACGGCCATAAATAAATAAATAAATAAAATTAAAAATTAAAAAAAAATAATAATAATAAAAAAAAAAGATGGTAACTTTAAAAAAAAAAAAGAAAAGAAAGGGGCATGGGATCTCAGTCAGGACAATTCTTCCCTAGCTTTTCACCATAAATAATAGTGAAGTTATCTCTTTCCACTGGTCTCAATAAATTGACAGGATATGAGTCAGGGTTTGTCTTCAGCTATCTCATGTACCATAAGAAGAACTGGCTGAAGAAGGAAAAAAGGAAAGAGAGAGAGAGAATCTTATATTATCAGTTGAATCCCTGAAAACAGATATCCTGGAAGCCATCTTTATATTTCTTCGCTGTATTCTTACACTGTTTGAGATGGGTTTCTGTTGTTTGCAATAAAAAGAATTCTGAAAATACACAGTTTGGCTTCCAGAAGAAGTTACTTTGACTAAATAGATTTAAAATATCAATCAGCCCTTTTACACATTTATAATTTTCTAAAGACAATTTTATGTTGGAAAAGATATATACAAAAATATTTGATATTTTCCAATTTTTAGGTCCTTAGTATTAATAGCTAGACTAAAGTTTATAGAGTGAGATCAGACTTTCTTGCATTAAAGGAAGTGTATTAATATTGAAGCTAAGTGACTAATTCTCATATGCAAATGCACCTCAGAAGCAGAAGAGGTCACTTGGATTAAGAATCCCAAGAAAAGTCAACATTATCACCAAAAACAAAACCATAGACATGCTGAGAATACCCAAAGGTGTTAATCAGGGCAAGTGCTTGACTAAGCTGCTGGATACAAGCCCCTGACAGCTCCTCTAGAATCCCTGAAGTATCTGCAGTGTGGTACTCTACACCTCACCACTCTCCAGTGACAAGAGATTTAGTACAATTGAGGTGGGGAAAAAAAGTAAAATTAACAACAACAAAAATAATAGAGAAAAATGACTGGTTACAATGATATAGAAGACTAAAAATTTGTTTCCCCAAAGTCATAAAACACAAGAACTCAGTCTTCTTGGAGACTCACCAGCACCTACAGCATGTTAATAAATCGTCCAGTGTTCGTTTAATCCTCTCTTCAACAGATGAGTTCCCATGAAGTGCTTGTTACTGGCCTAAATCCTGGGGATACAGCATTGTACAAATGCAAATAAAAACTACAATGATGTACCACCTCACACCGGTCAGAATCACCATCATTAAAAAGTCTACAAATACCAGATGCTGGAGACAGTGTGGAGAAAAGGGAACCCTCCTACACTATTGGTGAGAATGTAAATTGGTGCAGCCACTATGGAAAACAGTATGAAGGTTCCTTTAAAAACTAAAAATAGAGTTGCCCAGCAATTCCACTCTTGGGCATATATTCGTACAAAACTGTAATTCAAAAAGATACATGCACCCCTATGTTCATAGCAGCACTATTCACAATAGCCAACACATGGAAACAATCTAAATGTTTCCACTGACAGATGAACGGATACAGAAGACGTATACATATATACAATGGAATATTACTCAACCGTAAAAAAATGAAATAATGCCATTTGCAGCAACATCGATGGACCTAGAGATTATGATGCTAAGTGAAGTCAGTCAGAAAGACAAAGACAAATACCATATGATATCACTTATATGTGGAATCTAAAATATGACACAAATGAACTTACCTAAAAAACAGAAACAGACTCAGAGACATAGAGAATAGACACGTGGTTGCCAAGGGGGAGGGAAGAGGTGGGGGAGGGATGGATTGGGAGTTTGGGATTAGCAGATGCAAACTATTACATATAGAATGGATAAATAACAAGTTCCTACTGTATAATACAGGGAACTATATTCAATATCCTGTAATAAACCATAATGGAAAAGAAAAAAAAGTGGTCAGCTAATATAGAGAAGCAACACAAATAAGGTATGTGATAGGATTTCTTGGACATTTCTGTTTCTTAGAGTGCCATTGCCTACTTTCTGCAAATTGTGTTTGAATTGAAAACGAGTCTTCTAGGGGCTGTTAGTGTCCCCAGTTACTCAGTAGTAGACAGGACATGCTGAAGTCCTACATGTGGTAGACCCACTGGATTTCTATGCTCACAGGACATTGAGATCCCTCCCTATATGCAAATGAGTCAGCAAGAAATGGCCACATGCGTATTGCACGTCTCCTCTGCTCACACACGTTCCATCGTCCCATTGGATTTCACTTCAAAAATACACTCGCGAAGGTTGAGAACGGCAAGGCAGCAACAGCAGAGCACTAAACGAAGCATGGGGTGACGTCACAGGTCGCATACCCGTGAGCCCAGCCCTGTTTATACCCTACATTTCATTAAGGGGCCCTCCTTCTTTCAAAATTCAAGATGAAACTTCCTGGATTCTCACGTAAAGGATGAGATTCACAGTATTTCCCAAACAGTTTTTCCCTACTTTGCTCTATTCTCTCCTTTCATTTTTGCTTCCCTCACTCTTAGGTTTACCTTGGAAACTTCCAAATCTTTTCAGTATTTCCTTAAATTGTATAATGCTATCCCCATTCCCACATCCCACCCCAAATTTTGCCCAGCAAGAACCCAATCACTGGTGGAGGGTGTACCTTCCTATCCATATCACTCATCAAATGTACCTGCAATTATGTTTCCCCATTAACTTAATTATCTACCTAAGAGGAATTTGGCTGTCATCTGTCAGTTTTCTTCAATTTATTACCTCGTTATTTCTATGCAAACGTATTTTCCTCTTTTAAACATTTTTGAAAATGTGATACAACTTAAAATCAATATGCACATGTAACGTAACAGTGTTTCAGGTATGTTAAAATTTGAGAGGGGTGGGAATATGTAATACAACCCAACATCTATTTGGAAACATTTTGTGGCCTTTTAAAGAAGTAATTAAAAGAGAACACATGGCATCTACCCAGTGCTCCCGGATAGTAGTTCATACATAGCTTTATGACAATACTCATTACTCAGAGTTACAAGTATTTATACTATGTCTATTTCTTCTACTATACTGTGAGTATTCTGAGGGCACAGACTGTGTCATATGCAGATGGGCACCCCCATCACCACCTGCAGAGCTAATTTTAGGCTCCTAATAGAAGGTATTCAGCACTGATATCCTGAAAGAATGAAGGGCTGTTTGTTATTCCTGGGGTTACAATTTTAATTAAGTTTTCAAAAATACATTTTAATGTTTACAAGGCATTCTTCATAAACTGCTCTAATGTTTTTGGTTGATATATGTGGAAAACCACGTTTAGGAATCTATATGGGTTAATAATACACAGACACAATATCTTAAGCATTTTATGTTTTGTTTGTACATACACCTTTAATCTGTAGAATCCCTGAATATAATTTTTTCCAACACCAACATTAGACAAGAGGTCGATGCCTTGTATAGCAAAATTACTCTCCCAGTGCTACCCTATGCCTTTTTCTGGGCACTGCTCAGTGCACATGTATCCCCATCTGCAGCAACATTTTCTCATAACTTCCAAGGTCACTGCCAGGGCACCAGGACAAAAAAAACTAAGTTGACACAGAAGAAACCTATATAATTCTACCACTACCCACCCCCTCATATTTTTATGGAATTTTAGAACCCATGAATTGGGAGCAGACTTGAAGATCACCTAGTCTGACTTCTTTCTTAATGCAAGAATCTAGTGTATATCAGCTCTGACAAGTTTATAAAAATTTGTCTTTGAGCTCCAGGCTCTGAATCAAGATTCAGAAGTGTGTGCCCTGGAGTAGGAAAGAATGTGTTTCTGTTTTATACTCAGAACGCTTCTTCAAGGGTGGCATTTCTCAGTCATCACCATAAGCTACATGCCTTTTGATTTCATAAGACCTCAGCTTTCAGAATATATTACTTTTTAAATCATATTTTTCTTTTAAGAATTCAGAGAACTTTCTTTTTGTGGAATTACTTGACTCTAAATGGCAATAGTTATAACTCTGAATACAACTATGAATTTCTTTTATTTAAAAATATGCAACTATACCTAAGGCCAGGTTATGGGAGATGAAAATCCCCATTTACTTATTGTTTAACAAGTATTTGAGGACCTACTAGGTACTAGGTGCTTTTTCTAGGCCTTGGGAATAAAGGGATGGTCTCAGAGCTATGGCTCCTGCCTTCAGAAAGCTTATGGTTTTGAGAGTAGAAAGGTAATTAAACAACTAACCCTGATGGACTTGCAGGAGTTTTCCAATGTGAGGAAAGCTGTAGCAGAATATGTTAGAAATGCCTACCTGGTTAGTTTTCCTGCACAATAAATGTTTAAACTGATACCTGGATAAGTAGGAATTATCAAGATGAAGAGAGCAAGGAACCCAAATTTGATGGCCCAATGACCAGAGATATCATGGCAGATAAGTTAAAGGAACTAAAAAAAAAAAAAAAAATCAATATGGCTGGTGTATGATTAAAGAGGGGCATCCAGTGAGATTGGAGAGGTGGGCATGGACCAGACAATGGATGGCCTTGTCAATTCAGTGAGGTGTTTGCCCCCTACTGCTCAGGGAAATGGGAGCTACTGAGGGTTGTAAGCAAGGAGACCACAGATGACTGGCTGCATGGAACAATGCATGGAGGCCGTGTGGGCTTGAGCTTGCTCACACTGGCACAAGAATGCCAGTTGTTAAATATTCAGGAATTTTGTTAACTGGTGGTTAAACTGTGGGTAGTTTGACATAGAACATGGTGGGAAATTTTACATGTTGGAAATTGGCAAACACCACAAGTGAGGGTTTTGGGTTTTGTTGTTCTTTTTGGAAAGCTGGTTTACCAGCACTCCACTGGATAGACCTAAGCAAAACTGGAGACAAGAGGAAGCATGATGGCCTGGACCAGGGTGGTAGGAGTAGGAATGGAAATACGTGGTTACCTTTGAGAAATATTTAGGTATGGTCTGTCCTTGTGGAAGTAGATATGGAGGTAAGAGAAAGGCATAGCAGGCACCAGGCTCATTTCCAATGCGTCAGTGGACTTCTAACTTGACACCCTTTAAGTAGTTCCAGTTTGAAAGCAAAGGTCAAACTCTTCGGACATTCCATTCTACATTCAGTCGTGCCATTTGTTTCTTAAGAAAATGTGTATTTAAAAATCTTACATAGGTTCTTCTGAACAAATTAATAACACTGTACTTCAATTTCGATCATACTATCAGTAACATAAAGCAAAAGCCTTTTTCTCTCCAGAGGCTTGTTTTGCTCATCTGGCATTTATTGCTGATGTTCTGCAAGCCCTCTCAAAGACGTGAATGCCAAATGTGGAAAGCAACTTGGACATTAAACTCTATGTCCTCATGTGATGCTGCGAAGATGACTTTTCCCCAGGGTAATGCTGAAGCAGATGTTACAATTCTGTGAAAGTTTTATTTGTAATTTTATGAGATTAGCCCACAAAAAAATCCATATGGTATGTTCTCTTTGGTTTTCAGCAAGAGTTATATATATTATGGAGAGGTAAGAAGCAGAAGAGAAAATATTATTTATTTTGGCCAATTCAGTTGCTAAGCAGACTTATTATTTATGTCCTGGCTCGAAAGTAGCACATTTCGAATATGGATCAGAATTTTTTTTTTTCTTGTTGTGTCAGATTACAGGGGTTGAATTGCTTCACCAATAGTTACCATTTCTGTGACTGAAAAGCCATATCCTGTCATTTTTACACTCCAAAGATGATTCTGTTTAGATAGAGAAAAGTGTCAGGAATGAAGCTTTCTGACAGCAGGGTGAAACTCTCTCACATTGAAAGAATTCTCACCAGAGGTGTTTGTAATCTCCCTGCAATTTTTCCTTCCTCCTAAAACCTGTTTGAAGATAAAGCAGAGTGTAACCTGTGCCCTGTCAACTTCCTGCAGGGTGTTAACTCAAAAACCTCCAGGTCACAGAATACATCATGTAACTAGTTCCTGGTGATCCGGAATGAGTTCCAGATCACTTTCCATAGGACTGATCGTCTATCGCCCAGGCCACTGTAGCTTTTCCTTAAATCTTCTGAAGGAGATATCTAGCTTCATGATTAAAGAATCTTGAAACAAGGCACAGTGTGATTCCTTGTCAGCAAATTCACCTCACCTCCCCCAAACTAGGAAGATATGAAGTGGCTTATGAGAATTTAATAGCTTTCAAAAAAAGAGTATGAGAACACTCTTGATATCCAGGGCATGTTTGTATTGTTGTTATGGTCATTATTTTACTTTTAAGATATAAAGGTAAGTCCAAATCATTAAATCTTCTTTTAGTTCAATTATTAAAAAAAAAATCCTCTCGTCACACATTATACCGGGATGTTGGGGTTACGGTGGTGAATGCAACACATAAATTTCTTACATTCTAAGAATCAATAATTGATTGAATGAATAGATGAATGAAGGCAGGAGGTTGAATCAATTTTTCACTGAAGATTTCTTCCAGCTTTTAAAACCTTTTTATTTTGAAATAATTTTAGTCTTAATAAGAGTTGCAAAGATGGTCCAGAGAGTTCTTATTCCCTTAAGGTTAACATCTTACATCTTGCCTGGTAAGACAACCAAAACTAGGATATTAACGTTGGTACAATACTAGTTACCAAACTATAGATTTTATTCGTATTTCCCCATTTTCCCCTAATGTCTTCTTGCTGTTCCATGTCTAAGCCTGGATATCACATCGCAGTCAGTTGTCACATCTCCTTAGTCTCCTCCCATCTGTGACAGTCCCTCCGTCTTGCCTTCTCTTTCATGACCTTGATACTTTTGAAGAGTTTTGGTCACATATTTTGTAATATAGCCCTAAGTTTGGGTCTGTCCATGTTTTCTCATGATTAGACTGTAGCTATGGATTTGGGGGAAGAAAACATAGAGATGTGTTCTCATCTTCATCTGGGAAGGTTCATGTTATCAATGTTTTATTATGAGTGATATTAACCTTGATCACTTGGTCAAGGTGGTCAAGGATTTGCTACTGTAAAGTAACTAATTTTCCCTTCACAAACTTTATTCTTTAAAATCCAATCACTAAGTCCAAACCACACTCAAGGGAAGGGGGAATTAGTTTCACCTCCTAGAGAGGAGCATCAAAGAATTTGTGGCCGTATGTTAAAACTACCACCGTAATCAATAATTATGTTGAGGGAGGTACTTTGAGGCTATGCAGATTTCCTGTTTCTGCTTAATTTAGCCTTCATCCCTGAATCTTGCTTGCAGAAGTTATTACTGTGGTCTTCTTACTGTGATCTAGTAGTGATCTCCTGCTTCCCTCATTCATTCAACATTCATTAATTAGAGTTCCTCTGTGAGAAAGAGTTCTCCCTGCTCCCCAGTTCATTTGTTTGTTTGTTTGTTTCATCATATATTTGTATCAGTATGGACTCATGGATATGTATTTTATTCTTTGGGCTATAAAACAATCTTATTGTTTTTTTGTTGTTCAAATTGTTTAAGCTTTGGCCAATTCATTTTTGGTTGAATGCTCTACTGTTTGCCACTGAGAGTTGGCACTGTTATTTTTTTTCTCTGTACGACATAGTGGAATTTCCTTCTGTGAGAGGCAACTTTGTATGAAATGTGTGAGGCTTAGAAAGAAACCTGAAGAAAAGAAATTGTCCTCACTAACTTTGAGAATGACTCACACATATATTTACAAAAATCAGCTGCATTTGGTGAGTGGAAGCAATAGCCCTAGCATGGAAGAATAATGAAAACATACATTATCTTGGGTTTGTTAATGTATTATTAAGAGTAATCATGCAGTTCTTTAAGTGAGGTACCATGCCTTGAAGACACCTGTCAATTCTTGAAAGTTTTGTCTGAGCCTAGTAAAATGTCATGTAGGAAAACCTAGCTAATCATTACTTACTGAACTTCATCTCATTTGAAGTTCATTTTGGCACGGGAAAAATTAGAAATGCACATGTTTGTTGAATAAATGAAGACATAATCCTCCACTGAAGAACTGTAATATCTGCCAGTGAGATAAGATGAAAAACTTTGAAGCAATTAATTCAGAGCACAATATTATATACAGGTAAATTTACATTTCATGAAATAGATGTAAGGGATGCTCCTAATTAGAGACTTTACTATTTGCTTTTTGTTGCTGTGATTAAGCTTTAGGGGTTTTAATTGTGGTTTACACTGAAAACTGAAATGGTTATGAGATACAGTTTAGGCTGATTAATCTATTATAAGAAGGCAGACTATGTTGAATGTCATAATCATTTTTTCTTGTCACCTGGCACCCTAATTTAAAATTGTTGTGAATTAGATTTCTAACGTCAATATATTCTGATACAATATACTGCATTTAAGGGATCCCTGAATGACTTCTTGATTTAAGAATATTGTTGGTAAATATTGAGTCAAGATCAAAGTGTTTCAGAGGAGGACTGTTAACATTCTGCAGCGTATTTCCTCACTCTAACTTGGCCTTATCCATCACAGAATGTAGAATGGAAAATTATTATTCCATGGGGACTTTCTCCAGTGTCCAGATTCAGGAATAACTCACTTCAGCGTGCAAACACAAAGCCTCATGAAGATGTGTGCGCTTATAGCTGCTAGGCTCACTCGCTCACTCTGCACAGCGACCACACATCCTTTGTAATAGCTTCAGGGTCAGCCAAGATACACAGACATAGATACCACATACCTGTGAGGTCACTCAGGAATACTCAACATGGCAAATTTAAATTTGAGAATACCAAACATGTAGTGTTCCTTCAGGCAATATTTGGAAAAAGAATATTTTTCAATGTCAAATATAATTTTATTATCAGATCACCAGGCTTTTTTCGGTCTCTATGTTTCGGTATCTTGATATTCCAATAGTCAGGGTTCTGTATTTCCAGGAGCATTTGACTTTGAACGGAGAATTACAAGCCCTTCTTTAGTGTGAGAATAAGATGTCTGTTGAGATGTAGGAACTTCAGCAGAACCAGCTTTTAAAAAAAAGGTTCAGGCAGCTGTCTGTACATCCATGGGTATGTTTGATGGAATCAAGCTTGTGGAGAAGAAGGAAGAATGTATGGGAGTTTCCTTACCAGGACCTCTGAGAATGCACTTCCCCCACATCTAACAGTATATATTAGAGTGTAATATAATATGGTATAATTAATTTTATCAACTGTAACATCTGGGCCAAAAACGATTGTATTTTAGAACAGAGCATCATAAAGATAAGCATCAGAATTGCAGAAACTGTAGGTAAGATTAATTAAAAAATGATAGGAGGAAACTGCTTTCTAGAAGTTATTGTTGGGAGGGACTAAAATCACTTACATAAAATTATGTCTTGGTGAGTGGTTTTTCTCTTGCTTTACATACAGATTTAATCTCCCTCACACTCCTCAGTCAAAATGTAACACTTCAAGTGCTGTTATTGGTGGATTATTTCACTATTATTCATCTCCTCACCTCCCTGACAATACCTACTTTTTTATTTATATATATGCGAATACACACACACACACACACACACACACACACACATAAACATTTATATAAATTCTTAAGTTTAGTTATTAGACCATCATCATCATCATCATCATCATCATCATCACCATCATATTATTACTGGCTATTCTTATCCAGAATAACAATGGGCAAGAAAATAAATGAAATGATATTTATTTCATAAACGAAAGGATACTTTGTTAACTCCCAGCCTTATATACAAGATGATAGACCTTTTGGAGAAGGGAAATTAGAAGATGTTCCTTATTTCTTAAGTTTTAAAATCCTTTTTAATCTCCATTGCAATATAAGAAATATTTTCTGGCCCTGGTGGTCACGAAAAAGATCCCCTCAAAATAGAAAAACCAAAACTAATATAAACAGAAAATTCTACCACTAACAATGAGAGAATTACTATTAACAGCTCTTTTTTCTTTATTACAAATGCTGGTTTGGGAGGTCTGGCTTCTAAGAAGTCTGCTTATCTAATGAAGTAGCTCTACATAAATTGAAACTTAACATTACCCAGAAATCTGGCTAAGTTTCATAACTGACACACATCTTATTACTCTTAGATGAAGTTTTAAGGAAGAAGACATTTGCCTGTTTCTGATCATGTAGCCTCAAGTCTGCATAGTCACATTTGGATTAGAGAAGTTTAAATTACAAATCTTATTTAAAATATGAGTGCCACTCTGATAAGAAGCTCATAAATAAGAGCATGAAATACATTTAAAGATTATGAGCCTTACAAAATAGATTCAGGAACATATCTTTACAAAGTGAGTTATATATGGAAAGGTTCTCTTGATAATAAGAATCATTACTACATTCAAAAATCAATATTCTTTCTCTTGTGGTAGTAAAATAAATGGGAACCCACAATTTAACATTGCTAGTCAAAAAACCCCTTATTATTCCATCCCCAAAATTCTGTTACAACATTATTTAGTTGGCATTTTAGAAGTTTAAAAATAGAATCATATTTTAGAAAATTAAATATCTGTGACAATGGAAAAATAAGAATAATATGTGCATTAAGTTTTATTTTTCAAGTCTGATGATACTATGTATTTTTTCATCAAATTTAATATCTATACATGTCATTTAATTCTAGTGTCCTCCTTCCAAAAGAAAAATCAGTTAAAAAAAAAAGTACCCTTTTCAAGGACAGCTAAAAGTATGTAAAAAAGGGTAATAAAGCCTTAAAAATACATTTCAGTTTGTAATTAGCTCATGGTTAACATAATGGATTATGGCATTGTGTGTTAATGAAATACACAGTTAATATATGTGAAACAGTCAATTAAAAAGTAAAACATAGACAAATAAAAATGTTTATTTTAACTTCACCCTTCAGAATGGACCATGTATCTTAACGAAAGTGGTGCTTGTCTAAAGCATTTCATGGGCTCCCTAAGCCTTTTTTTCACTACCTGCTACTACCATTATATCCAGACCCATAACAACCATATATAGCATCACCCAGCTTTCTAATTTCCCTTACTTCTTCCAGTTTTCTTTTCCTTCGGTCATATCTTGCACACTTAGTCCAGACTAATTTCAATTTTGTTCTCATCATTTTCTTACTCACAGATCTTCAATGGTTCCCCACCACCACTTTTTTTTTAAAGGAGTAGTGTCCAAACTATTATTAGCTCTTAAAAGCTTTACATATCCAAACAAATCATGACCTTTGAAACTGAATCTGACATTACTTTTTTTACATATTTCTTCAGCTAGTGTGTCTTTTTTGCTGTCTCTTAAAGGAGAAATACTTATTGTTGATTTTATAACATTTTTCTCAGTTACACCTGTATTAGAATTTGTGTCCCTCTTCTCAATTTGTATTACCTTGCATTCCAGTGACCCTTCCAATCACCTTTGTTTCCAGGTCCCATTCAACTCCCACCTCCTTTTTGATAATTTCAAACTATGCTAACCTCTAATCCCAAGCAATTATCGCATTATATCAATCTCTTGCACTTAATCTCATGATACTTTTTGGCATATCTTATGCCTTTTTAATGTGCTATAGTTTAGTTCTTGGACTGTTATTTAACTATCTATGTTTTCAGAGTCCGTTGGGGCTGACATTGTGTATTTTAACCTTCAGAATACTATGCATAGAAAAGGCATTGGTTTTAGAATAGACAATTCTAAAATTGAATCTTGACACCACTATTACTAGCTGTGCCAGGGCCATTATATAACCTTTCCAGGCTGAGTTCACCCATCTCTAAGAATGAGTGAGACAACTAATTTACAGGATTGTAGTGACAGTAGTCATACTCAGGTAAAGCACTTAGTACCCAATAAATGTTCTTCCCCCCTTGTACCATGCGCAATATCCTTATTCAGTAATTATTTATGAAGTGCATTGAAGAGGCATTCACATATCTGCTTGACTCTTCCTTTAATTAGTAACTTAAGGATGTATCAAAATCCAAGTCCAAGAGGGAAGAGATATGGGGACATATGTATATGTATAACTGATTCACTTTGTTGTAAAGCAGAAACTAACACACCCTTGTAAAGCAATTATACTCCAATAAAGATGTTAAAAAAAAAAAATCCAAGTCCAGAAGATTTGAGAGCTACATGGCTCTCTGTGGAAAATTCTTTGTGGATGGTATCACTGAAGCATTTTACCAGCATCAGCTATATTCTCAGCTCAATTTCACATAAATAGGATGAGGTTACCAAAAACAAAATTCTGGAACAAGCCAGTCATCAGGATGCTAGCAAAGCTGCCTCAGAGTCAGCTCTGTTGAGGTAGTCACATGCAGGAGACAGATGACAGCATGAACCCAACCCGAGAGCTCCTATAATTCTACATGAGATTGGCTATGCAGAAAAGTCAGAGAAGCATTGTATTTAACATACAAGGAGAAAACTTCAAACAGGGAACCGTAGGTGAGAGATTTGGAAGGTAAGAGCACTGAAGATGGAAGAATTCATATTCAGATATTTAGACCTGTCCAGTCCCAAACAATGAGGAGGAGCCCAAGTCACATTAGATTGTTAACAACAACAACAAAAGCTGCATGGACATGATAATAATAATTATTAATATAGAAAGTTATAGAGAAATTGGAGGACTTGCATTGATCTTTAAAATCACAATTATACATGTGAAAGTACTATAATAAATGTAACATGTTCAGGAAAATATATGTGGTAAGGGTGTGTAACCTAAGGAACATTTAAGTTATTAATTTGTAATAATGCTCATGTAAATCAATTTGTACTCAATACTTAATTTGTCCAGCAAATGATTAAAAGGATGTGAGAATTCTGTATGGATACAAATATAAGTAATATTAAAAAATCTGGTTTGGCCACAGAGATTTCATGTCATAGAATATAATCCACCACTTAAAAAAAGAAAAAAAAGAAGGAAAAGGATGTGAATTGCCAGGGATCTTATGTCAAAGTGTCATTTCTCTTTCCTTTAAAAAATACTAAATTTTTCCTAACATGTTTTCAAAATATTTATATACCAGGACTGACTACTCTTCAGAATGCTTGGGAAATACTTCAAAAGGTGTTAACCATTACTCTTGATAGACGTCATTACATTACTATCGATGAATAATGTACCTAATTTATTTAAATCTGTAATTCTTTTAAAGGATTGAGAAAGCAAGAATATCTTTCTGCTTTCAAAGACTTTGATGAAGTGAAATGCTTAGTGTTCAACATTCTTGGTACATTTTTGTCATTTTTTTAAACCACTTTTCTTTTCTGGTATCTAAGAACATTCAGCTGGGTGCACGTGATCAGCCAGTGATTCCTACTCCACTACCCAAGCAAGAATAAACTATATAAACATTTGTTTCTCTTTTTTCCTAATATATTTAAATAATGATTTTCAAACTTCACTTTAGAATCAAAAGCCCATGGTAAATCAGCTAAATGGCTTGGCCAACTCTCTGAGCAAGAATCAGTTAAATCAGTTTTTCGTAGTGCTGAAAACACAACTGACTGAAAACTGAGTGATTCTTATTTTCTACTGGCTGTCTAGACCTCACCCTAGATGCAGGCATACAGATGTCCACAGGAGTCTCACCTTGACCATTTGCTATTGCAGTAGTGCCGCAGGGGAGTGGTTGAGGCTCAATCACATTGACCCATAAAATAGAGGCAATTACGTTTGCACATTTTATATACACTTTAATCTGGCCTTACCTACTGTTATCACTAGATTGGGGTAGAGAGATATCCCATCAATTCTCTTCAGAAAGAACTCTTACGGGTACGTGTGTTTTGCTTTTTGTTTTTTTGCTTTATCTGTAACTGCAACTTAGAGGACATAATTTATAATGTCAGTCTAATTGTCTTAAACTCTATCATAGTGAGTGGAAAGTCGACAGGAAGAAGGAGAGGTCAAACCTTCTGTTTAGACAAGCCTTTGCCTGAGGAAAGTTTGTTGGACAGGAAGTTTTATTTAAGTTGACTGGGGATCACTCTAGATTGAGGTTTACTGTCATCACTGTGCCACTTTAGTTGCTTCTAGTTTTTTCTTAAGAAAAAATAGTATTCTATAATGTGCCCTGGGACATTTGATTACACACATGAACTAATAAATTCCAAAATAAAGAAGTGTCTTTAACTAGGGCGGTCTATAAACCAGGATAATGATGAAAGAGATGGCTATTCTCCCCAGAGGCCCGAGCCACACATGGGAAAGCAATGGATCCTTAAATTTTATTTTTCTGAAAATGTTTTCTTATCCTAAAAATAGATATATTTATATTTATATAGATACACATACAAGTATAAGTGTATATTTATACACACATATACCAACACACTTCATTAGAGAACATGAGGTCAGTTTCTGTTTGTACCCTTAAGATGTTTAAATACACTTTGTTCATTTCATTAAAGTAAAGTCTTAATTATTCAACCCTCTTGTTCTTGGATCTTTAAACCTTTCAGAAAAGCCAGGAATCAAGATGGAAGAAGTCAAAGACTTCAGTGAAGAGTTAGAGAAATTCTTAAGAGCTGAGTGAAAGATGTAAGATGGGCTAAGAGATTATCCTACTGTCCAGAAGAAAGGATCAGCATGTGGTCAGAGATAAACCTCACTGGTGCTAAGTCAAAGATGTTTAGAAAAATCATTTTAAAAAGCAAAAGAAAGCAGCTGCTCCAGCAATGTATGTTGGGTAGCAGAAGCAGTGGATGGCAGATGCTGTGATGGTGATTAGTAGAAGTCATGCGGGTTGAGTAAAGCTGAGAAAAGTAACATCAGTAAACAGATCTATAGGCAAATGCCTTAACTTCTCTGAATCTCAGTTTCTTCATTAGTAAAATTGGGATAATAAAAGCATCTACCTCACAGGATTATTATATCATTTCCAAAGATATTCATGTAACAAATGAAAAGTATCATATATTTGAGTTCTTGCTGTTAGCTCTATAACATGAAGTTTCCAAAAATCGTTGTCTCTCCTGATATTCCATGCATGTCCACCTACCTATGGTTTGTGTTGATGATACTACCTTGTTGGTACATTGGATTGTGTGTTCTAATCTTCCTACATGGCATGCCATTTTTCCAGTTCACATCCAATTTTGTGATGGTGTATAGTGTTGTGGATGAATTAGTGGCCATGGAAGCTAAGATTTTTAAGAATGACATATATTCTCAGTAGAGAAGTGTAGTGAAGTTTAATATAACACAAGTGTCAACTAATCAGACCAGATACTGGCTCAATTTGGAAATGAATCAGTTATACACAACTGGAATAGATATACCACTGTGTTCCGAGAAAGACTATGTGATTCCAAGTTCAGCTAATCTGTTGTGGGGAAGTTTCGGAGGTAGATTTCTGTGGATGGCGGAAACTCCACAAGTCCCTGGTGATTATTTAAGGATTTATTAAAGCAATAAAAAGATAAGTAAAATAAAGTATTTAAAAATTGGGCAAATCCTCTTTCTTAATTTAGGTAATGTATTATTAAGTTCCCAAAGGTTAAAAAAAAGAAAGGATGCCTACAAGGGGACAAAACAATGCTTTCATTTTTGAAATCCTGTAAATAATATAAATATTTATTAAAAATTAAGTTGGATATAAATGTAAACAAGTTAGTTTTCAAAAATCTTGAAAAGCCTGTGTGAGAATGACAGAAGAAATTAAGACATCTAAGAAGATGATGAAACACTCAGAAAAACAATGGGTTTTAGGAGATTTGGTCATTGGGTACATTTCTCATTAAACTGCTTCTAGGTGAAGGGGCTTTAGACAAAGTAAACTGAAGTAAATAAATCCAGATCTACTTGATCCAAAAAGATTGCCATGTCACACCATAAGAGAAAGATTTTCTGGATTAGTCAGATCTGCTCCAAACCTTGATCACTGGATGACTGAATTGTGAATGTAGCATGATGAATTAAATTAATGATCCTCTGAGAACTTGCATTACCATATTTGGGACCAATTTCTTGTAATGTAGTTGGTACTTGGGTCATCTTAAGAGACCCAAGTTTCTATTGGGGGTCCCTATTAAATGAGTTCATTAATGGAACATAAAAGGTGGAGAAATGGAACTTGGAACATATGGTGCTTTGTTGAAACCATAGAAACTTCAAATATATTAGCCTAGGCAGTCTGATGTTCTAAGAGGGTAGATACAGATGTTGATGAATGACTAGGACAAGCTATGCTCTGGAACTCTACTGCTTGGATGGAAATATTGCCTAGGGTTAGTTTAAAAATGATGATGACTGAGCTATATGTAGATTGAGAATTTCTGCAACAAAGTCGAACAATACATTAGAATATCATCCAAATATATTACATACTAACTCTAATCCTTCCCAGGGCAGGAATTCATGGAGTAAACCCTTCATTGACTAATGGGACACAACATTGCAATGGCTTATGGGCATCAAGAAGTTTGAATTGGCTTAGGTGCATACCCAGAGGAGTTTGTGTATACCCTAGAAGGCCAGCTTTTTGTAGACACAGAATTCTCTAATACAGGTAAAGCAAACTGTATTGTTAACTACACAGAATCCAGAGAAGACCTACTGGGCCAGAGGCTCCCAGGTTTTTTGTTGTTGTTGTTGATATTAGGTCAATTGCAAAATAACATTTGTGGTGTGAGACCTAATATTTAGCTTCCGAATTGGAAAAGTCTCCTTGGTAGGCATATATTTGGGCGACATCTAAAGTAAGGGATAGAGTAGACTTGTAATCTCAATTGGCCAGATATGATTCCTTTAGAAGTAGTCTGTCAGAAAGCACAGTAAGTACAGGCAGCCCTCACTTTGCATGGCATTGTGCTGAATGACACCTGCGCTTTCCAAAATAGGCTCATTGTTTTGTATGGTTCCACTGTACGAAGCCAGCAAACAGTTCTGACATGCATGAGTTTCCATTAACATCATACCAGGCAAAGTGATGACTACCTGTAGTTACTCCAGGACATAGTGGGTCACAGGTAGGTGACAATATAATTTGTTATTCAAACTGGGATGGGTTTGAAAGTGAAAGTGGGCTCTATTAATTATCACATTGGGACGAAAGGCATAACTCAGAACTGTTCCAAGCAAAATATATGGTCACTGTGGTCTCAGGTTTCTAACCAGGTGACACCAAGGATGAATGGGAAAGAAGTGGTAGACAACACCAGTGGTGCCAAGAGCTCTGTCTAGACACAGAGCATGCTCTTGAGAGGATTATTGACTGTTAGCCTATTAAATTGCCAATTCCTTGACATATATCATATTGTGGCTCCAAAGGCAGGGCTTGACCTGCTCTGTATCGAATTGGTAGCTCAACACTCCCAGCATTGGCAAGAGTTTTAGGGTTAACGGAGGTCAAGTCTGAGCTTGACCACTTTCCCCAGAACTGTAGGATGTGGTATTTACCAGTGACAAGTGGTGATGCAAAATGGATTTGCCTTTCTAGTAGCACATGGTACTAATAATTCAGCATGCTTGGTATTTAATCAATAACTCTGCAGAAAATTAAATACAAGATGCTTTCATACAACTTTCTTGCCAAATGGTCATCTAGACTGGTCATCTAGACTCTGCTAGAACTCCATAGAATATCACCTGTGACAGAAAACATACAGCTTCATAAGCAGTCAATTTCATTGTTAGCCAACTCTAGCTGTTTAGTATTCTTTCTTAGATTATGTTGATCTGAAATCTGTCTTTCTATACTTTCTGCCCTTTTCTGTCTTCTGAATTAATAAAGAACAAGTTTATTTCCTTTCTTGGTATTCTCATGTTACCCCTTGGACCCTTACTTTACTCCAGGGGAAAAAAAAAATCCCCATTGCTCCCACCATTCATCAAATGATTTGTTCTAGCTACTTAGAAGAAAAGTATATTAGAAATATTTTGGGAAGATGCATGAAATTCTCTTGCTTTGTGTAGAAATTAACAGATAAGTCACACTATTTTTTTTCTCTATGATATAGAGTATTAACATCTTGATTCATGAGCTGTACTTATTGCTGATGATAAATTTTAGTGCCCTGTTCTGTTAGCTATTATCTTTGCTTTTTCTCATTTATCACTTTTTAATCTACTTTGTGAACAGTCAGATCTGTCACTAGAATTTCAAGAAACTATTTAATAAAACTGTTTTCTAAGAAAATATACTGTCTCCGTTATTGTAGAGTCATTTTGTTTAAAAAAGATTTACAATATTCCTGCACCATCCTCCCGCCCTTAATCCACCACTGCTTCAGTGTTGTTAAGCTAAGCTTCAATGGATATATTAATTCTTTTAAATCAGTCATTATTTCCATAGGTTATTTTTTTAAAGAGTACATCCTATGTATGCAAACTTGGCATATATGTTGCCAAGTTTCCAGCAGGGAAATAAAGTTGTTTAAATCTGGATGACTTAAAAAAAAGTTTTGTGTGTAAACCACAGACTTCTCACATGATGAGAAAGAAGCTAATGAATAACTTAGGTTTGCTAGGCCATAGTAGAGGTTATTTATAAAGGGCCTCAAGGGTTAAAATGCATTTTTGTGGATTTTATCTTATGTGGTTCTAGAAAAACTGTGGAGGTTTTTAAAGAAAGAAAATTCTCAGGGCTCTCTGCACTATGAAGATGCCTTACAGAACAGAATCCTGATTTTTGACAAGCAAAGCGATGTGACAAAATAAAGGGAGAAAACAAGTCCAGTGGCCCGGGTAGCCTTAGGAAGGCTCTGTTCAACATACACGAAGGAGGCCACTTCCGCTCAATGGCTGTCTTTGAAATTATCCACTCTTGGTGATTTCTGCTCTTTACAGTTTATACTCTTATTACAGTTTTGAACCAACAAATTTTCTTTGAGCATTGTCTAGGTGTTCACAGGGGGACTCTTAGCTTAGTATTTCAGAAGCAGGGTGTAAAGGGACAATTGTTTATAGATTTAGGTAATTTGAGGATTGGATGTAACTTGTGGACTTGAAAAGAATCAAATCAGGAAAACTTATTATTCCAGAGGCTGGATTTCTTGAGTAACTGTAAACCTATCCATTTTTAAATTACTCTGTTTTTTAAGATACACATATTTAGCTCTAAGACAATAAAGAACTTGAATTTGCCCCTAGGTCAGCAGTTGGACTCTAATTGCTGACATTAGGTGAATACCAACCAGCTAAATCACAGTGGCTCCAGAATGTTTTAAGGAGCTGTGTCTGCACAGTATATGGCCTCAAGTGCAAAATAGAAGGCTGCTTATACAAACAGAAGTGTGCACGTGACAATTCCTTTTTGTGTTGAGAGCTGCTTATTTTGTACAGATAATCACCAGGCCACATTCCCACTAAATATATTCTGCTGCCTTAAATTGGGGGCTTAATTGTGAAAATTGATCCTTTGAAGACATAAAACTCTTTGAAGGTTTCTTTCCTGACTGCAAAATTTTATGGGTTTTGTCTATAAATTGAGTTGTGCAGGATGACTGGGCTGATGGATTCTATAGACTGAGGTCCAGTGGTGTCAAATTACCCATTTTCTACCAGAATACCCTCTTTGGCACAAGGACCCATGGGCCATAAGTTGATGGTGACCTTAACTCTCCAGTGAATCAGGTCTCTGCTTTTGGACATTTTCCCCATTTGGATAGTCTCTCATTGTCAACAGTTGGAAAACATGTTTCTATCAGGATAAAACTGTTACATGGAGATGAAGGCACTAGTTAACATTAACAAATGATTATGTTTGTTACTTACCGGAAATGCTCTGAGCACTGGGAAGAAATGGCTTTATAATGTCCAAGGCTTATACTTTGTTGGTTCATCATTTCTGAGGGGGAAAAATGACTGCCAAGATTAATATTAGATCCCCACATCTTTCCACAGTGCCGGATTAAAATTTATTTGACATGTAGGTGCAGAGAACATCTACACAGACATGAATACTTTGCAAAGTTACCTTTCAGAATCTTATTTGGGAGACTCATGGGATGTTTTCTATGTGTATTTTTATGTATTTCCTTCTCTGCTCTGCTGATTTTGTCCTGTACGATTGACATGTGGTCCTGAAAATGACAGTGCTAACCTGGCTGGGAAAATTTTTAAAAAAGAGCATGTAGGGCTTCCCTGGTGGCGCAGTGGTTAGGAATCTGCCTGCCAATGCAGGGGACACGGGTTCGTGCCCCGGTCCGGGAAGATCCCACATGCCGCGGAGCAACTAGGCCCGTGAGCCACAACTACTGAGCCTGCGCGTCTGGAGCCTGTGCTCCACAACGGGAGAGGCCGCGACAGTGAGAGGCCCACACACCGCGATGAAGAGTGGCCCCTGCTCGCCGCAACTGGAGAAAGCCCTCGCACAGAAACGAAGACCCAACACATCCAAAAATAAATAAATAAATAAATTTATTAAAAAAAAAAAAAAGCATGTAACCGGAACCAGCACGCAAGGTAGGCGTGAATACTTGTGGTTTGCACTCTAAATCCAAGGTGTTGCTGTTAGCTACTCTGTAACTTCGCCTCAAACATTTCCATGAAGAGAACCTTCCTCATTGTCACATACCAAGCCATTCAATCTGCTGTGGTTTGGCCTGGAAGCCCACATCTGTGCCATATTGTGAAGGTAGGTCACACTGTGGTTTTAAAACCCTGCCTTTAATATATTCTGCCTGTGAATTGATGCAACTCTTCTGAAGGGAAATTCAGCAGTAACCATTCAAAGACTTAAAAATGCCTACAATTCATGACTCAGCAGTTTGGCTTCCTGGAATTTATCAGAAGAAAAAAAAAACAGTGTGTTAAGATTTATGCATATAGTTCTTCACAGTGTTAGGTATAATTTAAAAATTGAAAAGTTTTATGCTGCATAATGAAAAATTGTTCATATAGATTCCATAGTATTGTAAATCAACTATACCTTAATAAAAATAAATAAGGAAAAATAAAATGAAATAAATTTCATAGATGAGGATGCTATGCAACCACTAAAAACTAGTGTGACAGAAATGGATATTAGGAAATGTTTATAATTGTTTAAAAATGGAAAAAGTGGGGCTCCCCTGGTGGCGCAGTGGTTGGGAGTCTGCCTGCCAGTGCGGGGGACACGGGTTCGAGCCCTGGTCTGGGAGGATCCCACATGCCGCGGAGCGGCTGGGCCCGTGAGCCACAATTGCTGAGCCTGCGCGTCTGGAGCCTGTGCTCCGCAACAGGAGAGGCCACGATGGTGAGAGGACCGCGCACCGCGATGAAGAGTGGCCCCCGCTTGCCGCAACTAGAGAAAGCCCTCGCACAGAAACGAAGACCTAACACAGCCATAAATAAATAAATAAATAAATAAATAAATAAATAAATAAATAAATAAATAAATAAAAATTAAAAAAAAAAATCAGTTGTATGTTTAAAAAAAAAAAAAAAGGAAAAAGTAGTTTTGGAAAGTATGATCACTTTGAAACTACATTATGTAAAAAAAAAAGAGGTAACTATATAATAATGAGCATTGTCATATTATATAATGTGTGTATATAATGTTATACATTATCATCATCATACATTTTTATCATCATTAACTCTGGATTTTCTAATTTTCTTTTTTGTACTTTTTGGTATTTTCATAAAAAACTAATAATCACCATGTATTAATAGTATTATAATTAAGTAAACAATAGTTGTTCTATTTTCCCCCCTCATATGGAATTACGAAGGGCAGCAGTGTTTTATGGAGAAGTCTTAGGACTAGACAAGCAATGACTGGGTCTTCAATTAAAAAAACAAAATCCTTTATTACTACAAAAGCAGCGTAGCTAATATGCGCTCTTATCCTGCCTTCTCCCTTCCTGTGTGCACTGAAAATGGCTGCAGTTTGATTCTGAAATCATGGTCCATTCCTTTCCGAACGTTACTGCACAGCAACACTACAATGGCCACCACCCCTTCCTGCTGCAGAGCTTGAAATAAACAATGTCCCTGCATGCACAGCAAACTTAATACTTCAACCAGTGAAGGGGCATACTTTTATAAAGCTATTTCTGTCACACTGAAAGTTGAGGAAGGATTAAAGAAATATTAAATAGGTAGAAAAGAGATTAATGTATGTGGGGGTTGGGACGAGGCAAGTTTGACTTTCAGGTTTCTGGTTTGAGCAACTCGTCTAATCGTGGTGCCATTATCCTAAATAAGAGGGAAGGAAGAGGAGCAGAGATGGATAAGGAAGAAAACAAATTGGAATCTAAACATTTACAGCATGAAAAAAATAGCAATGCCACTTGCCAGTAAATGTTGCCGTGCTGTGATTGTTGCAGTTTGGACACTGAAAGAGTTTAATTGAGAGGTCTTTCCTGTAAAAGTTCTGCAAAAAACCCCAAAGGGAGTCTTTGATCATGGCTTCTTGCCACTTCCACCGGACTGCAGGTATCTTTGCATGTTACACTCCAAGTGAGCTGCAACACCACAGCCCAGCACCGGGGCATCTACGGGTTAGCATGCAGGGTGGAGGGACATAGAGATGGATAAGGCACTGCTGTCTACCCACGGGAGCTCTCGATGTAGAAAGTGAGAAACAAATATTATAATGCAATATAGTTAGCATAATAATTGACATATGTACTCCATACTGCCAACTCAGAAGAAGGAATAATTACTCTCTGGACCTTGAAGCTCTATTTAGGTTTCAAAACCAGGGTGATGCTTGATTTGGATCTTGAAGATTGAGTAGGCATGAAAATTATGAGTTCTTACAAATTATGAGTACTGCAAATTATGAGTGGTGACATGTGGCAATGTAGTCCCATCATTTAGGGTTTTCTTAGGCCAACACAAAGGTCAAATTTGGTTCAGTGAACTGAACCATTGGAAAATGTCATTTTGAATTTTACATATATAGTCCTCTCCCCACATGCCATCTAAGAAACACCAAAAATTTCACAGCTGTGAGAAATGATACAAATCTTCAACATCAAAGAAACAAGACCCACACAGGCAGCGGATTCTGTTTATGAAGCATAAACTTCAGAACAAGAACTGATAAATGTTGGAGAAATGAACTTTCAATAATTTCGCCAATTCATCACAAGGCTCAATTTAGATTAGTGTTTCTCTACCTTATTTTCATTACCACTACCCTGCCAATGAGCCTTTTTAGACTTTTTTTCCTAATTGCCTCTTCTTCTCCCCATGAAATTTCAATACCACAGATATACTGTATCTGTTTATACACAACTACAGACCACTGTAACAACTAAGATTTTCTTTTACCCTGCAAGAGCCAACTTTTGCCCCATTGGGGTTCATATTGCCCCCCTTGCCTGTGTGTGATTTAGGTGAAGATGTTAGCACAAAAATCTGTCTCTTAGATTGCTTGCAGCCCAACATTATTTTAAAAGGGGCTTATATTTTATTTTGTTGTTTACATGCCTCAAGCATATAAATTGAAAGACATACATTGACTGCTATCAAATCCTTTAATGTGACCCCAAATAACCATTCAAAGCAAGAAACCTTGTTCAGATTCTTTATGGTATCATCCTCAATTTCTGAAGTGTAGTTCTCCAATGAATATTTTGACTGCCTCTTATTTCTCAGATTTTCTAACAATACCTCATTTTTGTTTTCACAGTATCATGAGTAATAATTTAAAAGATAGACATAGATCAAAAATCCTTCGAATGGACAGTCCTCCTTTTTTTGGCCATAATTTCCCCTGGGTAACCTCAACTACGCAAAATCACAGCATCAAGCAGTTAGTGCAATTTCAAAGGACACACACATACTCACAAACTAAAAAAGAGGCATAATTTTATTTGGCAAACACAGACTATGGCCAAAATTGTTCTGTAAAGTATAATGCTTCAAAAAATAGCATACCCACAACCACGCATCATGGAGGCTCCTTATGAAAGATAGGAAAGATTGACTGGGGGAGGGGGGGAGCCTCCACAGGAAGATAAAAGAGAGAGCTTCCAGGTTTGGCAAAGTTAAAGTGGAAGACATTTGGAAAGGAGATGGGTTGAGGACTTCTAGTGAATGGGAAGATGTCCCCTCTTCCCTGGACATATTTAGGATCCGAGGAGCAAAGAGCTTTAGATTCCTTCCCAGCATAACAGCATGCACATGAGGGGCCTCAACAAAATGCAGAGGGAGCCAATGAACTCCGAAAGATGAATGTCCTGGGGACTAAAGAATGAACATCAGAAAAGCATGGAGGATGCCCAAGAAAGACTTCCTCAGATTCCACCATCATAGCCTGACTCACATGCACCGGAATTTTACAGCTTCAGGGAAAAGATTTTGCCAGTTTCATACACCAACCACTGAAATGATACATTATTAAAACCATTAATTTAAAAAAAACTATGAATAAAATATTTTAGATATTTTCCCCAGGAGCAACAGAAATTGGGGTGAAGGTTTGGAGAGGGATGAATCTGTTATCTTGTCCATGGGAATGTTTACAGGAAAAAAAATTCAGGGGGACATGGCCGGAGATGGGGTCCAGAAACACAATGTGCCTCAGCCCTCTTCCCTCCCCTTGGTTTTCTCCTTCATCTGCAGGTCTCTCTACCACCCCCCCTAGATCTGTCCTTCAGCCATCAGGAACCTGCCCTCTTCACTTCTGGATGAGAGAAGAGTTACCATCTCAGACGCACTGACATTGTTGATTTATAAACTTTCTGTTGGTCTAGGGCTTAAGGTTCACAAAATGCTGTCTTAAATGGATAGTAGATGTGCCCAAATAAAATATTTCATGGGAAAGTAAGGTTGAGAAACTAGGATGAATAAATTTAAACATGTTTACCAATATGCTAACAAGCACTTGATTCTTTAAGAGGAGCATATAGTATAGTTTCCTAACATATTGGGAGATGGTTTGAGAAATGTTAAAAGGCAGCATTCTATTTTACCTTCACACTGACTAATAGAAACTGTTATTTGTTAATGTTCTTTTGGGGTTAGGGGCAGAAATAACAACTCTCAGTGAGAAAAAAAAAAAAAAAAGCCTCTTTGTAGTTACTCGGGATCTAAGTGAATACTCAATTTATTAAGTTTGAAAAATTTTTAAAACTTAGCTTTCTTTTAGCTTTTCAATTCAACCTATAGCTCTTGATCTTCTCTCTGTACATCTATGATTAATACTATGAGAATAAAATCACTTTCACCTGTATCAAAATGCCAATCAATTAACTCAATTTGAACACACTATATCACCTTAAACCACCAACTACATTTAAAATTTAAATTCCTCTAAATATTTTATCTGCATTTATAAATTTAATCATTTGATTTTAAGTGACTCAAATATATGACAGCATACACTTATGAGCTTAGCTTGCAAAAACTTTCTAAATCCTTACAGCTAATATTTATATAGTGTTTACTCTATGCCAGATAATGTTCTAAGCTTTTTACAGATATTCATTTAATTAATCCTCACATCAGTCCCATGAGCTAGCTAACTATTCTGATTTCCGTTTTACAGTTCAGGAAACTGAGGTATTGAAGTCTTGAGTAACTTGCTAGAAGTCACACAGATAATAAGTGCCAAAGCTCTTATTAGTTTGATACAGTAAACTTAACAGTAAAATAAAATTCTTTTAGTCATGCCAATACTCTTGACTAACTTAAATTCTCTAATAACCTTCATTAATAATTATAAAACTGATATGTCAGATTCTCTCAAACATACAAATACCTTATATAACAAACGCAGACTGGAATGTAACATCACCTTTTAATATTAAGGATTAAGTTTGATTTTTAATTCTAAGTGTTCCTAGAGTTTAAAAGACCCAAATAAAGGAGAGTTACCATCTCAGACAATCCACAGACTCAGGACCACAACATAGTTACCTCTCAATCAGAAATCAGAACCTAGAACATGGGGCCTGGGAGCAAAAAGCTTCCAGATGACCCTTTTGGAATCACAGTGGGAATGTTTGGTCATTTATTTTAGTACTGTCCGTGGGGCCTTGTGTTCAACTGAAATTGCAACCTACATCTGAAATTATAACCTACTCTACTGGTGTGTGTGTGTGTGTGTGTGTCTAAGGAATGCTTGGTTGGATTTACAAAGGTTTTTTTTTTTTTTAACAGTCTCATTGATTTTATTGATTTTTATGTTTTCCTTTCAGCAACAATTCTACACTCCTCCTAATGATAAATTATGATAAGCAGTTTGCAAATAAGGAAGCTGAAGATTTGAGAATTAATTAACTTGCCCTGGGTCCAGTAGGGAATAAACAGTAGAGCTGAGATATAAGCCCAGGTCTTCTACATCTCAATCCAGCACGTGCTCATAACTGGTTCCTAGTCTACCTGTTGTGATTGCTTAGGTTAAATTTCAAACTTGCCATGCAATAGCTCTGTATCTCATGTTGAAATTATACTCCCTCAGCTTCTTTCTTCTGCCTGTGCCTTTGAAAATATTCATAGTTCCTATTAGGCCATTCATTATTTCATCAGCCAGTCACAGTATTTATTAGGTTGCTGTCAAATGCTGGGCACTGCTTTAGGCACTTAAGATGTGAGAACAAAGTATTAATTTATATTGAGAGAAGGGTTAGACTGTTTTTAAACAGACCCGTCACTCCTGTATTTGTCAGGGGTTTTTCCCCAAAGTAACAGAAATCCAACTTACATTAAATTAAATTTAAATCAAGTGGATTTATTTGTGTAACTGAAAACTCTGTGAGTAGGAAGCCAAGTCTTCACGTGTGGCTGGATGAGAAGCCTAAAGATGTTATAAAGTCTACCTCACTTGCTCTTACAATGTTTTCATACATTCTCTGTCTCCACATTTCAATTTGCTACATTTTGATCTCTGGCCTGATTTTTTCCCGCTGCTGACTTCTTCCACTTGGCAAGTGAAAGTGACTTCAAATCTCTTCATGTGCATTTTCCTTTCACCTTGTGATTTAAAAAGAAACAAGAGCATCTCTTCTACATGTTATTGGAGAAGAAATCTTAGAAAGAACATTAATTGATACATCTCTTTGAGCCACATGCCCATTGCTGAATGAATCATGGTAACCAGGGGTTTGGAGAGGCTTGGACCACATGCCCTGGAGTGAAACCACTCCTGCCCAAGCCACTTGGAATGGTAAAGGAAAGATGAGGGGCAGACAAACCTCATGGGCCACATGTGTATTATTCTCTCTCTCCCTATCTCCATCCTTCCCTTCTTTTCTTCCTTAGTTGCAGGATACAAAATTAATGCTCAGAAATCTCTTGCATTCCTATACACTAACAATGAAAGATCAGAAAGAGGAATTAAGGAAACAATCTCATTTACCATCGCATCAAAAAGAATAAAATACCTAGGAATAAACCTACTTAAGGAGGCAAAAGACCTGTACTCAGAAAACTGTAAGGCACTGATGAAAGAAATCAAAGATGACACAGATGGAGAGATATATCATGTTCTTGGATTGGAAGAATCAATACTGTGAAAATGACTATACTACCCAAAGCAATCTACAGATTCAATGCAATCCCTATCAAACTACCAATGGCATTTTTCACAGAATTAGAACAAAAAATTTCACAATTTGTAGGGAAACACAAAAGACCCCAAATAGCCAAAGCAATCTTGAGAAAGAAAAATGGAGCTGGAGGAATCAGGCTCCCTGACTCAGATTATCCTACAAAGCTACAGTAATCAAGGAAGTATCGTACTGGCACAAAAACAGAAATATAGATCAATGGAACAGGATAGAAAGCCCAAAGATAAACCCACACACATATGGTCACCTAAGCTATGACAAAGAAGGCAAGAATATACAATGGAGAAAAGACAGTCTCTTCAATAAGTGGTGCTGGGAAAACTGGACAGCTACATGTAAAAGAATGAAATTAGAACACTCCCTAACACCATACACAAAAATAAATTCAAAATGGATTAAAGACCTAAATGTAAGGCCAGACACTATAAAACTCTTAGAGGAAAACATAGGAAGAACACTCTTTGACATAAATCAGAGCAAGATCTTTTTTGGCCCACCTCCTAGAGTAATGAAAAGAAAAATAAAAATAAATAAGTGGGACCTAATTAAACTTAAAAGCTTTTGCACAGCAAAGAAAACCATAAACAAGATGGAAAGACAACCCTCAGAATGGGAGAAAATATTCAATATTTGCAAATGAAGCAACTGACAAGGGATTAATCTCCAAAATATACAAAAAACACACACAGCCCAATATCAAAGAAAAACAAACAACCCAATCCAAAAATGGGCAGAAGACCTAAATAGACATTTCTCCAAATAAGACATACTGATGGCCAAGAGGCACATGAAAAGATGCTCAACACCACCAATTATTAGAGAAATGCAGATCAAAACTACAGTGAGGTATCACCTTACACCCGTCAGAATGGACATCATCTAAAACATCTACAAATAATAAATTCTGGGAAGGGTGTGGAGAAAAGGGAACTCTCTTGTACTGTATGGAGAACAGTATGGAGGTTCCTTAAAAAACTAAAATTAGAACTACCATATGACCCAGCAATCCCACTGCTGGGCATATACCCTGAGAAAACCATAATTCAAAAAGACACATGCACCCCAGTGTTCACTGCAGCACTATTTACAATAGCCAGGACATGGAAGCAAACTAAATGTCCATTGACAGATGAATAGATAAAGAAGATGTGGTACATATATATAATGGAATATTACTCAGCCATAAAAAGGAACGAAATTGGGTCATTTGTAGCGACATGGTTGGACCTAGAGTCTGCCACACAGAGTGAAGTAAGTCAGAAAGAGAAAAACAAATATCATATATTAATGCGTATATGTGGAATCTAGAAAAATGGTACAGATGAACCTATTTGCAGGGCAGGAATAGAGATGCAGACGTAGAGAATGGATGTGTGGACACTGGTGGAGGAGGGGGGGGGTGGGATGAATTGGGAGATTGGGATTGACATATATACACTACTATGTGTAAAATAGATAGCTAGTGGGAAACGGCTGTATAGCACAGGGAGCTCAGCTCGGTGCTCTGTGGTGACCTAGATGGGTGGGATGGGGGGCAGTGGGAGGGAGGGGATATATGTATACACATAGCTGATTCACTTTGTTGTACAGCAGAAACTAACACAACATTGTAAAGCAAGTATACCCCAATTCTAAAAAATATAGTTATGGTATATCTATTATGTTCTACTTAATGCAAATAGAGTCAGGAAGAAAACATATATAATCTTGCACCTCTGAAGCTTAGTCTACTATCAAGGAAGACAGGCATCAAAGGACCAGTTAATTATTCAGTTTATTAATTAACTTCAACTGTGATCAATATTAAGAAGCAGAAGTATAGGTTGTTAACACAGTGTATAGTGAAGCAGTAGCCTGGCCTAGAAAGTCAGGGAAGGCTTTCTTGAGAAAATGTGATTGAGCTATTTATTGAGATTCAAATGAAAAGTAGTAATTAACCTGAAAAAGAAGAAAATGAAGAGCACAGCAGGGAGAGGGAAGAGAGTCTTTGAACTCTCTGGGGTGGGCAGGACCGTGGTGATTTAGATGAGTAAGAGGCTAGTCTGACTGGGCCGTACTGAGCACGGGAGAGAGGAAACAAGAGCAAGAGCTGGGGGTCAGTGGGGGGAGACACGGGGCCAGATCACGAAGGGTCTTGAGAAGTCACGGCGAGTCTATGTGGCTTTATAGAGACAGTGCCCTACTTGTATTGACATTGTGTAATCCAAAGGAATGAAATTAATGTCAGGAATCTTATTAGAAATGCGGAACGGGAAGACAAGAAGATGTCAGGCTATTTAAGGGCACCTGGGTCTTACAAAGTTCCACAAACACTCCATGTAGCTGGCAGCTGACCCTGCCCAGGGGTATGTTAAGACCAGAAGCAGTCGCTGCTGAGGGGTTCTGCCCTCAGTCTTTCTCAGCCTAGAGCACATTTAATTTGGTTTGTAAGGATAAATGACTCTGGTGAGCACATTTTAAAACTCTTAAGAAAACATAAAGTCTGCCCTGCTTTTGAATTTTGAAAAATTTGAAAATGCCCAGAGCTATCTTTATGCATCCCTTATTTTTAATCCTTTGCCAAGATAACATCTATTCATCCTTGGATATAAGCTCAAGCATCACTTCCTTTGAAAGTCTTCCCTGATGCCCAGTCTGGATCAAGATCTATCTGCTACATACTCTTTACCACAGTTCTCTTGCTTGCATAGCACTTACAGTTACTAAATACATATTTGTGTGATGCTAGATGAGGGTATAGTAATAACTCATCACACTAGATTGTAAGTTCTACGTGTGTAATGATGATATCCCCCAGTGCTGAGCACGTAGTAGGTGATCAATAACTATTTACGAATAAATGAATCTTATTTTTTCTGATTTATATTTACTTTTTCAGATTTATATTTAAACCTGGTGATATTCTGTGATTGTGGTTGGTCTTCAGTTGAAGACTCTCAACAGTATTTGCTGAAAGGAATTAAAGGAAGAAAAATAAATCAAGGCTGTTTTTAGAATGCCTGAGCCATGTAACTTTTTACATATAATTTGATTAAGAGATCAAAAGCACAGAAGAAATATCCAAGTAATCTCCTTTTGAATTCCGCTCTTTGTAGAGTCACACATTCATGACCTTTGTTCCTGTCTCTGAATCCCTCTGTCAGAAAAATGCCTGCTGCTTCAACCCTGGAGGGGGATGATAAGACACGAGAAAGAAGGGACAGAACCTCTGGGCCAAATAATAACCTCATCTCTTCCGGCGAATACCATAATATGCTATGGCTCAGGTCTTGTCTGGAAAGATCTTCTTAGACAGCTTTATTTATTAACTGTTCAATGTTTAAATGATTCTTAATAGAAGAGAATTGAGCACGTGCACACACACACACACACACACACACACACACACACATTTCTCATTTGCTGATGTCTCTCTTGTTTAGTTTCTGTGCCTAACCATAACTCTTACAATTTTACATTATCCTTTAACCTTCAGTTTCCTCTTGAATAAACACCATGTCCAGGCCTCCAGCAGTAGCTGGTTAGGACTGTACCGTGGCTACTAGGATATGAGATTTCAGTGATGCTAAAATATTCATGGCATTTGGACTCATAACGGCTGTACTATTCTAGAAGGGGAATCTTGAAGATGAGTTGACATAGCTCCATCAGCAAACATCCCATCGGATGTTTTCTTAAGCATTCTGAACAAAGTTCAACTGCCCTTTGGGAGAGAACACACATTTCTTCCTAATTTATAATTTTTGGAATGATACCAACCAAAAAATTCTGAAGAGTTCATTAGAGGAAAAACTGCCCCAGTATAACAATACTTTGCTTGTCCTTTAATCCACAGAACCGTATATTTTTTAAGTATCTCAGCAATTAATTACCACCCTTTTCTTGAGGAAGACAGGAAATAGTAGCCACAGTTTATAGCTGTTGTAGCAGAAACAGGAAGGGTTTACTCTTCTGAGATTAAGAGCCTTCCTAGAAGAAAGTTAGCTTCTTGGAGAATGTGTTAATAATTTCAGCTCATGGTTAATTTTAGCTCTGTACAAGAACAGCAGAATTCCAAGTGACCAATATAGACTTTCATTTTTGCAAATACAGGTTGTCTTGTGGGGTTTTCTTTAAAAGATGAAGGACCTAGTGATTAAGAAAACTTGGAATAGTTATGTAACTCAATGTGGAAAATATTTATCTTCACTGAATTACATTTACACATTTATCTTACATTTCTTTACGCCACTGCAGCCTGTAGTGCACTGCAGATCATAAACAAAATAATGGTTTCCAATGATAGCCCCTTTCCAGCAATATCAACGAAACCTGAGTGGTCTAAAACATTTTCTTCCAGTTTAAGCAGTGTTTGGTTTTTCCCATGTATGTAGGAGTAGCTAAGGGGTTCATCGTTTTCAGTTTTGTGGTAATCATCCTTGTATCCTTGTTTGTTCTAAATGTTCACTGATTAGATTCCCTCCCCCCACCTCCAACCTCTGGCAACCACTGATCTTTTCTCTGTCTCCACAGTTTTGCCTTTTGCAGAATGTCATATAGTTGGTATCATATACTATGGAGAATTTTCTGATTGGCTTCTTTCACTTAGTAATATGGATTTAAGTTTTTTCCATATATTTTCATGGCTTGATAATTCATTTCCTTTTAGTGCTGAATAATATTCTATTTTCAGGATATACCACAGTTTATCCATTCACATCCTGAAGGACATAAATATCTGTGTGCGGGCTTTTGTGTGAACATAAGTTTTCAACTCCTTTGGGTAAATATTAATACCAAGGACTGTGATTGCTGGATCGTATGATAAGAATATGTTTAGTTTTGTAAAAACCTGCCAAACTGTCTTCCAGTGTAGCTGTGCCATTTGCATTCCCACAGAAATGAGAATTCCTGTCACCCTGTATCCTTGCTAGCATTCAGTGTTGTCAACGTTCTGGATTTTGGCCATTCTAATAGGTGTTCATCATTTATTTTTGTGATTCATTCACATTGTTGTGGGGTTTATTCATTTTCCTTGTCTGTATAATATTTTATTGTTGGGTTGCCACTTTAAAAATTGTTTCATCTCTTGATGGACTTTTGGGTTGTCAGTAGTGTTTTTAATAATCTGAATGGTTCTCTTGTGAACATTCAATGTTCTGTTTAATTCTGTGTAAATATGTATAAGTGTTTCTCTAGGGTATATGCCTCATGAGTGAAATAGCTATTGTAGAGTCAGTTCAGCATTACTAGGTGAGGTTCAGTTGTCTTCCAAAGAAGTTGACCCTATATATATTCACCTATAATGAATGAGAATTCCTTTTGGTGTATAATCGTATCAACACTTGGTCTAACATTTAACATTTTTGCAAGTCAGTTTAGTTTGAAATGTTATTTCATTATTAGCAAAGTTGAGTATTTTTTCACATTTTTATTGGTCACTTATGTTTCCAGTGAAATGTCTCTTTATGTCCTTGCTTGTTTTTCTTTGGAGTTGTCTTTTTCTTATAGACTTGGAGAAGTACTTTGCAATTTACATATTTAGAGTCTTGTTTACGAAATTCTTTCCTAACTGTAGGCTTATCAAATTTCTCCTACATATTTTTCTAAAAGTTTTGTCTCTGAGATTTAAGTCCTTAATCAATTTGGAATTATTTTTGTGTATATTGTGAGGTAGAGATCCATTTCCATTTTTCCACACACAGATTTTTTTTTCAATACCATTTACTGAGTAGTAGTCCTTCCTTTCCCTACTTATCTGCAATACATCTCTGCCCTGCTTCTGTTTCCATGGATTTTGTGTTATTTTCAAGCCCTGTATTTGATTTCATTAGAAAATTTTGTCCAGTGCTCTTCCACTATCACATTCTTGTTCGCTATAGCTTTAAAAATTTTTGATATCTAGTAAGTCAGCTCCCTCTAGCTAACTCTTCAGGAATGGTTTATCTCTTCTTGGTCCTTTGATCTTTCATATAAATTTAACATCAAAAAAATCCTATTGAATTTTAATTGGATTTTACATCAATTTATAGATAAATTTAAATAGAATTCAGATTGATGTCTTTAAGCTATTGTGTTCTATTCCACGATCATGCTGTATCTTTCCATTATATAGCCCTTCCTTAAAATATTTATTTTAATGGTTTGATAAATTTCTCCAAGATAGTCTTGTACATCATTTACTAGATTTATTCTTAGGTGCTTTATATTTTCAGTTACTATTGCAAATTATTATTTTTTTAGTTTCTTGTCTAACATTTTCTCTCCAGTATACAGAAATACAATGGACTTTTGTGTATCAATTATATATAAACCTTGCTAAAATCTCTAGTGAATTCTAATAATAGTTTGTTCACTTATAATTTTCATTTTCTGTGTGTGCATATAATCATAGAATCTGCAAAAAATAATAGTATTATTTATTTCTTTCTAATTATTATACTCTTTTAAAATATTTTTGTGTGTCTAAGACATGATCCCTCTCTGTTAATAAAAAAGACATGTTTCTGGAGTTTGTTTGGTAGTAATGTGAACCAAAATATCAAGGCTATGAAATGGTATTTGGAAGAAAAATTTAAACCACTAAACAAAATTATTACACTGCTGTAGGATTACTCAGGTACAATTTTGGTTTTTTAAATCTAGGAATTTATTTATTTCACCTAAATATTCAATATTTTTCCTAAAAGTTGTTTGTAATATTATCTTATCTTTTATGTCTCTGTTTCATCTCTAATCATGCCACCTTTATTATTATGAACTAATAACCAGTTTTGAGTATTTAAAAATTTGGGGTACTATGTCTTCTTTGACACATTAATATTGATATTTTTTAAAGGTGTATTTTCTTGGTTTTAATTTCTAAAACAACTTGGATAGATAAAGGTCTGTATATAAAGCTGTTTGAAATTTGTTTTGAGATGCTATATGGGCTATACACTATGAATTTATATATATATATATATATATATATATATATATATATGCATACTTTATGCTGGCAAAGAATATGTATTTGCAATGATGGGGTCCAGTGTTCTGCAAATGTCCATAAAATCAATCTTGTTAATTGTGTTCAATCATGTTAATTGTGTTATCTGTATAGTCTTATTGATATCTTTTATCTGCTTGTAAATCAATACTGAGAGAAGTATTAAAATGTTCAATATTCACAGTTGATTTGTCAATTTCTTATGTAGATATACCAATACTTTCTCTTTATATTTTGAAAGTCTCACCATAAGTGCATTAAAGTTTAGAATTGCTATATAATCCTTATGAATTAAAAATTTATCATGTGATGATCCTCTTTATAACTAATATTGCTTTTTGCCTTAAAATACATTTTCTGTGTTATTAGTATAGCTAAACTAGACTTGTTTTGAATTATATTTACATAGCATATGTTTCTTCATTTTTAAATTGCAACTTTTGTTTCCTGTAAATAATACAAAATTAAATTTTATTATTCATTCTAACAGTCATTGATTTTCAAGAAGAAATCATTTTTTTACATATAATTACTGATATATTTGGATTAACCTCTAACATCTTATATTCTACTTTCTATTTGCCCACTTCTTTAATTTTTTTTCTTTCTTGCCCTTTTAGATTGATATTTTTTCCTTCCACCATTGAATATTTTCTCTGATAGTTTGGGAGGTTTAAACTATTTCTCTATAGTTTTCTACAGTTTATAGTTTTAATAGAAATTATTTTTAAAGTTTTAACACTACATATTTAAAAATAGTAAAGTAACCTATTAAATTCTAAAGCTAAATACATACCTTTATTCTTCTGAATAATACAAGCATCTTAAAGTGGCTTAACTCCAGTCATCCATTCAAGGTAGTGATAATGCTTCATTCAGTTCAATCTTGAATTTTTAATCCCACAATGGGATTCATTATTGTTAAAATTTCATACATTTCTATTAAATTATATTTTTCCATATACTTAAAATTTTCTTTGCTCACCATTCATCTCATGTCTCAGATCTTTGTCTTTAAGGACATCCTTTAGAAGTTACTTTCATGAAGATATTTGTGTAATAAATCTCTCAGTTTTGTTTACCTGAAGTTGTCTTTATTTTGACCTTTTTCTTAAAAGATGGTTTTATTGGATATACTAACTGGCATATAGTCTAAATGCCATTACTTCTTTTTCTCTGCACTTTGATTGTGTTATTGCACATTCTATGCCTTTTATAATTTGAAGCATGGTCCCAGTTCTATAGACCATTTTAGTTTCAGACCAAGGCAGAGTTACAGTTTGGTGACACACATTTCTGTGACATACATTTTTTTCTTTGACTCTAATCCCACCAACAAACTTGATGGAAATCCAGCTTCTCCTTCAGAGTCTCTATACTGTCCCTGGGAGTTCCCCACAAACAAGTCACTTCTGCTATGGGTAGCAGGTACCATTTTCTCTGCCAGGTTCTCTGCCTCCTCCAGGCCTCACCCATCTATGAAGCCACATGAGAGGATGTACCTTTGCTGAATGTTCCCACCACACAGTTCTGATGTTCATGCCATGCCAGGGTTCCCTCATCTCCAGGCCCCTGGTGGTGCTTCTTCTTGGCAGGCTGTGTCACATGGAGAGGAAGGGGCAGAGGGCAGGGAGGAGAACGGAGGATGCACTTCAGCTGCAGGGGGTTGGTGGGAGAACTCCGTATATGGCAGATGTGAAATAAGAGACACCGTGCTCTTTTCAGAGAGACCTGGTCCTCAGATGACTGATGTGTTGTTAACATGATAATCTCAAATGCCTGTCTTTTTCTTCTTTAGAATGAGATCTTTCCCAGGTTCCTCTTTCTTCCATCAGACAAATAGCCTCCTGGTGGACCCAGCCTATAAACCCTCCCTTCATACCCAAGCATACCTGAATCCCAGGCTGAAGATCTGTGTATAAATTAATGCTGGAGCCTCCCCAACAGCATAAATTGGATGTTTTATAAGTATATTTATACCCTTATTTTACCATAACTTTCTATCTCATTCTTTACTGCATCTCTCTTAATTTGCTTTACGTTTAACTACAAAGATTTGTATTATTCTTTGAAAATTTCTCTGTTGAAGCATTTATCATTTATTTAGCTGGCTTCAATCTTCATTCCTGTACTTTAAATATAATTAAGCTCCTCTTCCATTTGTTGGTGGTTTCTTGTGCATTTAAAAAACTATTTTACTCATTTTTTAAATTTCCTGTTTTCTATTTGTATTTTTTTTTAGCTGATTGCATTTTCAGGGCTTGAAAGTTGAATTTCTTGATGTCTGTTTCTTCTTTTTCCCTTTGTTTTCTTCATTTGAGAATGTTTTGTGCTTATTTGTATTTCTAATCCTTTTCCCAATGTTGTTAAGACTTTCTCTGGTGATTTACTCCTTGGCCCTTTTGATATACTTTAAAATTAACTGAATAAAGATTTTGTTGAAGAAATTCAGTCTGCCTTATTTTAGACATTTTTATTTCAACTTTTACTTAAACTTAATTGAAGCTTTATAAATATTATTTAATCTGTTCTGTATTCTCAAATGAACATAACGACCATGTTCATTGTATTGCAGCTAAAGCCTCATAAAATGATATTCAACCCATGTCTCAAGACATGTTGGCCACAACCGGTGAGACCATCACTGACCCTAGAGAAAAGCAAAGAAGTGGAATCTTTAATATATATAAAAAAACTTGGCTTGGACTTCCAGAAATATAAATGTTTTATTCTTTGTTCTCACTTTAATATCAAAGTTCAATAGTAAAACTCTCTGTTTTCAATGATCACATTTATCTTAGGAACTCAAAACACCATCAGAACAAATATGAAATACTAATAAGCTTAATCAGTGAAATCAGCACTCTTAAAGGGAAAGATGTGTGTGTGTGTGTGTGTGTGTGTGTGTGTGTGTGTGTATAGAATCTCAGCCACTTTTTGATTTAATTCTGTCATGCATTGAGCTTCTTATATGTTTCTGGAATTCTATATATACCTTGGTATATGTAAGTTTGATATTGTGTAAAGTGATTTAGAATTTTATCTTAAAGATATGCATATTCTACAAACAATAATTGAATACATTTATTTCTGCATGTGCTGGTCTGCATGAGGTATTTGTTTTTAACCTTTTCAAAAACCTCCTTACTCTGACCTTAACATTGGACAAGAGGGACGGTACAATCATCACCGAAAATGCATTAGTGCTGGCTCATCAATCAGACGCAAGTCATCTATAGAAATGTACCGAACAATCCTTGGCACAGAACAGTCTGTTCCCAGGAGTGTCTCACCTGGCAGCCGATACGGAGGAGTTTTCCTACCCATTTTCTACCCATTTCATGCTCCCCTGTGCGCAGTCTTTCCCTCTCCTGCTCCCCGTGGAGCCTGTTACTTTTAAGGGTTCCTCTCTCTCCACCGCTTCGCCACAGGCCTTCTAGGTCCACCTTCACACACCACCTCCTCCCTCTTCCTACAGTCTTATTCCTTCTCTTTCTCCTTTGACTGGGGATACCTGCCATGCAGTCCCCACTATTTTTCTTTTCTTCTGGATGAAACAAGAAAGGCTTCAAATCCAGGGAGGTTTGGGGAAATTGAAAGAAGCCAATTAGAAAAACTTGTACTGGTCTGATCTCAGTGCCATATCTCTACGACATAAACAAATCTTGGCATAGCCAAGGTCTGTCTCTTGCAGGATACCTGTGCACTGTCTTAGCGAAGAGACCCTCTGTCTACTATCTTGCTCTCCGGAGCAGTGAAAAGGGGCTCTCTTTTGCCATCCAGGTTTTCTAAGTGCATGTTCCAGAAGGGTGACGGGTGTGTTTTGTGTTCCAGTGGGTGCAAGAAGGAGAGAAAACCTCTCACATTCCACATCTGTTGAAAATGGATTTGAACACATCTAAAAAGCCATCACAGATGGTGTTGGGCAAAACATAAGTGGAAAACTGTAACATTTCTTGGTAAGTCTTGGTTTGAAATCCACTGGCTTACAGTGAAGTTGGGAAAGTAGATCTAGACGGGCAGAAGAGAGTGTCAGGTTCAGCCCATGACATTTTTATTTTATTTTTTTATGACTATAGGTAGATTATTTGCCATGGAAGTTTTTGTTTTTGTTTTTAACATCTTTATTGGAGTATAATTGCTTTACAGTGGTGTGTTAGTTTCTGCTTTATAACAAAGTGAATCAGTTATACATATACATATGTTCCCATATCTCTTCCCTCTTGCATCTCCCTCCCTCCCTCCCTCCCTATCCCACCCTTCTAGGTGGTCACAAAGCGCAGAGCTGATCTCCCTGTGCTATGCGGTTGCTTCCCACTAGCTATCTATTTTACGTTTGGACATTTTCCCAACCCTTCCTTGAGCAAGTCACGCGTGCATGTGGTTAGTGAGGAGCTTGTGGTTTTCGAAAGGTATCTGCATTTGGAGCAGGATTCCAGCTGGTTGAGCAAATAATATAGTTCATTCTACACCTGCTCAGCATACTGGACATTTTCAATGCTTTTGTAACCCCTACTCTGGAGTGAGGGACCTGAGCTTGAAGATTTGACTGCTGATGCATGTGGTCGTTTGAAATACTCCTGGACTTGTCTCATCTGTTTTTGGCAGAGTGCAGTTACAAAGTTAAGCTCAAAATTCTGTAGGGAAAGCAATGCAAGTGCCAGCTTTAAATGTTCTTTGGAGAGTTTTTTAAAAAGACATTTATATGGAATTTTCCGTATTGGTAAAATATACATTTCAAATGTAAATGGGGACATTGCTAAAGTCATCACCGCTTATTGAGATTTGAACCTATTTTCATATGAACTTTAGAACACGCCCTGGGGTAGTATTTAATCCTTATAACAATGGATTTGACTGTCATTATCTAACTTAAGGGATGCCTAAAAAATAAAAGCTAGAACAATATAATTCAATGCACAACGATTAAGTGTGTTCTTTATCTAAGGGAGTATACACTAATTCTTTACAGTCTAATATCATCCAGATCCCCATGCTGATGATTTTTAAGATAAATAGTGTAAAATCTGCCCCACGTGAAAAACAGCATAGAAAAAGGTAACATATGCATGTTATAGAATGCTCCCTAAAATGGTCGGGGTTAATGTCCTCAAATATCCTTGTTGTTATGTCTCATCTGAACCTCTGAAGCTTAGAACCATCCAGTGCTCATAAAAGTATATGTTTAGGCTTTTATTAGTCTTGAATATTTAAATGATAAAGGACCTAAACAATGCAAAAAGTGTTTCTTAACATATGAACTATAGAAGAGTATCCAGGAATATTCATTCATGTTAATCACTCACAGAAAGTTTAGTTTTTAAACAAATTTGGGAAATTCTGGATTAAACAAATTTAAGCAGGATTCTTTATTGAAATTCTGTATGATATGTTAAGATGCCTCATGGCTCTAGATAGCATTCAGGCAATAAATATTTATCCAGTCCCTACTGTGTGCCAGGAACAGCATCATATTTTGCTCAAACAAATGTCAACAAATCAGATATGGTTTCTGTCCTCACAGGGTTTTTGAAGTAATGGGAAGGGAGAGATTAAATAAATAATGACGTAAATATTTAGGTTGCATAAATATTTAAATTGTGTGGTGCTATAAAGAGAAAGAAGAGGATGCTATAAGAATGAACAAGAGGTACTAATAAATTGGAGGAAGGATTTAGGAAAAGACTCTGGGAAGAAGTGAGATTCAAGCTGAAGCAAAAAGAAGTAGAAATAAGCCAGATAAAAAGGGGCATTCCAGGAGGAGCGAACAGCAAAGCCAAAGCCTTGAGGCAGGAGAGAGTCTGCTATACTGGAGGAAGAAAAGACCAGTGGGGCTAGGATACAGTAGACAAGAGGCCCACGGAGAAGCAGAAGAAATAGTGAAGGGTAAATTCATGCAGAATCTTATAGGCTATATGAAAGATTCTTATTTTAAGTGAATCAGGTTTTAATGAGGGGACTGGTGTTAAAATACCTTTTTCCTGAAGAAAAATATAGTATTACATTTAGCATTGCCCAACTGTATTTGACCATGGAAACATTTTGCTGAGAAATTTCCTGGGAGCAGTATCTTCAGAAAACATACTGCCTACTCTAACCAAGGATTATGTCCTCAGGTTGTAAGGGACACAAAACAGTAGAAGAGACTTTACCAGTTCAAATTCATTTATCAGTATCGAAACATTGAGAAGCGTGGCTGCCAGCATGGATGGATTTGGTGTTCAAATGTTATTAGGACTCAGTTTCTCTTCATCCATCAGCCTTCCTGTCCCTGTTTTAGTTTTACTCTGAGGCTCATTACTATGACCACAGAAGCTATAGGATTTTCCCATTGCGGGGGCAAGGGGAATGAATCATCTCCTCACATGCTCCCAGATTGCATGTCAGTGGGAAAGAGAAGGCTCTTTCACAACATTGGCAGAAAAATTCCATTGCGTCGTGCTACCGCTCATTGATGTGCCCATCTGGAAACCAATCATGGAAGTAACCAAAGTAACAGGATATGTGGATGGGTTTAGGCCTAGGTAACCTATAGCCTTGACTATTTGGATTCTCAAACATAAATCTAGGATGAATACCACAAGAAGGAACAAGGTTGGAGAGGCAGAGATCAAAACCACAGTACAGATTTTTTAAAATTTTAGTGTTTTAAATTATGTGGATATGTTTGAAGTAATCATGTTGTATTTCTTGTTAAAAGTATAAGAGGGAAAAGCAATAAAGTTTCTAAAATAGTACAAATGAATGTGCTTTTGTTGCTTCTGGGTGGTTATAGAAAGTAGAAAAATTATGGAACAGTGAAATAGGACACTTCTGTTATTACTACCACTGACAATTCACTTCCATTCATGACTTTTTTTTTTTTTTTGGTCTTTTCCATCTGCATGGAAATTGGTCTACCTAGACTAGTGAATCACTAAACAAATGATGGCACTGAAATTATGTCAGCAACCCTTCCATACACACACACATGCACACACACACAAATATAACATGTATGCATATATGTGTTATATATAACATACATGCCTTTACAAAAATATAAATCTTCAGGATCATAAAAGATGATTTTATGGTTGGATTCTTTAATCAAAATGTTCTCTAGAGTACTTTTAAGATAGTAATAAATACTGGAATTTATAAGAGGCAGTGAGTCAAACTACTGAGCATGTAAAATAAAGTTTAGAAGTATAAAAGGGAAAAATGCTCTTCTATGAGAAGATTATATGGTCTGAGTGATCAAAATAGACTTAGATAAACTGTGGAGCCTGCATAAAAGCTACAGGTCAAGGAGAAGCTATGACCCTTACAACATCAACTAGCAACATATTTTTAGTCTTAGAGAGGGTGCTTAACACTTCTGGTCATTTATACTTTGTTCCTCATTTTATGACTGTTGTCTAAAAATAGTTGGGGCAGATGGGCAGGAATTGTTAGGGAGGAATTTGTGGATAAAATGAAACTTCGGGGAATTCTTTTAAAGGGGGTTGTTGGAAGTGCATGGTAGAGAATCCTAATAGGATGTCAAACAGAGGGGGAAACAGTTTGGCAAATGCAATTTTACTGTTCCCACCTCAAAAGCAGGTCCTATTTGCCTCAAGTCACAAGACTGGTTCTGTTGCAAATTTCTTAAGGATTTCCAGACTTGTAGACAGCCAAGGCTAGATTACATTTTCTGATTTCATTCCGGATATTTGTGTCCCTGTATATTTCTCTCTCATCCTAGAGAAAGAACAGAACTAGGTTTGCCTTTAGAAGTGAAGAGAAAGGCAAGTATGTACTTTTTCTTTCTCTCTCTTTTTTTTTTTCTTTTTTGTCTTTTTTGGTCCTTCTAAATTAGGTACATAGGTACAGAAGTTTTAAAGCCAATGGGTTTAAGCATAAATATTATATAAATGTACTTTTTTACTTAGCAATCATTGAGTATTAGAACACTTAGTTTATAACATATCCATCAGTTGCCCTGTGTCATCTTATTGGTTGATGTGCTCTTGTAAAAGTCCAGATTTACAAGAGCTTATTCCTATAATCTAAAATTTACAGATGTTTATTCTTAAATATCTGTATCTTTAGATTTTGTAAGAAAAGGGATTAGTAAACAACCAATTGTCACATGGCTCTGTGAAGTAAAGAGGGCATCATTGGAAATGTTATTAGAATTATCTTAATAATATAACTGCTGCAATTATTTCCTGAATCATACAAAATCCCATGCATGATGTCCTGGTTGCTTTTAAGTGTTATGCCATGTTTATTCTTTGTTTTAAATGATAGATTCTTGCACTCTATATAAGAATATTAATATTTGTATATGTTTAGTTAATTAAATTATGCTAAGGTGATGCATTAAACATATTTTTTAATCTCTCATGCATACTTTCTTACTAAGATATTGAATAACGTACTTCACAAAAGTTGGTAAACCAATTAAGGTAAAAAGCTGACATTCAAGAAACAGTGTAACTGACTGAAGAGAGTAGCAACATGAAATCCCAGTATGGGCTGTAAATCTACAAGGTGAGAGCAGATTGGAGGTAGAAGATTCCAGGAGAAGTCCAGAAAAACAAACAGAGTAAGTTAATAAATACATACAATATAATTTAGAAAATAACCTTACTATACCAGATCAATGGTTATTAACCATGATAGTCTATCACATTAGAATAGTCTGGGGAGCTTTAAAATGATATCAGTGGCTGGGCATCACTAAAGAGTTTTTGATTTAATGAGTCTGAGTGTGGTAAGTGGTGGATGTGGTAGGTTTTGAAGGGGAGAGTATACTTCAAAGGCAGAGGGCTGAGTTCATCACACTCCAGGGCAGAGAGCTGAGTTTATCATACTCCTCATTTCATGGCCATTATTGTCATTGGTCCCTGCCGATCCCACTCCCAATTTTTTGATTTCCTTTTATCCCTATGCCACACTTCATTTCTTCTCCCAGCATAGGAAACCATTTTGATTTCTTATATAACTGTTTGTATCTGTATATATAACTATGTATGTATGTGTGTATCTGTTGGTATAACAATACAAAATGGGTATTGCTTTGAATACATCTATTTAATTATGGAAATGCCAATGAGTGATGTATCTCCGCTCCTTCTTTTACTCCTCGAGGTACTATGTTACAAGGTCATTCTATGTTGTTCTGTGTTTCTCTAGTCCATTGCTGTGGGATGAACAATTTACATGAGGCAACAATGGATTATTATTTCTCATGATTCTAGGGCAGTTCTGTTGGTTGTATATGGTCTTACTTATGTCTTTGCAGTTGGATGTAAAGTCTTTTAAGGACTGGGGCAGCTGAGATAGTTTGGCCTCTCTCTCCTTGCGGTCTTTCATCTGGGCTTTTTTTACATCATGTTTTCTCATGGTTCCCAGAGAGTAAAAGCAGAAACTTCAATGACTCCTTTAAGACCTCATCTAGGAAGTAAAACAATACCATTTCTTTCACACTCCATCGGTCTAAAACAACTCAAAGTCCAGCCCAGATTCAAGAGGCAGGGAAATAGACTCTGCTTTTTAATGAGATAGATAACCAAGTCACATTGCAAAAGGCATGGAAAGGAGAGGCATGCTTCATTGGGACTATCACTGTAACCATCAGCCATATAAGTAAAACAAACAAACAAAATCATAACTGAAGGAAAATAAGAAAATGTAAAATAAAGAGTAGGCCACTACATGGCACTGAACAATATTTACATAATCATCATAATAATGTAAATATTATTTATCAATTTGAATAAAGAAAGGGTGATAACTCTGGAAAGGCTAAATGCTCACCTAGCATCATAAAATATAAACAGATAATTTATAAAATCAATAAATTAAGGAAAAGTAGCATTGTATAATATTTTCAAAAATTAGAGTAAATACTCAAGGAAATAATTTGAAAAATTAATAGTCATTTCCTGTGGGGAATGGTTTTTGGACTGGAAAATCAGAAATTTCTGGTTTTTGTTATGAGCCTTTTGTCAATTTTGTAAAATGTGCACAGAGTTATTATAGAGTAAAAGTATTTAAAAATAGACACTAGCATATTAAAGTTTTGTCAGTTATTATTAAACTAACATTAACATTAATTGTTTTAAGGAGGATTTTTTTTCACCATGAATCTAGTTGTTTAGAAATGGCATTTTTTAACCTTTATTGAGGTATAATGAACAAATAAGAATTGTATTAATTTAAGGTGTACAACTTGATGTTTTGATATATGTATGCTTTGTGAAATTATCACCACAATCAAGCTAATTAACATAACCATCACCTCACATCTTTACCGTTTTCCTTCTTCCCTCCCTTCCTCTCTCTTTCTTTTCCTCCTTCCTTCCTCCCTCCCTCCCTTCCTCGCTCCCTCTCTCCCTCCTTCCCTCCCTTCCTTCCTTCTTCCTTCCTTCCTTCTTTCCTTCCTTCCTTTCTTTCAACATATAAGATCTACCCTCTTAGAAACGCCAAGAATACAATATGGTATTGTTAACTATAGTCACCATGTGGTATCTTATAAGGAAAAAAACAACCGCCATGTTTTATTTGGTATCATATTTTGCACAGAACACATATCTGAGGATTTTAATCTGCCACATTATATTTTTTGTTTATTTTCTTTTAGATTCCACACATAAGTGAGACCATACAGTATTTGTCTCTCTCCATCTGACTTATTTCACTTAGCATAATGCCCTCAAGTTCCATCCATGTTGTTGCAAGTGCCACGTTATTTTTTAAAACAAACAAACCAAACTAGGAGGGAATTATGAAAAAAGTTGACTGATATGATGGCTAAATTCACATTAAAGTAAAACCCAAGAATTCTGATTTTCTTTCTCTCAATTTATATAATAACGTAAGGAGCCTCTTAAAAAACATATGCTGTGAGCTAGAACATTACTTTTAGCTAATCTTCCTTAGCCTCATCATATGGGTAAAACAGAAAAAAAATACATCCTTCTACAGTTTACCTCTCCTACGTTTTAAGATTTTCCATGGCAGGTTCTATTCAGTTCTCACAACTTCTGTGAGCTCCCACCACCCCAGCCTGGACCTTGTGTTTTATCTCTATAGGTTGTGATGTAACCAATTCCTCCTACACTCATTAAACCACCTTCTTTACACACAGGACATGCACGTGGACTTATCTACCTATGATCCAGTTCCCAGAGTTCTCAAACTAGCTGTCTTGGTGCCAAGTCAAGGAAACTCAGCAGAGATAGAACAGTGAAATTTTCTTTCATAATGGCCCCCACTCCCTAGTCTCCAAATGCACTGAATCATCTACCTATCACCAAAAGCACAAAAACCTGAGGGTAAATGTCTATTATTACCAAGTGCTGATGTTTTTCCTCTCCTACATCTACACTGCATTTCTTTCTCTCCACCTTCATTAATTAAGGTGTGCTTAAATCCCATCTTGATCACTGTAGTTTACTTTTTAAAAAATTCAAATTCTGGTACCAACCCATTATTATTAATTATCAGTGTTTTCTCTTCATTTTGGAAAACATGACATTCTCCACTTTGGTATCTTGCACTGTTTCCAATTACACTTTTCAATGAGTTCCACTTTTCTAAAAGTAGGATGGATACAGCAGAGAGTGCTTATATGAGATATAGATTTATAAAAGAAGTTTTTACACAGAATTGGTCAGGATTCTTCCCACTGCAAGTGACAGATAAAAAGAATTAAAACTGTTTTAAGTTAAAAAAATAAAACTTTATGCATGGCTATCCAGAGGCTCAAACAATATTAACTGAACTCCAACTTACTCTATCCATCTTTCAGTTTTGCTTCTTTCTGTGTTGGCTCAAGTCTCAAATACTTTCTTTTCCTCATGGTTGCCACCAACTTCAACTTACAATTTATCTTCTCAAGATGCTACCCAATGATTCCAATAAATGTCTTAAAATGGAGTCTCATAGCCTCTGATTGGGACACATGTTTATTCCTGAGCTCACCACCATGACCAGGTGACCTCAGTGATCTAATTGGCCATATCTTTGTTATATGCCACCTCTTGCATCTAAGGGTGGATCTTTGTTACATGCCACCTCTTGCATCACAATCCTGTGCAGAAGCTGCTTTTTCTGAAGATGGATAAAATCAGCAAAGTTGTAATTAGAGTAAGTTGAGAAAGGCAGCTATGCTTAATGTTGAGAAAAGTGCTCCAGACCAAGAAACAACTGCACCTTGTGGAGAAATAATTGGATCATGTATAATGACTGGTGACCAAGAAATATCCAACATTGTTTAGGAAAAAGACTGGTCTACATATACGGAGACCTGGCTTCTGGTCCTGATTTATTAATTTGCTACGTGATATTGGCTAAGGACTTTACCTCTGTGGGCTTCAGTTTTCTCATCCTTAAAATGTTTGCGTGTGCATGTGTGCATATGATTTCTGTTTTCTAAGTTCACTTCCAAGTACTGAGATTCTATAATCCAGTGGCATGAGGAGAGATAAAGACACATGGATAAGAAAAGTATTTTGAGAACCTGTACAATTGCATTATGGCAGTTGCTATGCTGCTAAAATAAATACTGCAGAAGAGTTCCATGCCTGGGAGTAGAATGACATCAACAACACTGGCAGCCAGGATCACCAAGAAATGATGCAGGGAGGGGGGAGTGCCCTGAGCTCACCTCCTCCCACAGGCACACCAAAATTACAACTATTTGTAGAGCAAATATTGATCATAAAAGACCAGAAGACTAGCAGAAAAGATCTTCTACATCTAAAGGTGTAAAGAAGGAACCACAACAACATAGGTAGGAGGGAGCAGAGACAAGGTATAGTCAAGACCCATACCCCTAAGTGGGTGACCCACAAATGGGAGGATAATTACAACTGCAAAGTTCCTCCCCAAGGAGCAAGGGGTCTGACCCCACACGAGGGTACCCAGTGCAAAGGCCCTGTACCAGGAAGACAAACCCCCAAAATGTTTGGCTTTGAAGGCCAGCAGGGCTTAATTTCAGGGGAGCTAAAGGGCTATGGGAAATAGAGACTCCACTCTTACAGGGTGCACACAAAATCTCACACATTCCAGGACCCATGGCAGAAGCAGTAATTTGAAAGAAGCCTGGGTCAGAACCACCTGCTGATCTTAGAGAACCTCCTAGAAAGGCAGGAGGCAACTGGAGCTCATCCTGGGGACATAGACGCTGGCAGTCGCCATTTTGGCAGTCTTGTTCTACCATGAGGACACTGGTGCTGGTGAGTGCCACTTTGGAATCCCCCTTCTAGCTTATTAGTTCAGGGACCAGGCTCAACCCCCAAGCAGTCCAGCTGCCTTAAGGCCCTCTGAGCCCTCTGAACTCAACAATGAAATTGGTAAAGTTGCAGGATACAAAATTAAAATATAGATCTGTTGCATTCCTATACACTAACAACAAACTATCAGAAAGCAAAGTTAAGAAAACAATCCCATTTACAAATCCATCAAAAATTTAAAAATACCTAGGAGTTAACCTAACTAAGGAGGTAAAAGACCTGTACTTGGGAAACTATAAGACACTGATGAAAGAAATTGAAGATGACACAAACAGATGGAAAAATATACCGTGTTCATGGATTGAAAGAATAAATACTGTTAAAATGACCATACTACCAAAGGTAATCTACAAATTCAATGCAATTTCTATCAAAATACCAATTGCATTTTTTATGGAACTAGAACAAATAATTCTAAACTTTGTATGGAAACACAAAAGACTCTGAATAGCCAAAACAATCTTGTGAGAGAAGATCAAAGCTGAAGGTATCACACGCTCTGATTTCAAACTATCCTACAAAGCTACAGTAGTCAAAACAGTATGGTACTGGCACAAGAACAAACACACAGATCAATGGAAAAGAATAGTAAGCCCAGAAATGAACCCACACTTATATGGGCAATTAATCTACAACAAAGGAGGCAAGAATATACAATGGGGAAAATACAGCTTCTTTAATAAATGGTGTTGTGAAAACTGGATAGCTACATGCAAAAGAATCAAACTGGATTGCTCTCTCACACCATGCAAAAAGATAAATTAAAAATAAATTAAAGACTTAAATATAAGACCTGGATCCATAAAACTTCTAGAAGGAAACATAGGCAGTAAGCTCTTTGGCATTGGTCTTAGTAAATTATTTTTTGGCTATATCTCCTCAGGCAAAGGAAACAAAAGTAAAAATAAATAAATGGGACTACAAAAAACTAAAAAACTTTTGTATAGTGAATTAAACTATCAACAAAATGAAAAGGCCACCTACTGATTGGGAGAAGTTATTTGCAAATGATATATCTGATAAGGCGTTAGTATCCAAAATATACAAAGAACTCGTAAAACTCAAAATCAAAAAAACAAACAACCTGATTACAAATGGGCAGAGGATCTGAATAGACATTTTTCCATAGAAGATATACAGATGGCCAACAGGAGCATGAAAAGATGCTCAATGACACTAATCATCAGGGAAATGCAAATCAAAACCATAATGAGAAACCTCACACATATCAGAATCCACCATATCAAAAAGACAAGAAATGGCAAGTGTTGGAAAGGATGTGGAGTAAAGGGAACCCTACTGAACTGTTATTGGAAATGTAAATTGGTACAGCAGCTATGGACAGCAGTATGGAGATCCCTCAAAAATTAAAAATAGAACTACCATCTGATCCAGCAATTCTACTCTGGGTATTTAACCAAAGAGAATTGAAACACTAATTAGAAAAGATTTATGCACCCCTATGTTCATTGCACCATTATTTACAACAGCCAAGGTACAGAAACAACCTAAGTGTTCATCAATAGATGCACAGATAAAGAAGATGTGGTATATACAAACAATGGAATATTAGCCACAAGAAAGAATGAAATATTGCTATTTGCAACAACATGGTTGGACCTAAAGGGTATTATGCTAAGTGAAATAAGTCAGACAGAGAAAGTCAAATACTGTATGATTTCATTTATATGAATCTAAAAAACAAAACAAATGAACAAACATAAAAAAATAGAAACAGAGTTTTAGATACAGAGAGCAAACAAGTAGTTGCCAGAAGAGAGGGGGATGTGGGGATAAAAAAAAATAAGTGAGGGAGATTAAAAGGTACAAACTTCCAATTGTCAGATAAATGAATCATGGGTATGAAATGTAGTGTGAGGAATATAGTCAGTAATTATGTAATATCTTTGTATGGTGACAGAGCGTAATTAGACTTATCGTGGTGATCATTTTGAAATGTATAGAAATATCGAATCACTATGTTGTGCAACAGGAACTAAGATAGGTTGTAGGTCAGTTATACATCAAAAACAAGCAAACAAACAATTAGAAGAAGAGATTAGATTAGTGGTTACCAGAGGCAGGGATGGGGGAATGGGGATTGGATGAAGGCAGTCAAAAGATAGCAATACTAACTTCCAGCTATATGATAAATAAGTACTAGGGATGTAATGTACAACATGATAATTAACCCTGCTTTATGTCGTATTTGAAAATTAAGAGAGTAAATCCCAAGAGTTTTTATCACAAGGAAAAATAAGTTTTTCTTTAATTTTTATCTATATGAGATGATGGTTGTTCACTAAACTTATTGTGATAATCATTTCATGATGCATGTAAATCAAACCATTATACTGTACCCCTTAAACTCATATGGTGCTGTATGTCAATTATATTTCAATAACACTGGAAGGAAAAAAAAGAAATGACTCGGGGAGATGGTAAGCTTTCCCTCTCAAGTGCACATGGTCCAATATAAGAAGAGAGTTGGACAGTTGGAGAAGGCTGGCGATTGACATGGCCACACGTGAAACTCCTTTCCTAGAAACTAAATTGTTCCTAGAACTAACCCCATCCAGCAACATGATTGTAGCAAGGAGCAACCTGGCCTCAGTTACTAGATCAGTAGTGGGCTCATGAGCCAAAGTGGGCTAGTGAACCCTTTCCTCAGAAATTTGAATATGGCATAAGCAACTTTTCCCTTTTGAATGGCTGACCTTATAAGCCTTGGAATATGTTAATGGTCATGACTTCCACCATATGGTCAAGATAACAGAAGAAACTAGAAAGGAAGAGAGAAGGATCAAGTGGATATTCAGAAATGTGACTAGCTGAGAGACAAAGAGTTCCCTGCTGGTTGTGAAATTCCTCTTCTAATTCTTCTTGAGACCCAGTGGTATTCCTGTCCTGGGGTTCTATAAGACTCCCCAGTATTATTTTAAATTATTATTAATCAATCATTTCTTTCCTTAAGTTAATTTGAATTCATTCTAACTCTTACCAGCTGGTGGTAGCTGGAGTCAAACACGTGTTTGATCATAAGCTAAGCTTTTACTATTTACTGTAACTATTGGGGTTTTTTGTTGAATTATTAGATATTCAGTATTAAAAATAGATTGATTTCTTTAATGCCCCTACATTTTATGAAGTGGGCAATATTATCCCCTTTGTACAGATGAATAAACTGACTGATGTTTGTTTTTGTTACTCATCTTGAATCAGACAGCTATTTAGTGGTGAGGCCACTTTCTAATAGACTTCCCTTAGCTAACTAATCCATTTAACCTCAGGCGTATGGTTTTAGCCACTAATTCATAAGATTAGGTTAGATGATTTGCTAGTGGGAAATCTGATATAGAGAAAGTGTACAAAATACTGATTTTCCTAATACTTTTCAATTTTCCAGAGAATCAATATAATTCTGGGGTAGGAATAGAGATAAGAGGAGAGACCGGTGGGTGATTAGGGAGCCTGTTATCAAAACGTATCTTGTTATGTCAGATCTCTGTAATTCTAAAAACTGGAGACTCATGGAATTGTGAAGGGAAAGGAAATTATGTAAGGGCTAGTCATTTAGAAGTGAAGTCTGTGCATCATTTGGCTGGTATTTACCAGTGCCAGAGGTCAAAAGCTACCACTTCAAGCATTAGTGGATTCTCCCTCAATGAATTTCTCCCAGGCTGTAGGACTATATAACTCTTCTCAAGTCTAGCAGGGTTGCTTTCACAAGTATTTTTAATCACAAACATTTGGTTGGCCACAAACACATTCCTGTACAATTCCTTCATCGGTGGCTTCTTAAGAGTGAACTGAACTGTTAACTTACTTTTAAACAAAACGGAATAGTTGAAATGTCTGACTGCTTCCTATCAGTATAAAAAAATATGAATTTGTACAAACAGCTGCAACTCGTTCAGTAAGATTAAGTTTTACCCAAAGAAGGACAAAAAAAAAGTTGTCTGTAACAAGGGAAGACTAATGTTCTCAATGGAAAGAAATGAATATACCCACAGCTTTTTAATGTTGGTTAACATAAAAATGGCTTTGAAGATTAAATGAAGAACATCCTTTCTATTGTGATTCATCTTATTTCCAGATGATTAGTAGTGTCAGACCATAAAGATTGTAAAATTACTAAAGAAAGTGGGGGAGTAGGATTTGGAGTACACTACAAAAATTCAACAGCAGTAACTATAAAATGGTTGATCAAACTTTGTAAAATGGCATGGCTGCTTTATAAAGAATGGCAAAAATATGCCTTTGAGGTCTTTCCTCATGGAGACCCCTAGCAATCTTTCCCCATGAGTGAACTAATTGGTATATTTTTCAACTGACCAAAGTTACATAACAGTATTAAATAGCTGTTAAATATTTTATGAGCACACATAACCCACCACTGCCAATTAACAACTCTTCCAAGCATGCGTGGTGCAGTAGCAGTAAGTGATAGGGAAGCTCCTGCAGCCACTGGCTGTACATCTAAGCACTAATATCTGGGCTGAACCACAGATTTCATGGTCAATCCCTGCTCTTTAAAATCAGAAGTGGGCGTTCTCAGCCCACCAGAGATGAACAGTTTCTTAGTAGCCAACTTGTTCATCAAATCATTCAATAAGTCATTCAGGAAACACGGCACAGAGGACGAGAGAAAAGAGTCAGGAGCCAGCTGCCAGGCGTGAATCTTATCTAGCTTTCCCACTGGGGCATATGGCTTAACCACCGTGTAACTCAGTCATAATCAGTCAAATGGAGATAATGCTAATTCTAACCTCACAGGATTGTTATGAGAATTAAAAATGTTAGTAATTAGAAAACCTTCAGGACAGTGCCTGACACTGTAGTAAGCACTATGTAATTGCTGAATGTAAAAATGAAATTCATTGATTTGTTCCAGCAGTATTTATTATGTGCCTGCCACAGCTTAGGTGCCATGAGTTGCTCAAGATTGATAAGGTACCTGCCCTCATGGAGCTTACATTCTAGTTGGAGAAGGGAGACAATGAAAAAGTAACAATTAAATAGACAAGATTATGGTAGACACTGAAAATTTCTGTGAAGAAAATAAACTTCAAAATAAATGATGAAATCAGAAGATTTGAGATGGGGAGATGGAGAACAGGTACTGGTCAGAAAAGCTCTCTTTAATATTTAGTATTTGATGAGAAGGTTTCAGCCATGTGAGGCCCAGAGAGGAGACCCAGAAGGATGAGGGAGGATAATCTAGTGTCAGAGGGTGGGGTCAGCTTCACAGGAGCAGTATGGAGAGAATGGGGATGGAGGGCTTTCCCAAAGGAAAATTTAAGTGCTCCTAGCAGAACAAGAAGTGGTGGATTCTGGACAGGCAAGCACAAAATATTTCTATCAGATATTTGAAGGGTTTTAACCAAGTAAATGACATACTCTTAGTTACATGTATTAGGTACAATATTTTTGATCCATAATTTGACCATCCAAAAACAATTTTTCTTATTTTTTTATAATTTAAAATAAGTTATCTCTTGAGCTGCTATTCTCCCTGGTGTCAGAAAATGTAATCTTCTCAATGCCAAGTAAACTCAATCAAATTAGCAATTTCCCTGTTCACCTCATTCCTCTCTTTTCAACTGAAATGTTCCTCATGCCAGTGGGCTTATATAACATCATGTCTTTATGAGGTTGGGTTTGGAAGACCACCAGGATTGTGGTCCAAGTTCCTCATGTGTCTACTCTGCCCACTGAAATGCATTTCATTTCCATCCTTCTTTGTGTTTTGGCATCTGTCTCCACTGGTATCTGTGGAGAAGGCAAGTTCCCATCTGACACGGAGGCACTGGTCCACACACACTGCATTCTCTTGGATCCTAGAAAACCCTCTCTGGGGCACTTCTGCATCCTTCTGAGGACCAGAGAAACTTTCTGACTCTCTCCAATATCATCAAAACCTGATGGGGTAGGCACATCCAGCCCCTCTGCCCTGTGTTTACTTTTCCTCTGTGAATCACCTTGGGTGTGAGGATCGCAAGAAGGTTTCCTGCCTCCTTAGGCTCGCTCAGAGGCTGGGCACATAAAATCTGCTCTCTGATCCTACTACACCTCTTTTGGAGTGGGGACGATCTGGAGAAGATGACATGATGCACTCTTCCAGAAACTACCAAACCCCAGTCCCTACTGCCCTCTTCTCAGGCTCTTCTTCTCCTGCCTCAGCCTGCATTTTTAAAACAATTTAGGGTAGAAAAACTGGCTCTTATGTTACATGCATTCTTTTCAACTCTATTGGTTACACACAATGATTTTAATTTTGGTAATCAAAAGCCAGGCTTTGGAAACTCAAAAATCCTTTATTACATCCTATACCCTTTGCTTAGCATTTAAAAAGCCGCTTTTTTTTGAGAACTGACTTTTCTTTTCTCTGTTCAGTGTGACCTCCCTTCTCTAGTGTGAGCCCCGTCCACACTAGCTGATATCTGAACTCCCCTCTGTTGATAAAATTATGTGCTCCAGATCCATTGTCAGTCTTTCTGGGAGAGTGAGGGATGTACATTAACATGGTTAGTTTTTCTAAACCTTGTTTTCCAGGTTACCACTCTCACCTTGTTTATATGTTTTCCCAAGATAGAACTTCCAAGAGCTCTTCCAATGCGCAATTGTAAAATTCAGTTTTTGATTGTAAGCAACAAATATATACTGTGGCTATTTTAAGCAAAAAGGGTTTACTTGGATCACATCCGGGGCTCACAGATGGAATGACATACAGCAGGAATTTAGGAAACCTGTCACCACTACAGTGGTAAAGAATAACCTCTGACCATGACTACGTCCTTGCATCATTTACTCAGGTCCGGGAAGAGAGCATCTCATTGGCCTAGGTCACATTACACCCACTGCATGCAGTGGGCCATGGAGAGGGGTTATCTGGTCCCCATGACGCTGTAATAGGAAACAGAAGTTACTTCCCACCAAGACTGCACACAATGGGGAAAGGATAACTCCCTTTACAGAAGTCAAGACAGGATTAGGAAGGTGAAGAACTCCTGGAGAGGCAAAATGACTAGGTCCACTGCCACAATTCTATGATTCTATATTTTATACAAAATATTGCCTAGATATCACTAAGGTGCTATTGGGGAATATTACAGTGGCCTCTTTCTAAAGATTAACAATGGAAAAAAATCCTTCTACCAAGAAAGACCTTGTTAGACAGTTTACTTAATTCCTCCTCCTATGCAAAGATTTAGTTATGTTATATGCACAGGGTAAGAGAGCACAACACTGATATTCAGTTCCTCTGCTGACCTGGACAGATCATTCTTTTCTATTAACAAATAGAAAATAAATGAAATGTTAGAGCCAACATAAGAAAAACAGTTTGGAGAACAGTCAAGGGATATAGAAAGAGTAGGGTAAAAGAAGGGGAATGAGAGGAAGTCAGAAGTGTGAGAAGGAAAGGAAAAGAATTCCATTTACAAAGATGCTTCAGAAAGAGCTTTAAATGAAAGACAACAAATGAATCATTATCATGAACTGAAGGAATATCTCTCTTTTCTTGCCTCTTTCACTCCCCTTCTCTATCTCTCTCTTTTTCTCCCCCTTTCTCTTTAATTTAATTTTATTTTTTTTTAAATTTTATTTATGTATTTATTTATTTATGGCTGTGTTGGGTCTTCGTTTCTGTGCGAGGGCTTTCTCCAGTTGCGGCAAGTGGGGGCCACTCTTCATCGCGGTGCGCGGGCCTCTCACTATCGCGGCCTCTCCCGTCGCGGAGCACAGGCTCCAGACGCGCAGGCTCAGTAGTTGCGGCTCACGGGCTTAGTTGCTCTGCGGCATGTGGGATCTTCCCAGACCAGGGCTCGAACCCGTGTCCCCTGCATTGGCAGGCAGATTCTCAACCACTGCGCCACCAGGGAAGCCCTCTTTAATTTTATTTTGACACCAATATCCATTCCCTGGTATCTGCTATTGGGCAAAAACTTGTGAGGTAATTTCTGCAATCTCAAGTATACTCTTCACCCAAACGATCACCACAAAATGACAATTCAACCAAAAATTAAAATACTACACAGAGAGTTCCAGGAATTTTTCTCTCTTTCCTTTAAAACTTCTAGAATCACCTTTAATATGTTCATTGGAGCCAATCTGTAGCTATTTCCCATACAAAGCTGACTTACAGATTTGGTTTTTTGTCATGTTAAAGCGGTAAATAATCATAACATGCTTTGAAAATGTATAGTTTTGTGTAAATCTAAACTACAGTTCTATGTAAGCCTGCCCACAAACGTGTTTCCACTAAATCTGAACAGCCTATACCCAATGGTGAGAAACATGTAGAACTCCGTTTCCCTAGCGTTAATGATTTCTTCAACAGAAGAGTCCTTTAGATCTTGGTTGGATATAGACCAACAAATTCATTCACCCAGTTGGATGTAACTATTAGATAGGTGTGTCATTGGACTGGCTGCAAGTTTTTGATAGCATTCAAGTTGTATGGTTTCTTGTGATTCAAGTTGTATGGCTTTTAATGAAAATTAAAAACAATCACCATTATTATCTTCAGTAATTATTGAATGCTGACTGTCTTTCAGGAACAATGCTCAGCACTTTAAATGCAGTGTTTCATTCAATCCTGATAACCACCTTATGAGATTATACATTGTTATGTATTGAGGTATGTACTGTCGTTCTATTATTATCCCCATTTTACAGGTCTTACGAACAGCTAATCAGTAGTAAGCCATCCTTCAAATCGAGGTATGCTTATTCAAGAGCCCATGAGGCATTATATCCTGAAGGTGATGGGCTGGAGCATTTGGGCAAGGGATGCTTTATCATATTTAGCTTTGTAACCAGTACTTAAACTTATGAGACTGATGATAGCAGTCCAACATGTATTGAGTTGATTTTTTGGAAGAAGTCCTTTTCCTAAGCTCACCAAGACACTCTTGTAGTGTATCTTCTGTTTTACTTAGTTCACAGCACTTCTCCAATTTGAACGTGAGTTGAAGAGAGCAAGGATTTCACCCATCTTTTTACTGCTGTTTTCAGAGCATCTTAAAAGGTTGACTGACCCATGGCGTGTGCTCAATGAATACTCACTGAATGTTGAAATTGCATATTGAATTTCAGCCATAAAAATAAGCTCTGCACCAGATACCCAGATGAAATGAAAATCCAGCCCCATGGATAACGTAATCTGCTTTCCCAGTTCTTTCCTTTTTGCATTCATCTGTACGTGTGTGGGCATTTGTATATATGTGCCTGTGTGCGTGTTTGTATACTAATGGAGATTTAACAAATTTCCATGTCTTTGGGGGAACACTCAGAGTATCTTCTCCAGCCTTAGTAGTGTGGAGTTTGAAAATGTGCCATAGACAAATATTTAAAGCCCCAATTGCCTTTGAAAATTATTTAAAAGGACAACATATGAAAGTGATTAAAAATACGAGCTCTTAGTCTGGCAGCCTAGGTTAAAATCCCTTTAAGTTCTAATTTTCTAATTACTTACTATATTCTCTTTATATTTCTCACGCAAATATTAGCATTTTCGTTCCCTTGATTACAATGTTAATATATTTTGTTTCATTTTCTATCATATTTTACTAGCTAGATCTTCCATTTGAATGCTGAATAGAAGCAGTAATAGCTAGAATCCTTATTCTAGTCTTGACTGCAAAGTGAATGCTTTAAAATAAATTACGATAGTTGTATATTCTTGTTAGATTTCCATTAGTAATTATTCCAGTTATCAACTTATTTCCTCTTGGCTCCAAGTATATACTTTATTGCCTGCTCTTTGAAAATGTAGATGGGCCCTTTAAATATTATTCCTTTGACGGCTGGCATGACGTTAAACTTAGGCAGTAGAGGCAGTAGAGAGCTGTTGGGGAAGGAAAGTGTTCTCCTTCCTGGTTGCATTGCCCTGTGCTCACTGGACCTGCTCCTGCAGCTCACAGGGATTCTCCAGTGCCTATCTCCTAAGGTACAGGCAGCTCTTCCAGCATCTGGCTCTTGAAGCACCACAGCTTCTCCAAGCCCAGGCATCTAGAGAACAGGCAGCTCCTCCAGCATCAGGCTCCTGTGGTACACGCAGCTTCCCCAATGTCCAGCTCCTGCAGCACAGGCCACTTCTGCAGCACTAGCCTCTTACAGTGCGTGGAGGTCAGTAGCAACTAGTGGCTAGCAGCTTCCACTGGCATCCCCTTGTACTGTTTCATTGCATAGTTCCTCCAACTGGATACCTTCCCATGAATGACTTTCCCCAAAATTCTAAAGTAAGTTTTTGGCAACTTCTAGAGGGTAGATTTCCAGCAAATTCCACTGGTATGACACCACAGTAACTTCTCTGCCCTCCTTTTCTCTAAGGAAGTCAGGACCTTAGCTACGGGGAGAAGACGAAGGGTCATCCTTGGGCACTATATCTCAACCCTAGGGGTAGTGCTGCCTCTTACTGTTGCCATATTCTTTAGCGTTCTCCGTACTTTTCACTAACCAATCCCTCACTTATTCCAACAGCTTGTTACAGTTAAAATTCTTTAAGCTTTCCCTGTTCAAATTCCTGTGTTGTTTCTGTCTCCTGATTGGACCCTGATTGATTTGCCAGGGTAAGTATGTTTTCTTCTATACTTATTTTGCTAAAATTCTTATTATAAACATTCTGAATGGGCACCGAATGTAATCAAAGGCCTTTTATGCACAAACTGAGATAATGATGTCTCTCTTTTTAAAAATTTGATAATATGATGATATACATTAATTTTTCAAAAATATGAAGCCATTCTTTCACTCCTGGGATAAATCCAACATGGTAATGATTTTTAATGCCCTGTTATCTTTGATTTTTCCAATGTTTACTTAGAATTTTTGTGTATATGCATAATACACACAAGTTTGAGCTTTTCTGTTTGTCCTTACCTGGTATTAGTTTCAAGCTTATGCAAACATTATGAAAAATCTTGGAAAGAGTTAGACCACATCTATCATCCCAGTTCCTTTTCTTTCTGGCCTTTTCTTTTTTTTTGAGCAGCTACTATAGAATCTCTTTTCATTTTCCTTGCCTTTGCCTTAGATCTCCATTATCTTTAATTTGGGCTATAACAAAGGCTCCTCCCGTACCCAAATTGATTCCTCCCCTACCCACGTAGCTATCCAAATTATCAGTCTCAGATAGTCCCCTGTTTTCTTACAGAATAATCTTCCTGAAAACTTATCAAAGGCAAATATATGCAAGCCACTAATGGAATTATGCATTATAAGAAAAACTCTCTTTCTGGAAGACTAAAAATTGATCCCAAATTCCTAATTGCAGTTCACCTTTTAGTCACAGACTTTAAAATTTTATAACTAATATGTCATACATGTTCTTTTACTTTGTTCTTTTCTTTCCTAATTACTCATGTAGTGAACAGGTTTATGTCCAATGAGTCTCTCTGTTTAGCCTAATGATTCCTATCTTTTCCTCAAGTTTATTAAGTTTATGAGATCTTTGCTTGTTATCACTAATGTCAGCACTTTTGGGGGGTAATCATGTTTGTAAAATAATAAGGGTAAAATGCAGTGAAACATACTCTTTAAAAAATTTCTATGCTAAGATGCTGACATATTTATAAATTATAAGGCAAGTACTACCACCAAAAAGATAATTGACAGAATGGGGTATAACCATGTAAATTTAGAACCTAAAAGGCAACTGTAGGGCTTTCAAACATAATGGCTGAAAGCGAGCACTGTTTGAAAATATTAAAGTGGCCAAGGGCTCTATTTACAAAAACTTTGGGTGTTTCCTCATTTCTTTAAAAATAAATCTAAACTTTTGAGCATGTCATTCGATATCATCTGCAATCCCTGCTGACTTTTCAAGCTAGAGCTCTCACTATTCTTTTACTTGCATCTCCCCATGTACCACTCACCATTCTCCAGTGCTTGGTTTTCATGCTTTTTCTATAGTTATGACTTGCTGTCAGTCTGGCTTTACCATCTCACCTCTCCTTTCTAATCACACTAATTTTTTCTAAGTCTTTTGGAAATACTAACTCCAACATGAATCCCCTCTCTTCTCCTTCAAGCATCTTCAGAACAAATTAATTTTCCTCCTATGTTCCCATAATACTTTATTTCTTGAAGATGTAACTTCTAATTGGAGATAACTGTACCAGTTTGGGGTACAGTATAAATCACATCTTCTTTTAATATTTCAATTAAATAGCTTGAGTCATCATTTAACCTCTTTCAGTAATTTCTTCATATTCCCAGAGCTTACACTGTAGAACAATTCTGAGAACAATAAAAGTTCTAATAACTGTTGGCCCTTATGTAGTACTTACAATGTGCATTTTGTGTACATTAATGCATTTGGTTGGGACAACGACCTATAAGTAGATCATATTATAAGACCTATTTCATACAGCAAGATATTGAGGTACAGAGAGGTTAAGTAACTTGCTCAGGATCACACAGCTGGCCTCTATCACCTGGGTGCATCCCTCTGAGCCTTACGGAGAGAGACGCTGCAGGCAAAAGGTGAAGAAACTGGTTTTGTGAGTGACTGTGAAACCCAAGGTGGCACAAGCAGTTTTGGGGGCTCAGGTGAAATGAGGCAGAGTAAGAGAGAGACTCTTCTCACTTCTGAGTGGATTTCATCCTGGCTTCAGTGCAGTGAGGATTCATGGGAAGGCAGTGGCTCAAATACCATAGAGGGTTGCCTTTGGGCAGCACTGGAAGCCAGCATTCTTCGCACATGTGCTGGCCTTTTCATGAAGGGCATAAACAGCATAGACACGGGAAAGGCTTCAGGTTCAGAGGATATTGATGAGGGAAGCGCTTGGGTGTTAAATATTGTTGGGGAGATCTCTCTGGAAATGCCAAGAAGTAACCAGGTGAGACTTGGATAAACTAAACTTAAGTCCTCCGTATCAAGGACTGGGCAGGAGACACTGAAATCTTCATTGTTATGATTAATGAGACTCCCCAGTGCTTATGGCTTTGGAAAGTCAAGAACAACTTTGGATACACAGATAATCTTATCTATAATCCACAATTAGCGTTCAAGATACGCATTATTATTTCTACCTTAGATGTTTGAAAAACTGGAACTCAGATAAACAAATAACTTACTCAAGACCAGCAGAGCTGGGGTTCAAACCCAGTGATTTCTGACTCTGAGGTTCACATTCTCTCCACTGTGCTCTCTGTCTTCCTGTAACGATGAAAAAAAAAATACTGTGGTGTCTTCTGTTTGACACACACAAGCGAAGCATTCCTTTCTCAGTACTTGGCATTTCTCATGACCTAGAAATTAGAATTCATTGATATTTTCATAAAATGAAGTCCCCAGTGAAGAGTTTTGTCCTCACACAAGTTAGATAAACCTCAGAATGCTGCTACAATCTGATGATTCTCAATGTGGTTTTCTTTAGAAAATGTGAGTGCAGAGTATAGCTATCACTTTTAATGTGTGGATAAGTGCGTGTGGAGACCACGGCCATCCACTATCACTTCATACGCCAGACACATGAGGCAGGACCCTCCATTTCCCATAGTACACAGTCCAGCCTCATGTAAGTTTTTTTTTTTCATATTTACAATAAAATGTGTTTCCCAAGACATTATATTCCTCAAAACTCTGCACATTATCTTTTTAAGAAAGAAAATTTAAGAAATTCTCTGGGGCTTCCCTGGTGGCGCAGTGGTTGAGAATCTGCCTGCCAACGCAGGGGACACGGGTTCGAGCCCTGGTCTGGGAAGATCCCACATGCCACGGAGCAACTGGGCCCGTGAGCCACAATTACTGAGCCTGCGCGTCTGGAGCCTGTGCAACAAGAGAGGCCACGATGGTGAGAGGCTCGCGCACCGCGATGAAGAGTGGTCCCCACTTGCCGCAACTGGAGAAAGCCCTCGCGCAGAAACGAAGACTCAACACAGCCATAAATAAATAAATAAAAGAACGTGAATTTCTTTAAAAAAAAAAAAAAAAGAAATTCTCTGAACCGCTTCTCTCACTAAAAAAAAAGAAAAAGAAATTGTGTCTCAAATAGGAAGGAGAGAGGGTGTTACAATATCATCAATTGAAATATAACCCAATCAGGGGATTCTTCTGCATTAAATTAGATTCAGTTCATATCAATTTTGATGAAATTGTAAATTTGATTTTTTTTAATAGATCTTTACTGGAGTATAACTGCTTCACAATACTGTGTTAGTTTCTGTTGTACACAAAAGTGAATCAACCATATGCATACATATGTCCCCATATCCCCTCCCTCTTGAGCCTCCGTCCCACCCTCCCTATCCCACCCCTCTAGGTCATCGCAAAGCACGGAACTGATCTCCCTGTGCTATGCTGCTGCTTCCCACTAGCTAACTATTTTACATTCGGTAGTGTATATATGTTGATGCTACTCTCACTTCACCCCAGCTTCAGAGTGTGGTGAAAAGGGAACCCTCCTGCACTGTTGGTGGGAATGTAAATTGATACAACCACTATGGAAAACAGTATGGAGGTTCCTTAAAAAAACAAAAATAGAACTACCATATGACTCAGCAATCCCACTACTGGGCATATACCCTGAGAAAACCATAATTCAAAAAGAGTCATGTACCACAATGTTCATTGCAGCTCTATTTACAATAGCCAGGACACGGAAGCAACCTAAGTGTCCATTGACAGATGAATGGATAAAGAAGAAGTGGCACATATATACTATGGAATATTACTCAGCCATAAAAAGAAATGAAATTAAGTTATTTGTAGTGAGGTGGATGGACCTAGAGTCCGTCATACAGAGTGAAGTAAGTCAGAAAGAGAACAACATATACCGTACGCTAACGTATATATATGGAATGTAAATTTGACTTTTGTCATAGCAAATGTGATTATGCATTAGATTTAATTTTGAGTAATTTATGATACCATAAATCAGAAGAAACTTCAATCCATTCCAAAGAAGGGGGAACACCACTGCTTATGGCCAAAAGTTAAAGTTTCACTGAGAAACTTAGTTCAATTGTTTGCTGATCAGGGAAGCATATCTGATTCATTAGGACACCCCCGCTGAGCGTGTGAATGCTCCCCAGGTGGGCTACTTCAATCTGCACCTACTTCTCTTTCTCTCTCAGCCTATCTGAATTGATTAGGTCAGGTTGGTGAAGTGATGCCATCCTTCCTTCCCTGTACCTAATTCTGACTGGCTAAAAATCAGCAAAGTTTCAGAAAATACAGCCCCCTTGGTCGAGTTAAGAATTTAAATTCCCATGCTACACAAATAGGATTTTTGCTAGAATGCACAAATGTAACACATTTATATTTATATAAATTATATTTTTTTAAATTGTATGTAGAAGCAACAGGGGAGAAAAAAATTATGTCTGGGAGTCAGTCCCTTCTAGTTATGCAAAAGTTCCCAAACTAACTGCCTGAAGGAAAATCAAGAATATATTTTTGCCAAGAATGTTTCCCTCTAGTATTTTAATCCCGATAAATTCTGTATGTTTCAGAAAATTAATCCATTCTTTTCTAACATCTTTCATTTGCTGCTGTTCATGATTGTCTACATTTTAATTTGAATCAAAGTGTGAAACGGGACATTAGTTCCAAAAAGATGCACTTTGAGTTTTGTACCCAGTTAGAATCTAAAAAGATTGTTTTGAATATTTGAGGTTTTTCTTCCTCTTTTAACAATCATGAATAAACTACTGTTCTTGCACAATGTGGATGATTAAACGATAAAACGTGGAAGTAAATTCAATAATGGAATAACAATGAAAACTCATGAGGGTTGTACTGATGCTATGCGACGTATTTCATTGAAATGGTTGTTGCTTCTTAACAAATGATGTATCACTGTTTTTGAGGCTGGTGTGTGACTGACTGCTGAAAATTTAGCAGACTGTTAGAGTATCTTAAGAGGGTAAATCTGTTGAAACAAATCTTCAAAGTCAGCACTAGAATCTGAAAACCTTGCAAAATGAAGGCCTGTTCTGTCCTCTTAGCTGTGAATGCAATACCTCACTATTCTCCCACAACTCCAGGTGCCCGCATCTCCAGAGGGTCATACTCTTCATATGTTTCTAAATTCAGTTCTAATACCGCCTTCTCCACAAACTCCCCCCATATCCACCTCGCTCCTTTCAAGTCAGTTCTCTTCTTTAAATGCCCCTATTATTACCTGTATCTTTCTTGAGGCAGATTTATTCCTCTTTATTATGTTCATTTGAATCCCTGTCTTATTTCCCCTACTTGATTTCAAGAGTTCTTACACATCAGGTCCATTATCTGATTCATCTTTGAATCCTTCACGGGCCTGAAGTAGTGCTGAACACCAGCCAGGAATAATCATAAAGAGAGCTGACATTTAGTGAGAGTTTACTATGTGCCAATCAGTCTGAAAGGTGTCATTTAATCCTTCAAAAACCATGCGGGGTAGATACTATTATTATTTCTATTTTTATAAGTGTGAGACCAGAGACTTCAAGAGAATCAATAATGAGTAAATATTCAAACACAGGACTCAAACCCAGTGTGACTTCAGAGACAGTGTTCTTAAAGAAAAAAGAAAGAAAGAAAGACACTAAATCAGAAAAAATTTACCAAGAAATTGAATCAGTATAAAACAAAGAACAGAGATTAAAATTATGTGTCCCAACCTTCCACTGCAAGAGCAGTCAAATAATCTAATCCCCATCTTTTATGCTCTAACATTCTCTAAACCATTACAAAAAACAGTAGTCCACAGTCTCCCTCCAAACACAGTTTTCTGGTCAGATTTATTCTAACCTGGCAGAGGCAGGACTTAAGTCAGGAATATTGGAGTCCAAAGCCATGTGTTATCAACCACTTTGCTAGGGCCCTCTACTCCCTTGAAGATTTGTCCTTAGCTTCTGTTACGATCATTAGAGTTAATTTCCACCGTGTTCCTCTGTTGCCCTCTTGACAAGTCATAGACCCTCTCCCTTTACAGCCTGTCTCATTTATTCTTAGGCTTCTAATTTCTCCCCCAGCCTCCTGCTTCCAAGGTCAAACAAGCCACCTTTTTCATTCTTTCCTGAAGGTCAAATTTTTCGGCCTTGCAACATTCTTGCTCCTCCTCCCGTGCCCTCATCAAGTTATGCACACATGACATTAATATTAAGTGACTGCTTTGAATTATTCAATTGTTGATCTAATAATTGTGATGTGCATTTTTCTGAAAACAGTAATTGCAAGATTGCACAGGCTGATTCGGTAACTCTGCTGTCATGTGCATGAATATAAAATAAACACAAGGGAGCAGATGAGAGGACAGGAAAGTCACTGCCAGCTGGAACTTGAGAAAAGAATGCTGTTCTGTAATCTCAGGAGCCACTGAGCACAATTAAACCTTGTCTATTTCTGGCAATATATTAAGGCTACATGAAATACTGTGGCTTCCCTCCCCTGCCCCCTGTGCTTTTGGGGTATAGGGAACTGATCTAGCTCATAATGGTAAGCAGCATAGTAAACTTGGTTGCGTGGTACTTCAAGTTGGAATGTGGCTCAGAACAATTTTTGGCATTTTGTTTCTATCAAGACTCATAATGATATAGCAATCCTGGTTCTCTTCTATGTTCCAGTATTTCTATGTTTACCCTATAGAAATAACCCAATACGACATTTCTTGTACACAGGACATACAGATTTTATGAGGTTATTATGCAGAGCTTTAGTATTGATCTCAGTTTTGGGTTTTTTTTTAAGTTAACCTCTGTCAAAATACATGGGAGTAGAGAAGAATTTCAATATTTTCTTGCACACACCATAAAATACAATGCCATTTCCCCCCATACTCTTAAGGGTTTTCCCTTTAACTTGAATTTCTCAAATAGAAAAAGTATATAAAAGCAAGAACTGAGTAACTGTACAAGTCTTAGTCATTGTCATAAGTACTATTTCTATTATATTTATTATTTTTATTGTTAGTCATCATTGTCTTATCACATTTGGGAATTTGAAAATTTAATTTGCTTATTTGGTGATGAGTTTCCATAAGAAGTCTCACCTAATTATATAATCAAGCCTATCTTGAATAGGTTCTTATTATTGATAATTTAATTATGTCCCTGCATTTCCTTCTTTTGGTTTTGAATCTAACCTGTTCTCTTAAGATCATGTATGTCTCAGCCCCAATGTTGCCCTACTTTGGGGCACTTCTTCTCCAACTTCAAACTTCAGTGTGCCTACAGATCCCCTGGGGATCTCATTAGCAGCCCCGTTCTTGGTAGGTCTGGGTGGGCCTGAGAGTCTGTATTTCTCACAAGCTCTCAGGTGTTGCTCATGCTGCTGGTTCTGCGGACAATACTTTGAATAGAGAACAGCTTTCTGTGTAATAAGTTCTCAATTAAACCAATGGAAGTAGTATCCTTGATTCTTTTCTCTTCCTAAATGTAAAACTAATCAGTCAGTTTTTCAACAAATATTATTGAAGCCCACTATGTGTCAGGTAAGTAAAATATTCTTCATTTTAAAAGAGCCATGTACTTTTTTCACTTCCGCTGCTACTACCATCCAAGTTCATGCAAGTATTATCTCTCTCCTGAATTTCTGCAATAGCTGCTGAATGCATCTCTCTACATACATCCTTGCTTCCTTCTTCAATTCATTTTTTAAAATAGCAACAGAATGGATTTTTAAAAATGCATTTCTAATCATAGCATTCCAGCGTATCAAATACTTCAAAAGCTTCTCATTGACTTTTAAGATAAAATCCCAAATATTTAACATGAAAAAACTCATCAAGAGCCTGCTTACATTAATACCTTCATCTCCCATAACTCTCCCGGCTTTTGATGTTCCAGCTCGTTTGGCTCTCTTTCAGTTATTAAATTTGCTAAGCTTCTTCCCACCCCAAGTCTTTGGCACATGCTGTTGCTTTGCCTGAAATGTTCTTCCTCTCCTTCTTTATCTAATACTATTCATCCTTCATAACTCAGATTAATATTACCTCATCAGAGAACCCTCAGGATATCATGTAACAAGTTCCTTTAGTGCCACTCATTTGTTTTGGGGGGGACTTTCACAGCCATAATTACATAATTAAATATGCAAATTAATCTGCTTCCTCTGATAACCAGTTGCATGAGGACATGGATTTTGTCTGTCCCTTCTTGACTTTTATACATCTAGTCCCTAGCACACTGCCTGGTGTAGAGTAGATGTCAACAAATATTTAATAAATGAATGATTAAAAAAATAGAAAGAGGTTGGAACACTCTGGTCCATCTATATCCCTCTGTTAAAAACAGAAGTAGCTTGTCAATTTTCAAATAACCAGTCTATAACAAAATATACATCATTAAAATATCATCCAGTCTCTCAGATGTATCCATAAGGTGTTTTATTATCTTCCAGTGCTCCCAAGTCTCTTCTATGGTATCCATTTTCCTCTAAATTTCATGCGATGACTAACAGAAAGCTTAAATTACTTGCATGTGAAAAAAAAAAAAACCCAGCTGTTTATGTATTTGAGAAGTGTTTAATATACTACAATATACAACCTCCTACTGCTTCATAAATTGTTTCTGATGACACACAGTTTTTATATATAGTGAATTATTATATGTGCTTAAGAATCCTTTGTCAAAAAGGAAGATGAATCTCTGGGAGTTACATACCAGAAAATCTTTGTAATTACGTTATTTGAGTATTCTACAAAGCTATGGCCTCATCTTTCTCTGGTAGACAAATTTCATTTGTGAAAATATGTGTTGAATCTATTTCTTGAAATTCTGCCACTACCTTGGGGCATAAGGGAAGGAAATGGAGGGGTTCCTGCTAATTATCCTCGAGGCCTGTGTGCCCCAAGATATTCAGGACCACAAATATGCTGGTCTAGGTGATCTCTAGGCTCTCCTCAGAAAGCATTATTTTAGAAATACTTTTTAAGGTCTGGAAAGTCATCCTTAACTTTCTGAAATCAGTGGAGAAGAAAAACTAACTTTGGAAAATTCATCTATACATCTTCTGCATAGAAAACAGGAAAATAATTCAAATTGGTAAACTGAAGTAATACAGTGTATGGCTCTGTTCACATATCTTCTTTTTTTTAATAAATAAATTTATTTATTTATTTATTTATTTTTGGCTGTATTGGGTCTCCATTGCTGCGCACAGGCTTTCTCTAGTTGAGGTGAGCGGGGGCTACTCTTCGTTGCGGTGCGTGGGCTTCTCATCGCGGTGGCTTCTCTTGTTGTGGGGCACGGGCTCTAGGCGCACGGGCTTCAGTAGTTGCAGCATGCAGGTTCAGTAGTTGTGGCTCATGGGCTTTAGAGCGCAGGCTCAGTAGTTGTGGCGCACGGGCTTAGTTGCTCCGCGGCATGTGGGATCTTCCCAGACCAGGGCTTGAACCCATGTCCCCTGCATTGGCAGGTGGATTCTTAACCACTGCACCACCAGGGAAGCCCTCACATATCTTCTGAAGGCCTCTATTATCGTCCAATCCAAGAAGATCTCAAGCAGTGACCTCAGCCCTCCCCAGGCTGACACATTCTGTATCTCCAAAGTGGTGATTCAGCTTTATTTTAAGCTCCACATGAAGCGGGGGAACAATATTCTCCTCAGGTCCACAGTGGGCTCTAGGCCAGCAGCAGCTGTCAGCTCGGTGGTTTTCAGCAAGCTGCTCGATGCAGACTGACATAGAGCCCTTGGCCAGTGCAAATGAAAGCCTTGTACTTATGGGAAAATGCTTAAGTTGTCTACTCTCTTCTTGTGGCTATTGTTTTACAGTTCAAGTTCCACTTAATAGACATCAGGAAAAACCTGCTCCGTCAGCAGAGGCAGTGGAAACATCCATTCTCACTGGTACTTTGCACTAACACAGCTCGGCTGAAGGTCACTGAACTCCTGAACGAACCGACAGGGTGGCAGTGGGTGTTCTGTAATTGAGGGGATCAGAGCACACATCACCACAGGGTTATCCTCAGCCACATTTTGTTCCTGGCTCTAACTTTTACTCACCTTCTCACATGTACATCTCTAATTTTATCCTGTTCCCAAAGGCTTAAGAACATGGCTACAGTAAGCATTCTTTTTACTGTCTTTTTTCTTTTTTTCTAACAAATCATGTTCCAATTTTTGCCTGTCATTTTCATTAATCATTTGAGTTAATACCCTAAGATGTTTAAGCTTTAATCTTCAAGCTGAATTTCCTAATTTATAAACAGGGTAGATGGTTAAGGTAACCAGTCTATGAGTGAGTCGAGAGGCTCAGTTAGTTCCTATAGAATATTCAAAGACTTGTTTTTGTGGCAATTTGGATATTCCCCTCTGATTTTCCTTTCCTTTCCAAGGTCAAATCCCATAGTTATATTCCCAAAGAATCCCAGGATATGACAACATACACCTTCACCTTGCCAATTAGGTTTGGGGGGAAATGAAGGAGTTTTAAATGACTCAGAGGAAATACACCACCTCTCCTCCATATTCTCTCTCCTCTCCTTCACTGTGTGCATGTGTTTCTCACCTCCTCTTATCTTTCCATTTCACTACAAAACCTTTCATTCTTCCCTTTATTCACTTATTTAACAACATTATGCCGAGTTTGAGAAGCTGGACTAGTCATTAGGGATGCTGTAATGAGCAAGACAGAACGTTTCCCTGCCCAATTTGCATTTCAGTGAGGAAAACCAACAGCCAACAAGTAAACCAAGTCACCATCAGGAGAGTAATGGGCTGCTGTTATAGATACTAACAGAGACAGTTCCTTTCTACTTAAAGTAGAAACACTCTACCTAGTGTTCAGGAGAACCTTCTCTGAAGAGTTATATTTAAGCTGAGATCTGAAGAATGAGATCAGCTCAAACGTGCAAAGAACCTGGGGAAGAAACATTGCAGGCAGAGGGAAAGGCAGGGAGTAGGAAAGAGCTGGTTATGGTTTAGAGACTGGCGGAAATCCGGTGTAGCTGGAGGATGACACAGAGCGCCCGTGATTGAGCTTGGTGAGTGAGGCTGGGGCCAGGTCACCTGAGAGCCCTGTGGGTCATAGCAAACTCCAGAAGAACAAGGGTAGGCTCTTTGTGAGGATGAACTTGTGAGCGCTCTGGTGACTGACTGGTAAAACCAGGTGATAAGTCCAAGGAAATCATGTGCTTGTTAGATTATGTGTAGACATGTTCAGCCGGGACCTGGGGTGAGTGTCTGGGGAGAAACTCAACAAAGTCCATTCTCAGGACTGCTATCCACAGAGGAGTATCCAGAAGAACCAGCCTTCTCATTTTCAAGAGTCCGTTGTGTAATATAATGTATACAGTGATGTATATTCCAGTACTTGGAATGTCTCCCCTATGTTATTTCCAGTCCCTACTTCCACCCACTGGGCCGACCTCTTACTCCCATCAGGACTTATTTACCAGGCATCTAAGTTGGGCACACCAATGCAAATTTCTCAGCGAATTTGGCTGAGCTCAGTCTACTTGAAAACAGACTAAAACAACCTCTAAATGCTAACTCCTTTTAGCTTTCCATTCCCATGATTCCTTTCTATGTGAATGCCTATTGGGTTAGTTATTTGTACAATATTCCACATCTGTTAGTATTTGGCTTTTTTTTTATTCTTAATATGCTTTCATCACCCTCCCTGGTTACATGTTAAAATGTGATCATTTGATTCCTAAATCCCCCTCTTCTATTTGGTTTTTGTCAGAGGATTACCATCAAGCTGTAAACTCCTAATATTTTGGTAATAGTTTTAGAAACTTAAAAGACAAATGCACTCTCTGCATTATTTTCCAACATACCATTTTTTCAATTCTACTTCAAATGAACAGTTTAATTGACTTCCTTAGACTCTTTGAATAATAGGTTGAGCCAAAGGTGAAATGACATCTTACTATTTGCATTATTGTATTTCAGAACATGCGACTAACTCTGGTGGAGAACTAGGATAAGTTACATATAAAGGCCCCAGATGGCAGAACACCACATATTCTATGTCTTAGTATGAAACAGCTCAAGCAAGTAAACTATTCCCAGACGTTTATTGCATAGCTCAGGTCTGGAATAATTCTTGTGGTTCTGGTGAGGGACAAAGGTGGAAAATGGACATTTAAGTAGAGTTAACATTAAAGGAATTATTGCATTCTTTTCTGAACATAATCACCTGTAACTGGAAAAATAATAGTTCCACAGGTCATGTTCTTTATTGATCTGTTAAGATATTTGCACTTGTTTAACCTGAGTGTAGGTGTAGAATGTTGCCAATAGATATTCTTGAGAGCTTAATAAAACCAAGTGGTTATTGCTAATAGAGCAGTATGTCTGGTGTATATAGAAGATAGTATTTCCAAAAATATAAATAGCATGCTTTTGTTAAAATATCTAAAAATATGTCCTACCTCTGTTACTTATACAGTTTTCAAGAAAATTGACATACATTTTGTGCACTCAGTGCAAATTGTGGTACAATTTTGTTTGATCACTTTATACACATACTTCTGAATGTGTATGGCAAAGCTCTTTTTCATGGCATTTCTTACCACCAAAGTCACTATTTTTGAGCTGGCATCTCAATATCTCACTTCTCAACAAAGAAGATATTGTTATTTCTTCTTTAACAAATATGTCATTTCTCTTATTGAAATTACCTAGATTATTTAAATATATTTTTATGGCCAGGAATGAAGATTATTCAGTATGAGAGCCTTTGATTAATAAAGCTATTAGCACTTTTTTTTTTAAATTCAGAAATTAGTAAATGGACCAAGGCAGGTTCCAGAAAATACCTGATTTCAGCTAATACCACCAACAAAGTACATTCAGTTTCCTTTAGCATAAAAACACAGTTACCTAGAAGAGGCAGCTACTCAGACCTCCAAAGAGGAAATCACAAATGAATGACTCCAGGCATAAATCATAGCTCTCTTGGCTTTGATAAGACAATGTACTATGATGGGAAAGAAATATTTATCCTATATTACCTGTATGAATTTTATCTTAAGGTATCCAAATAGCTTATGTAGGAAAGTTCTTATTTATAGAATAATACAAGCTAATCAACTCAAGAAATGGAATTTAGAAAATCACCTAAAATATTCTTGAAAAAAAAAAGTGTAACTCAGTCCAAAATGTCAAGATTTACATCCTGTTAATAATTTAAAAACTATCCTGTATGACAGAATTTCAAACATTATTACAAAGTCTCCTTTTTTTTCAGAATAGAAATTCAGACCCAGAGAAGTAAAGGGACTTGGCCCGGGTCATGCAGGAAATCCAGTGACTTTATTCATACTGGAATCACAAGCTAAGTCTGTCCTTTTAAGATAACAAACTTGTTGTTTTGGTGCTCTTTCTATGACACTAGAAGGAGAATGCCCCTTAGGATTCTACTGGGTAACAAGGGCAATGCATGATAAAATGGCTGTTGTCTTTATTTTAATTTTGCTGGGAGAAGGAGCCCAAAACCGAAACAAAGTGAGTAAAGACTCTGAGGCCTCTCTCCTCAGACTCTTTTTAGAGTGAGGGTTACAGAAGTCCATGTTTGCAGTATGTGCAGTGGCCACAATCACAACTGCCCAGAAGTTTAAGCAGAAACTGTGGTTCTTCATAAGTAGTGGGTCTGCGGAAAAAGAGAGCCTTCCCAGGCTTTTCTATAACTTTCCATGGCTTACTGCTGGGGGAGGAGGAAAGGTATGAGGAAAACAAACAGAAGCAGACCTTCTTTGTGCGCTGGCTCCTGGCCTGCCAAATCAGCTGGCTGGACACAGAGGCAATTTCCTTAGTGTCTGCGGCCTTACGCTGGCTTCTGCACAGGGGAGCTGGGCAATATTCATTGCTGAATGGGGCCTTGGGAGATCATTCTTAGAAGGAACAGCCTCTGTGGACCCTTGTGTGTTGACTGAAAGTCTCTTGTAGCCAGGGTTTCACAAACTAGATGTGACTGCCTCCTTCTAATGCAAAAATGACTGGGAAACAGAAAAATTCTTAAAGTAAGTCCAGTCTTATAGACGTGGTTTTTTCTCACTCAAGGTGATTTACCTCTCTGGAGCACTGAGTTAGGGAAATGTGGAAACAGGGATACACTTGAAGATACTGCGAGCTACTTTCTAGGATTTTGTGAACCATTAAAATTTTAAAATATCTATTTACTCATTACTCATTTATAAGGGATTTTTTTTTTTTTTTTTTGAGCCTCCTTTACTTGCAGAATCATGGTCAGGTACAAGAAGAGATGCAAAGATGAAAAAAGCATGACCTTTGACATTAAGGTGCTCACACTATTTACCATCTTTCAAAAAAAACTTCCGAAAACAATAAGAATAAATAAACCACATGGTATCAATATTAATCTAATCTAAATAGTCCATCTAAGTGTCATAAAGTAGTCATTCAGATAGCATCTCTTGTCACTCTTTCTCTCCCTAAGTTAGTGTCTGAGCATATGGAGAAAGGGGTGCCAAGCCCATAGCCTTAAGTTAATGGGAAGGGCCGGGCCCTCGGGCTCCATGCTGCCTGTCACATGGGCTCTAGGACAGTGTCCCTCATCCAGCTGGTCTGCTGGTCCTCTTGTCATTTGCAGCTGAAGTGTGCAGCTGGCCAGATTCACCAGCTGGTCTTTGCCGGCCTGGCCAGGGCTGAGCAGGCCTCCCTGGCAACAGAGTCTGACAGTGGCTCCTGCCTGTGTACAGACCTTGCAGGGTCTAACTCAGCCGGCCTTGAGCCTTGCAGGCTGCTCAGTAACCCATGTGATCTAACCAGTGTGATAAGCTCCCCAGCTAGAGTCTCAGTTGCTTCAAAACAGCGGGTGACCCCACAGAGTTAACCTTTGAGGCCTTCCTTTGCCTGACCACCTCACATTGCCAAGCTGCTGTGGCCACTTCCCAGCGTGGTGATGTTTCAGAGGTGGCCTCTTTCTAGAGCCCTCAGTGTGGAGCGGGCAGAGCCCTTCTCTGCCTTCGGTGTTTCCCTCACCTCTCGGGAATGTTCTCTCCTCTTTGCCACAGAGAGGGCGTCAGGAGATGCCTATCTGTCATCCTCTCTCACTGTTCTCTTCTCTTCTGCTTCCCACAAACTTCCTGGGCCTGAAGAGGTCGGACGTGGCTTCTATTTCCCCTAAATCATAACTCCTCTTCACACTCACTTGACCCAGAGGGAGAACACCCTCCACAGCACAGTGAGTCCCCTGAGTGTATTGTCATCACCTAAAAGGACACCAATGGCTCCGTGGGACCTGAAGCTTCGAGCCTCATAACCATAGTCTGTCTATCTTGATTTCAGAGGCCAAGTATTAACTTGCTTTTTCTTCACAATATACAAATGTCCCCTGAGGCTAACGGATGCTTTGGGGAAACAGGGGGTGAAGAATCTTATATTCAGAAAGGTGGAAGGAAGAGCATATTGATAATATTTGAGGCTTATCATTTTGGGGCTTGTCTTACTGCCAGAGAGCCAAAGGACTTGTGACGTAATCCTCGTGTGAGGAGCTCTATGGAAATGAGTGAGGAAAACCCAGTTTATTTGTCAGTGTAATCTCCCTGAAACAGTGAGACCAGTAACTTTCAACAGCTTCTTGCAATGATGAGAAACAGTGCCAGAAGCTTCTAGAGTGACAGAAGGCACTCTTAGGAGCAGTCAGTAGAGCCCTCAGTATAAGAAATTAATGGCCTCAAGACAGATACCACAGGCTGGCACAGCCTTCCTCTGGCGCCCGTCAGCCTTTGGCAACCCCAGCAGGAGCGAAGGTGAGCACACAGGAGAGCTGCTGCTTCGGGGTTCATCAGCCAGGAGAAGAAAACGAAGAAGAAAAAGGAAGAGGCCGAGAGTCCTCACCCACGGAGCACGTGTAAGACAGTCTGCACGGGACTGGTGACACTGTTCCGGAACAATTAAGAGGGCCCTACGCTCCTTAAACACCAATGGCAGGTTGGAGAGCTTGGGGGAAGACAGTTTGGAACCTCTTAACTTTTTCTCTCCCCTTTCCCTCTGCTGGGACCTGGGAAAAGTGATACAAACATGTTACATCACAATGGAAATGACTATATCCACGCAATTACTATATAAAGTATTTTAATTTCTCATTTTATACTGCTGATTTGTCTCATTCTTTAAGAATTTAAATGTGGCAGTTCGATTTTTTTTTTTTTTTTAATTTGTAAGCAGCAAGTCGTTCACAGGTCAATTGGTTCTAAAGCCCACCGGGTTCCTGGATAACAGACAGACACGGACACTGCTTCTCAGAGTTATTATCCGACTGATGGTAAAATAGAATCTTGCTGCTCCCCTCAGCCTAGAAACCCCTTTCCTCCTACTCTTTACACACTTAACTTCCACAGATTCTGCTCCCCCACTTCTCAGCTCCAACCCTCAAACTTAAATCAGATCCCCATTATACTCTCTCATTGTGTCCTCTTCTTTTCTTACTTAGCACTTATCTTGATTTGTAATTATATACTGATTTTTAAATGTCTGAAACAAGAGTTCATTCTTCAGAGAGCCAAGGAGGAGAGGGATAAAGAGACCCTCGTCAAAGATGGCAAGTGGTGCCAAGAACCTGAGAAGAACACAAAGGAAGTGATCTGACCGTTTCACAACAGTTGCATTTTGGGGTTTACACCACATGGGCCCCAGATCCTCTAGCACTTTCCTCCCCTACTTGCCAAGAGCCCAGATTTATGATCATTACTTTCCCACCCAGCTCCCAGCTTATTCTTCATCAATTTCTTTTGCTCTCTCTGTAGCCTCCTCTGCCTGAGCCTCACCCTCAGAGAATTAGATTGGAAGGACATTTCCAGCTGGTTGAGAAGGGACAGATTATGGAGGGGTCATGGGAAGGATGTTATAAACCACTTAAAAGCTAAAGTATTGAAAATGAGCTTCTGGAATTCCATGTCAGACCACTAGACATATACTTTTCTCTAAATACATGGTAGTGGGAATCTAAAGTAGTAGTAAAAAATGAGAGTCAGTGAGCTTAAAAATGTGCTCAGGGTCTGTGGCAGATTGGGAACTGAACCCTGGCCAACTTGAATCCAAGGTGCATGAGCTTCCTGTTATATCCAGCTGCCTGGTGCTCCCAGCTCAGCCTCAAGATTGACCTAAATGCAATTGTATTTCCAATATTGCACGCTAGAACCACACTGAGCTCCTTGCTTGATTTTTTTTTTTTTTATGACCGAGCCCCTATTTCAGTGATTTTCAGCATTCCACCTTTTTTATTTGTCCCAACACACTTGTGCAATAAGAAACTTTCCTATCAGTGACAGTGGCTTATCATGACAGAGTGGAGGGTGGAGGGAGTAGAACAACTGTGTAATCTGAAAACGGCTTGCCCTTGCTCCATGCAGGCTCTGACATGGATTGCCTAGGGAGACGTGCCCCCTTCTATTTCTGACAATCCTTTTAAGGTCCTTTGATTTCAGAAGCAGAGTCACCTGTGCTTTACTCCTTGCTTTGTGAGTCTCTCCATCACCCCAGTCTCTCTAGAACCAAGGCCCTTTCAGTATCAGAGATTTATTCCTGAACACACCTCCCCTGGTACGCACTATAGCTGTACTTCCCAGATTCTGACTGCTTTTCTTCCTCAACTTCTGTGTGCTGCTTGCTGCTCGCCCCTGCCTACTGCCAACCCCGTGCTCTGCCTGGCCTCTTCTCTCCTAACCCCAGCACGCCCCAGCACCACGCTCTCCTCACTAACTGGAATGTCTGCCAGCTGTTTACCATGAATCTTTGGCACATCTGTGTAGATCTCCTTCTCTTTATTTATACTCAAATAAGCCCCCAGAGGACATCCTTGTGGTCTGTCTGGTCGCCGGGTCTCCATCATTCTAACCCCACGACCATTCGCCTGGACCTTCCCACCACAGATATTCACACAATTACCCCTTGTTCTTTATTGTTAACTTGAACCTTCTTTTAATAGCTTCAGCATGGATGAATGAGCTTTCAAAAAGAGAAACGTGTCTTTCTTACATGCATTTTTATATGAATTCTTCTTTTATAGTCCCTGAATGGGTTGATTTGTTCAGGAAAACACAATAGAGCACAGATGTTTGGGCCAAGTGTGCTTGCTAAAGGTACTCTCTATAGGATGCTTTTAGGAATATGAGTATTCACAACAAAAGATGGACATGTTTTCCCTTTGAAGGGTTTTATTACTTCTCAGTCTTGTTAAAAGTTGGATTTATAAACTAAATCGGTGGACTATTTTAAAATATCACTAGCAAAATGTATGATAAATGTATATTAAAGCTTATGAAACCACTTTCATAAAAACATTAAACCCTTTAAAAGTTGGTATTACCAAACATTCTTCACTAGGTTGGACCTGTTGGTTCATATTCTTGCTCAGAAGAATTTTTTTTTATTTTCTCTGAGCCACTGAGAATGACTCTAGCAAGGAAGTGTTGGCAGAGCCTGCATGTTGTGGAGCTACTGGGTGAGGCCTTTGACAAATACCTATTCTGTGCAATTCACTGAAGGAAAAAAGTCTTTACTGCGAGTTTACTTTTGAAGAATTTGTTTCTCCTGGTAACTGCGGCCATAGCAATTACCTAAAACAAAATCGGTAGTTGACTTCCTTCTCTTTACTTAAAGTATAACAGTATACTTCTAGGGACTTTATTTGTCTATTTTTTAACATCTTAATTGGAGTATAATTGCTTTACAATGGTGTCTTAGTTTCTGCTGTATAACAAAGTGAATCAGCTATATGTATACATATATCCCCATATCCTCTCCCTCTGGTGTATCCCTCCCACACTCCCTATCCCACCCCTCTAGGTGGTCACAAAGCACCAAGCTGATCTCCCTGTGCTATGCAGCTGCTTCCCACTAGCTATCTATTTTACATTAGGTAGTGTATATATGTCAATGCCACTCTCTCACTTTGTCCCGGTTTACCCTTCCCCCTCCCCGTGTCCTCAAGTCCATTCTCTACGTCTGCATCTTTATTCCTGTCCTGCCCCTAGGTTCTTCAGAACCTTTTTTTTTTTTTTTTTAGATTCCACATATATGTGTTACCATACAGTATTTGTTTTTCTCTTTCTGTCTTACTTCACTCTGTATGACAGACTCTAGATCCATCCACCTCACTACAAATAACTCAATTTCGTTCCTTTATATGGCTGAGTAATATTCCATTGTATATATGTGCCACATCTTCTTTATCCATTCATCTGTCGATGGACACTTAGGTTGCTTCCATGTCCTGGCTACTGTAAATAGAGCTGCAATGAACATTGTGGTACATGACTCTTTTTGAATTATGGTTTTCTCAGGGTATATGCCCAGTAGTGGGATTGCTGGGTCGTATGGTAGTTCTATTTGTAGTTTTTTAAGGAACCTCCATACTGTTCTCCATAGTGGCTGTATCAATTTACATTCCCACCAACAGTGCAAGAGGGTACCCTTTTCTCCACACTCTCTCCAGCATTTATTGTTTGTAGATTTTTTTATGATGGCCATTCTGACTGGTGCGAGGTGATACCTCATTGTAGTTTTGATTTGCATTTCTCTAATGATTAGTGATGTTGAGCATCCTTTCATGTGTTTGTTGGCAATCTGTATATCTTCTTTGGAGAAATGTCTATTTAGTTCTTCTGCCCAGTTTTGGATTGGGTTGTTTGTTTTCTTGATATTGAGCTGCATGAGCTGCTTGTATATTTTGGAAATTATTCCTTTGTCAGTTGCTTCATTTGCAAATATTTTCTGCCATTCTGAGGGCTGTGTTTTCGTCTTGTTTATGGTTTCCTTTGCTGTGCAAAAGCTTTTAAGTTTCATTAAGTCCCATTTGTATATTTTTGTTTTTATTTCCATTTCTCTAGGAGGTGGGTCAAAAAGGATCTTGCTGTGATTTACGTCATAGAGTGTTCTGCTTATGTTTTCCTCTAAGAGTTTTATAGTGTCTGGCCTAACATTTAGGTCTTTAATCCATTTTGAGTTTATTTTTGTGTAGTGAGTTATGGAGTGTTCTAATTTCATTCTTTTACATGTAGCTGCTCCAGTTTTCCCAGCACCACTTATTTAAGAGACTGTCTTTTCTCCATTGTATATTCTTGCCTCCTTTATGAAAGATAAGGTGACCATATGTGTGTGGGTTTATCTCTGGGCTTTCTATCCTGTTCCATTGATCTATATTTCTGCTTTTGTGCCAGTACGATACAGCCTTGATTACTGTAGTTTTGTAGTATAGTCTGAAGTCCGGGAGCCTGATTCCTGCAGCTCCATTTTTCTTTCTCAAGATTGCTTTGGCTATTTGGGGTCTTTTGTGTTTCCATACAAATTGTGAAATTTTTTGTTCTAGTTCTGTGAAAAATGCCAGTGGTAGTTTGATAGGGATTGCATTGAATCTGTAGATTGCCTTGGATAGTATAGTCATTTTCACAATGTTGATTCTTCTGATCCAAGAACATGGTATATCTCTCCATCTGTTTGTATCATGTTTAATTTCTTTCATCAGTGTCTTATAGTTTTCTGCATACAGGTCTTTTGTCTCCTTAAGTAGGTTTATTCCTAGGTATTTTACTCTTTTTGTTGCAATGGTAAATGGGAGTGTTTCCTTAATTTCTCTTTCAGATTTTTATTCATTAGTGTATAGGAATGCAAGAGATTTCTGTGCATTACCAAATTTGATTAGCTCTAGTAGTTTTCTGGTAGCATCTTTAGGATTCTCTATGTATAGTATCATGTCGTCTGCAAACAGTGACAGTTTTACCTCTTCTTTTCCGACTTGGATTCCTTTTATTTCTTTTTCTTCTCTGATTGCTGTGGCTAAAACTTCCAAAACTATGTTGAATAATAGTGGTGAGAGTGGTCAACCTTGTCTTATTCCTGATCTTAGTGGAAACGGTTTCAGTTTTTCACCATTGAGAATGATGTTGGCTGTGGGTTTTTCATATGTGGCCTTTATTATGTTGAGGTAAGTTCCCTCTATGCCTACTTTCTGCAGGGCTTTTGTCATAAATGGGTGTTGAATTTTGTCAAAGCTTTTTCTGCATCTATTGAGATTATCCTATGGTTTTTATCCTTCAATTTGTTAATATGGTGTATCACATTGATTGATTTGCATATATTGAAGAATCCTTGCATTCCTGGGATACACCCCACTTGTTCATGCTGTATGATCCTTTTAATGTGCTGTTGGATTCTGTTTGTTAGTATTTTGTTGAGGATTTTTGCATCTATGTTCATCAGTGATATTGACCTGTAGTTTCCTTTCTTTGTGGCATCTTTGTCTGGTTTTGGTATCAGGGTGACAGTGGCCTCGTAAAATGAGTTTGGGAGTATTCCTCCCTGTGCTACATTTTGGAAGAGTTTGAGAAGGATAGGTGTTAGCTCTTCTCTAAATGTTTGATAGAATTCACCTGTGAAGCCATCTGGTCCTGGGCTTTAGATTGTTGGAAGATTTTTAATCGCAGTTTCAATTTCAGTGCTTGTCATTGGTCTGTTTATATTTTCTATTTCTTCCTGGTTCAGTCTCAGAAGGTTGTCCTTTTCTAAGAATTTGTCCATTTCTTCCAGGTTGTCCATTTCATTGGTATATAGTTGCTTGCAGTAATCTCTCATGATCCTTTGCATTTCTGCAGTGTCAGTTGTTACTTCTTTTTCATTTCTAATTCTGTTGATTTGAGTCTTCTCCCTTTTTTTCTTGATGAGTCTAGCTAATTGTTTATCAATTTTGCTTATCTTCTCAAAGAACCAGCTTTTAGTTTTATTGATCTTTGCTATCGTTTCCTTCATTTCTTTTTCATTTATTTCTGAATTTATTTTTATGATTTCTTTTCTTCTGCTAACTTTGGGTTTTTTTGTTCTTCTTTCTCTAATTGCTTGAGGTGTAAGGTTAGGTTGTTTATTTGAGATTTTTCTTGTTTCTTGACATAGGCTTGTATTGCTATAAACTTCCCTCTTAGAACTGCTTTTGCTTCATCCCATAGGTTTTGGGTCATTGTATTTTCATTGTCATTTGTTTCTAGGTATTTTTTGATTTCCTCTGTGATCTCTTAGTTATTTACCAGTGTATCGTTTAGCCTCCTTGTGTTTGTATTTTTTACATTTTTATTCCTGTAATTGATATCCAGTCTCATAGCATTGTGGGCGGAAAAGATACTTGATACGATTTCAGTTTTCTTTAATTTACCAAGGCTTGATTTGTGACCCAAGATATGGTCTATCCCGGAGAATGTTCCATGAGCACTTGAGAAGAAAGTGTATTCTGTTTTTTTTGGATGGAATGTCCTATAAATATCAATTAAGTCCATCCTGTTTAATGTGTCATTTAAAGCTTGTGTTTCCTTATTTATTTTCATTTTGGATGATCTGTCCATTGGTGTAAGTGAGGTGTTAAAGTCCCCTACTATGATTGCATTACTGTCAATTTCCCCTTTTATGGCTGTTAGCATTTGCCTTATGTATTGAGGTGCTCCTATGTTGGGTGCATAAATATTTACAATTGTTATATCTTCTTCTTGGATTGATCCCTTTGATCATTATGTAGTGTCCTTCTTTGTCTCTTGTAATAGTCTTTATTTTAAAGTGTATTTTATCTGATATGAGAATTGCTCCTCCAGCTTTCTTTTGATTTCCATTTGCATGGAATATCTTTTTCCATCCCCTCACTTTCGGTCTGCATGTGTCCCTAGGTCTGAAGTGGGTCTCTTGTAGACAGCATATATATGGGTCTTGTTTTTGTATCCATTCAGCCAGTCTGTGTCTTTTAGTTGGAGCATTTAATCCGTTTACATTTAAGGTAATTATCGATATGTATGTTCCTATTACCATTTTCTTAATTGTTTTTGGTTTGTTTTTGTAGGTCTTTTCCTTCTCTTGTGTTTCCTGCCTAGAGAAGTTCCTTTAGCATTTGTTGTAAAGCTGGTTTGGTGGTGCTGAATTATCTTAGCTTTTGTTTGTCTGAAAAGGTTTTAATTTCTCTGCCGTATCTGAATGAGATCCTTGCTGGGTAGAGTAATCTTGGTCGTAGGTTTTTCCCTTTCATCATAAATATGTCCTGCCACTCCCTTCTGGCTTGCAGAGTTTCTGTTGAAAGTTCAGCTGTTAACCTTATGTGGATACCATTGTATTTTATTTGTTGTTTTTCCTTTGTTGCTTTCAGTATTTTTTCTTTGTATTTAACTTTTGATAGTTTGATTAATAAGTCTTGGCGCGTTTCTCCTTGGTTTTATCCTGTATGGGACTCTCTGCACTTCCTGGACTTAATTGACTATTTCTTTTCCCATATTAGGGAAGTTTTCAACTATAATCTCTTCAAATATTTTCTCAGTCCTTTTTTTTCCTCTTCTTCTTCTGGGACCCCTATAATTTGAATGTTGGTGCATTTAAAGTTGTCCCAGAGGTCTCTGAGACTGTCCTCAATTCTTCTCATTCTTTTTTCTTTATTCTGCTCTGTGGTAGTTATTTCCACTATTTTATCTTCCAGGTCACTTATCCATTCTTCGGCCATTGACTCCTTCTAGAGAATTTTTAATTTCATTTATTGTGTTGTTCGTCACTGTTTGTTTGCTCTTTAGTTCTTCTAGGTCCTTGTTAAAACTTTCTTGTATTTTCTCCATTTTATGTCCAAGATTTTGGATCACCTTTACTATCATTACTCTGAAATCTTTTTCAGCAGACTGCTTATTTCTTCTTCATTTGTTTGGTCTGCTGGGTTTTTACTTTGCTCCTTCATCTGCTGCATATTTCTCTGTTTTCTCATTTTGCTTAACTTACTGTGTTTGGGGTCTCCTTTTCGCAGGCTGCAGGTTCGTAGTTCCTGTTGTTTTTGGTGTCTGCACCCAGTGTGTAAGGTTGATTCAGTGGGTTGTGTAAGCTTCCTGGTGGAGGGGACTGGTGCCTGTGTTCTGGTGGATGAGGCTGGATTTTTTTCTTTTTGGTGCGCAGGACCACATCCGGTGGTGTGTTTTAGGGTGTCTGTGAACTTATTATGATTTTAGGCAGCCTCTCTGCTAATGGCTGCAGTTGTGTTCCTGTCTTGCTAGTTGTTTGGCATGGGGTGTCCAGCACTGGAGCTTGCTGGTCGTTTAATGGAGCTGGGTCTTAGTGTTGAGGCGGAGATCTCTGCGGGAGCGCTCGCTGATTGATATTATGTTGGGCCGGGAGGTCTCTGTTGGTCCAGTGTCCTGAACTCAGCTCTCCCACTTCAGAGGCTCAGGCTTGACAACTGGCTGGAGCACCAAGACCCTGTCAGTCACACAGCCAGGTACGTGGGGGTGTTTCTTGCCTTTTGGGAAGTCTGAGGTCTTCTGCCAGCATTCAGTAGGTGTTTTGTAAGAGTTGTTCCACATGTAGATTTTTTTTTTTTTTTTTTTAACTTTTGAGTTTATTTATTTATTTATTTATGGCTGTGTTGGGTCTTCGTTTCTGTGCGAGGGCTTTCTCTAGTTGTGGCAAGTGGGGGCCACTCTTCATCGCGGTGCGCGGGCCTCTCACTACCGCGGCCTCTCTTGTTGCGGAGCACAGGCTCCAGACACGCACGCTCAGCAACTGTGGCTCACGGGCCCAGTTGCTCCGCGTCACGTGGGATCTTCCCAGACCAGGGCTCGAACCCGCGTCCCCTGCATTGGCAGGCAGACTCTCAACCACTGCGCCACCAGGGAAGCCCGTAGATGTATTTTTGATGTATTTGTGGGGAGGAAGGTGATCTCCTTGTCTTACTCCTCTGCCATCTTGAAGGTTGATCCTCTAGGGACTTTAACATTAGTTATTATGGTTTTTATTTTTTAATCTTCCAATCTTTTTGCTTATGAAGGGAAGACCCATAGAGGAACTGATAATAACAGGTAGAGCATTTTCAATTAGTAATAACAATTACTCCTGTTTTCATATGAAGACGTTTTAAATATCTGAAGATTTGGACTATCATTTCCCCAATAAAACTTGACATATATCTGTATATATAGATACATATATCTATATAGATATACAGATATGGCTTTAAATTTCAGTAAACTGATAAGGTCAAATACATTCACAGCACAGTTGACTGTGCTATTTCAGAGAAGTTCAGGATAATTTCACATCTGAAAAGGGAGCTTTCTTTGCATTCTGGAGAAAATGCCAGTTGGGAATTTTCTTATTTAAGACACCCCCTGCCCCTGCCAATAAAATATAGGTTATATGATTCTAAAGTTTTCAGTTAGAAAGTTTTGCTTTCATGGCAGAGGAAAACTGTAAGTTATTATAGCCCATGATGTGTATTTAGGGAAAATGGGGGGAAAACACGTAATTTCAACTTATTTCTGGACTAAATTAATATGATTATATAGTATTTCATACCACAAAAGTAAAACTATTCTCTCATAGAAGTTGATTCTTCTCCCAAATGAACTGGACTGTTAGTTATTTTGATCAATATTTTCTATCAATACCACACCAGCCAGATAGTTTAAGGAAAGAATAAAATCATGTTTGTCACTAGTCTTACCTCAAATTAATGATAAGAAGCAGGTAAGTTGCAGAATATGTACTTGTAAGTTGGAATTTGGGGTGGAGGGGGCAGTGGTAATCATTAGTGGTTATCTGTCTACACAGTTTTCCAAGAGCATACAGTCATTAGAACACTTAGGTTCAGCTGTATAGACAGATGACCACTAGGGACTAACTAAATCTGGCTGCCCTCTTGAAGGAAAGAGATGGAGACATGTATGGGAGGCATCTGACTTGGGGAATGCTGTTTGAGAAAGACTTAACAACTAAGATTCTTAATTGATAGTGAAGTACGTGTTTTAGAAGGCCTATGGAGCTACCATCTTACCAAGGAATATTCAGGAGATTAGTTACCATAAACTTACTCAAGATGAACTGAGGTGTTCTCATTCAAGCAGGTAAATGAGAGAGAGAATTAGAATTGAGAAATGTGTTTCTGCTCACATTACCTGGATAGCATCTCCCAGCTAATGCAACAACTAAGTTGAAAGATGTGCCTCCCAGATGAAGGAAAATTGAAGTCTATAATATAAAATATCACAACTCCCAAAGTGTCTGGGTCTAAAAAAATGCAGAGAGAGTTGATCTACTGCCCAGTCCACTGGAATTGGAATCTTGAGCATAGCTCCTTGAGAGGGAGTTTCCCAGAAATTTGACTACATATAAATTGTTTAGATAATAAAAAATGTATTTAACCAAAATAAAACAGTGAAAACAAAGTTAAACAAAAGCACTTGTAGCAAATATTGATAACTCTTATCTATATTATTTTATATAAAGGGCTCATAAAAATTGTAAGAAAAGCCCCAAGAATCTCAATGTATAAATAAATAATTTATACTGAGAGAACTGAAACATTTTCAACATCAGTAATAACAGAATATAAAAGAAAATGATAATGTAATGTTATTTCTGGTGAAAAACTGAAGGGAATATTCTAGTCCCCATTAACTGCAGCACAGAAAAATAATTAATACAAAATAATTTTCTAGAAATCAATTCATCAATTCTTATCAAGAAAATTTAAATATTCATTTCCTTTGGCCTAGTAGTTCTACTTCTAGCAATCTACCTTAAAAAAGAAATAATAATAAAGGCAGAAAAAATTATGCACAACCATGTTAATTAGAACCTGACAGAACTGTGATCACCCTGGCTCCATCCCTAACTAGTTCTATGGCTTTGATGGTCATTCTCTCTGAGTGAATTTTGGTTTCATTATCTATAAAACATGATAAGATGGCGGTAAGAACCTCCATCTCATATAAGTATGAATGTTGAGATGGTATACATAAAATGCTTAGCAATGTGTGCTCAATAAGTGACAGAAATATAATATTACTAATATATCTCTAGAATATTAAAATATTAAATAATGTATAAAATTATTATCTTAGAATATTAAATATATAAAACTGCACAGAGCGTAGTCAACTCTCTCAGAGTAGAAACTGCCAAAAAAGTGAGCTATGCTGATGTGGATTAGGGCCCCAATTCCTAGCCTGCCACACCTGGAAGAGAGCCTCCACCCCATGAGAGGAGACTGGGTGGAAGAAGTCCCCCTGCCAACTTCTTAGCTTCACTCACCTAGAATACAGCCTCTGCAATAAGAAAGCGGAAGGTGATGAGAAGAGCTGGTGTCCTGCCCAACTTGGGGAGAATACCACAGCCTTCAACTGAGAACTGTGGGGTGGGGATAGGGGGAGCAGGAATTTTCAACATTTAAATAGAAAGAAAAGAAGGAAGAAAACAGGAAGGAAAGAAGGATGGATGGAAAGAATGACAAATGAAAGAAATTAAGTCTATAAAAATGTTCTGGAGGGAAACAGAGCAAAATGTTAGCAATAGTGGCTTGTGGTAGGATGACAAACATGTCTTCCCCTTGTATAGTTGAAAATGTGTTGAATAGGTGATCCACTTCCAGACTGATGGTGTGAGAAGCTCTGTAGACCTGCTCTCCAGGAAAACAACTGTAACTAATGAAAATTATAAAGAACAAACATTTAAAATCTCTGCAAGTTTTCCTAGGGACATACAGCTAATAATAATGTTTTAAAAAAACACAAACATTTATTCAAGAACATCTCTTAAGTCTCAGTAAGAACAGTGGCAAACTGTGGTGCTTGAGCATGACCTACTCTCTGCCTCCTCTGCCCCCAGCTCAACATGATGGAAGCTCTACTCTGGGTCAATATAACCAAGAACACAAGATTCCTGATCCCCCTCTTTCTACCCCCCAGCTCTCAGTGAAGGCTATGGTATCTCTCCAAGTTGTGCACGACACTAGCGCTTCTCATCCCCCTCAGCTTTCTGTTTCAGAGGCCATGTTCTAGGTGAGCAAGGCTAAGAAGTTGGGGGTGGGGGGGCTTCCTCCACCCATTTCCTTCTTATAGGGTGGAGGCTCTACTCTAGGTGTGGCAGCCCAGGAACTGGGGCCCTAATCCACCTCACCCCAGCTCACTTTTTTGGCAGAGTTTCTACTCTGAGAGAGTTGACTAGTTGAGAAGACTAGATGCTACTGCCACTGCTGAATGATTTGCTCATAAAGCAGAACTGTAACTCCAGTTCTGGAGGCAGATCTCAAAGATTTTGACCAAGGGTGGGAGTTAGGACATAATAACAAAGAGTCCCAATGTTTTTCCCATGGAATTAACTTTGTTCAGAACAGACAATGGAAAAGTTTTAAGTCCAATGGCACTCTTTAAAACCATGAAGATTTTAGTGATAAGAAATAAAGAGGGGGCTGGTAGCTCCATGAGAGCAACAAACTAAATCCTAGGCCAGCTAGTTACCAGGGAGAACCAGAAAGAGATAACTAAGAATATGCTTGGTGTCCAGAACAAACCTCAAAGCCTGGCTTCAAAAAGTACCTCTTCAAAGACATCTGAATTTAAATGGATCATTCTGTGGAGTAGTTTCTGATCCAGAGAATTATTGAAAACAATAGAGAAATCAGATAGCAATGATTGGAAGCTAACAACGGGGTGTGATACCAAAAGAGGCAGCTAGTTTAACACAGATCATGGGAAAAAAGCCGTCAAAGAGAGACCTGGCTACAACTACTGTCATAGCAGGGGACTGTGCACATGCCCAAGGCCATGCCCTCTGAGGAACAACATCAGAGACTTCATACTGCGAGGGATGTAGACTCCATAAAATAGTCCGGCCAGGCCACTAAACAAATAAGCAAACAACAACAATAAGCCCAGGGGAAGAGGTGGACATGCGGGGGTTGTCATATCCAGAGCCATTAAAATATATGCTCTAAAATGGCCAGTTTTCAACAAAAACTATGAAACATGAAAAGAAACAGGAAAGCATTTCTTACACACAGGGAAAAAAACAAAAAATAGAAGGTAATGTAAGAAGGCCTGCATGCCAAACTTACCAGAAACAAATTTCAAAACAGCTACTATAAACATGTTCAAGAACTAGAGTAAACCATGATTAAAGAAGTAAAGAAAAAATATGACAATGTCTCATGAAATAGAACATATCAATAAAGAGATAAAAATTCTTTAAAAAATCAGTGGAAATTTTGGTGTTGAAATGTGTAACAGCTGAAATGAAAAATTCATGAGGGGCTCCTAGTAGATCTGAACTGGCAGAAGAAAGAACCAGTAAGCTTGATGATAAATGGATAGAGATAATGCAATCTGAAGAACAGAGGAAAAACAATGACGAAGAAAAAACGAACACAGCCTCAGAGAAATGTGATACATCACTAAGCTTGCCAACATACATGTAGCAGGAGTGTCAAAAGGAGAGGAAAAAGAGAAAGGTTAGAAAAAATAGTCAAAGAAAATTATCCAAATATGATAAAAAAAACACAACTTTATCTACACATCTAAAGAATTCCTAATAAGATAAACAGGAAGAGATCCACACACAGACGTAGCATAGAGAAAACAGTAAAAGCCAACAACTACTGAGCCCACGTGCTGCAACTACTGAAGCCTGTGTGCCTAGAGCCCATGCTCCACAAGAGAAGCCACTGCAATGAGAAGCCCACGCACCGCAGTGAAGAGTAGCCCGTGCTCGCCACAACTAGAGAAAGCCTGCGCACAGCAACAAAGACCCAATGCAGCCATAAATAAATAAATAAATAAATAAATAAATAAATAAATAAATAAATAAATAAATAAAGGTAATTATGTAGATAATTATAAAAGACAGTAAAAATTATGTATTGTCTCCTTTCTTCTTTTAACTAATCTAAAAAGCAATCACATAAAACAAAATGTATAAAATTATGTTACTGGCCCACAATATATGTAAATGTAATATATTTGACAATAACAGCACCAAGAAATTGGGTAGGAACAAAGCTATATTAGAGTAAGGAACTAACACCAGATGGTAACTAGCATCCAAAGAAAGAAAGGAAGAGATCAAGAAATATTAAATAAGAAAATTACTATAACAAACTATATGAATATATACTAGCTCTTCTTTCTTCTCTCAGTTTCTTTAGAGTACAGAAAATAACATTAGATAATAAATATAAAAATGTATCGCTGGGGACTTCCCTGGTGGTTCAGTGGTTAAGAATCCACCTTCCTATGCAGGGGACATGGGTTCAATCCCTGGTCGGGGAACTAAGATCCAACATGGTGTGGGGCAACTAAGCCCATGCGCTCTAGAGCCCATGCACCACAACTAGAGAGCCCATGTGCCGCGACTACTGAGCCCATGAGCTCTGGAGCCCGCGCTCCACAACTAGAGAGAAGCCAGCGCACTGCAATGAAAAGCCCGCACACCGCAATAAAAGATCCTGAGTGCTGCAATACATGCACGACGCAACCAGATAAATAAATTTAAAAAAAATGTGTTGCTGGTTTGCAACATATGTAGATGTAAGATATATGGGAATAATAGCACAAAAAGAGGAAGAGGGAAAAGTCATATAGGAGTAATAATTCTATATCTAATTTAAATAAAGTTAGTATAAATCTGAAGTAGATTCTGATAAGTTTATGTATAAATACCAAGTCCTAAAGCAACCACTGAGAAATAACTAAAAAAATAGTGAAAATATCATTAAAGGAATTAAATATGAGTAAATTTTTGGCATTTGGGTTAGGCAAAGCCTTCTTAGATATAACACCAAAAGTATATGCAACAAAAGGAAAAAATTAAATAAATTGAACTTCATCAAAATTGAAATCTTTTGTTTTTTGACTACCATCAAGTATATGAAAAGACAACCCACATGATGCAAGAAAATACTGCATTGAGAGGTAATTTGTATTTAGAATACATAAAGAACTCTGTCAACTAAATAATAAAATACAACCCAGTCAAAAATTCACAAAGGAATTCAATAGACATTTCTCCAAAGAAAAAATGCAAATAGCCAATAAGCACATAAAAAGATATTCAACACCATTCTGCATCAGGAAAATGCAGGATACAGTCAAAATCTCAATGAGATACCACTTCATACCCACTAGGATAGATTTAGTTAAAAAGTCAGAAAATAATATATGATGATGAGGATGTGGAGAAGTTAGAACACTCATCCATTGCCAGTGGGAATGTAAAATAATGGAAAACCATCTGGTAGTTCTTCAAAAGGTTAAACATAGAGTTACTATATCACCCAGAAATTCCACTCCTAGGAAAACACCTAAGAGAAATGAAAACATATGTCCTCACAGAAACTTCTATGCAAATATCCATAGCAGCATTATTCATAATAACCCCAAGGTAGAAACAGCCCAAATAACCATCATCTAATGAACTGTAAACAAAATATGATATGTGTGTATCTTTGTCTAATATGATATATGACCCCATTTATATGAAATGTCTAGAATAGGCAAAACTACTGAGACAGAAATTAGATTAATAATTACCTGGGGTGGTAAAGTTGGTGCAAAATGGAGAGTAAGACATAATGCCTATTGGGTTTCCTTTTAGGATAATGAAAATGTTGTAAAATTTATTGCAGTGCTGGGTTCATAATTCTTTGAATATACTAAAAATTATTGGATTGTATACTTTAAATGGGTGAACTAGATAATATTTCAATATGTCAATAAAGCTGTTATATTTAAATAAATAAAATATATAACAAAATGTGCACAAATGCACATACAATACACATTTCTCTATAGAAACAGACCATTTTATAACATTCCTCTAATGTTAAATAACATGATTCTATGAGAATATTAAATAGAGAAAAAATAAAGATTTTTATAATGATAAAAGAAATATAATCAGATAGCAAAGTACGAAGAGACCTTAAGTATGAGGAAGAAGTGGCGAGATCTAGGTGTTGCCAAATTTGGGGGACTATCCTTCTGGAGAAGATAAAACTTGATAGAATCCTTAATAGTAGGGGTAATTGGTTAAATAACAAGTCTCTCATGAATAAACATGTTTTGTTTTAAAAGGGCTCTTTTCTCTTAAGTAGCTGTTATTTTGTTAGGCACTTTTCAAGGTATTTTACATACATTATCATTTGTTCTCACACAATAGGTTTTACAAATGAGAATACTAGAGCTTTTTAAAATGGTAACTGCCAATTTTCACGTAACAACTATATGGTGAGTTAAAGACTAAAATTCAGGAATGTTTACCACAACATTCTATGTTGATTATTATAATTTAAAACTGTGTGATCCACAAAACAAATTTTATTAAAATATCTTTGGCATATTATTTGATTCAAAATGAAGGGGAGAGAATAGAAATTTGTAGTCAAAGTCATTAATTTGTGAATAAATTCCCAAGTTCCAAAGAAAATTCCTGGGACTTCTTCAGTATTACACCTTTAAAAAAAGCACCTCAGATCACATAAGCAAGTTTCCCAAGTGAAAGTAATGCATTTTTTAGTTCTTTCTGGATAGGTATCATTAAAGACTATATTCTCTCAGTTCTTTAAAAATGATTGCATAAGGCCAGTCAATGAAGAAATTTTGGTCACATTTATGAAAAATCTTAAAAGATTCCTTTTCTCTCTGGTTGCAAAATGTATCATACCAAGTATTTTCTCAGCTCAATATGTTACAGCAATGTCCCTCATGTAAATAATATCTTAAACAATATATAATATACTAAAACTCTATACTCACCCTTATGCTTTAGATTAGATATTAAAGGAAGGAAAACACCAGGCTTATGAGGATTTTTTTAATTATCTAAAGGTTTGCAGTTTTTTTTTTGTAAAGAAAAATGATTGTTTTTCCCCAATGGAGAAGTAAACCAGTAACAGAATTTTGACAAGATTTGCATGATTCCAATTAGAATTTAGGTCGCAAAGACTAATAAATACATTGGTCATAATCTCCTGCTTGTGTGAGCCTCTTAGAACATGGAATCCCTGATGAGATCATACCTTTGCAAACATCATTTCACCAACATCTGGTCCTAAAATACCTCGGTTTGATTCAGATAGGTTGATTCAGACAGGACTACGCTGATTAGAGGGGAGAGAAAGGGTGTGCTCCAATTAGAGTAGGCAAAGCTTAGACCAGAACTTTATCTTTAGGGATTGATTGATTTAATGTGTTGCAAATTTATAGAGTTTAATTCATTCACCCCAGTGGTGAAACAATTCCCAGATATGCAAAATGTCCAACATGTCTTTGAGAATAGACGTATACATTATATGACAGCTGTTTATGTCTTTTAATGGAAGGGAGAGCTCTTTTTGCTTTTGAATTTGGCAATGATATATTCTCTTTGGCCAACAGAGTAGAGTTACTGTGGATTAAGATGAAAGGTATGAAGAGTGAAAGGTAAATCATAGGAAGAAATCCCAGGGCGATGATGAAACAGAGCAGGAAATGCTGATTTAGATAAATGAGGCATATTAAAGGCTAAAACATCATTTATGAGGATTCTCACCCAAAAAGAATTTATTTTAAACTCTAAAATAGATTGACATAAAAGCACAAGGTCTTTAAATGCTACATGGTCACACAATCACAGTCCAAAACCTCTTATTTTAAAAAATATTATGTAAGAAAAAGGACATTAATTAAAACCTCTCCCCACATCCACAGCAAAATAAATGCTATGGAAAAGAATAATGCTGGAGAAAGACATCCCTGAGTTTCAGCTTCCTTATCTATAAAAATCATAGTAAAAATACTTGCCAGTTTGAACTTGTAACCTCTGAGATTCTTTCCAAATTAGTTTTTATGATTCTAGGTAAGATATACTTATTGTAAGTTCAAGGTGTCACATTTAGCAGGAGGGTATGAATTTTAATAAGTAATGAAGAGGCTTCAATACCCAGTGGGATGAACCTCTAAGGATGAACGATCGTGCAGTCTGAGAGGTTTGTGATGGACACATATGTGTGTGTTAGGAGGGAGACACTTCCCCCAGCCCTTAAATCACACTGCCATTACTAAAGCAAATTCTAACAAGGAGTTCTCAAGCTTAGCTGCGTATTAGAATCTGGGGAGTTTTAAAAAATCCTGATGTCCAGGTCATGTCACAGAACAATTAAATCGGGATCTCTGCGGATGGGACCTGCACATCAATATTTTTTTAAAGCTCCTGAGGGGATTCCACTGTGAGCCATGATGAGCACCACTGTCTCCTGCTTTCACGTTACAGAGGAGAAAACTGAGACCCTCATAAGCTAAGTGACTGCGTTTAGGTTAAGGAGTCTGAGGGGAAGCCAGGACAAGAGTCCCAGTCTCCCACATTTTCATCCTATTCTTTCCACCACATCCCTGTCTTTCTGTCTCTCCTTATTTCATACCATTGCCTCTAAATTGGCCTGCCTGTGCTCTTAATTTCAGATCTTCTGTTTAGCACCTATACATATCACATAACAAAGCCGTGAGAAGTCTTCCCTGGTACAATTTTTGCGTATTATTTTCCTTTTCATAATCATTGGTTGTCTTAGACTTGCAGTTTAGAGTTGACCCTAATTCTCTCATCTTACTGGTGAGAAAATTGAGCACCAAAGAAGTTAAGTGACTAGACTATGGTCATTTAATCTGCATAGATCAAGATCCAGAACTGAGGGCTTCCCTGGTGGCGCAGTGGTTGAGAATCTGCCTGCCAATGCAGGGGACACGGGTTCGAGCCCTGGTCTGGGAAGATCCCACATGCCGCAGAGCAACTAGGCCCGTGAGCCACAATTACTGAGCCTGCGCGTCTGGAGCCTGTGCTCCGCAACAAGAGAGGCCGTGATAATGAGAGGCCCGCGGACCGCGATGAAGAGTGGCCCCCACTTGCCGCAACTAGAGAAAGCCCTCGCACAGAAACGAAGACCCAACATAGCCATAAATTTAAAAAAAATAAATAAATAAAAATTAAAAAAAAAAAAAAAAAGATCCAGAACTGAAATTGCTTAATATCTTGTCCAAGTTCTCTCCACTCTCCCAAGCCTCCAACTTTGATGATGGGAATGTCCCACAGGAGACACTGGCACCTTTTGTCAATAAGCTAACACACATTTGTCCCAAGAGTAGAGAAGCTGAAGAGAATCAGGCAGCAGCATCTCACTTTTTATGCTTGGAGGTCAGAGGAGAGCCCAAGATGCTGCTGCAGCTCACACGTTACTGCTAATGGGCTGGCTCAGCTGGCGGGGGGTGGGGGTGGGCAGCAGCTCAGAGCACAGCTTCTCCTGCAGGGCTCCTCTGTCATGAGAGGGTGAAGCTTGGGAACAGGGAGAGGCCACTGCAGGGGCCGGTTCTTTTTCATGGGTTCCAGTTCAATGTTACAGGTTCTAGTTTTTCCTTGTTTCCCCCTCATGTCCATTCTCCCTTCTTAACCACTTGTTTTCTAGGCTTCAGCTTCCAGTATGAGACACAAGTAATAAACAACAGCTTCAAATAGACTATGTAACCAGCTCTGACAATTGCATAAGGTCAAATCCCTATAATAAATTATATCTATATCTATATCTATATCTCCCAGAGCTCTGCTTTTCTGATTGGAACTCTGACCCAATTGTGGGCTAGGACTGGGTAAATGGAATCAAGTGGCACCACTCTCTTAGCCATGACTTCCCTTTGTTTACAAGCAGGCAACTAAGATTGAAAAGCTCAAGATCTGACAACACCAGATCTTCACTGACCTTTTGATGACAACCTGCTGGGGCAGAGCAGTGACTGCCCTTGCTCCATTTTCCCATTGTCTCCATCCCTGCCCGTTACATCTTTACAATGCCCTGTCTTGTACACTTACCTTCCCTGTGGATGTCTGAGTTTGCATCCTGCAGTCTACTCAAATCCAACCGACGATAATCAGCGTTTCTAATAACCTTTTGCTGATACCATTTTTGACTATTTCTCTGATTTTTTTCATGTCTCGGATTTTTATGCCATCTCCCTGCTCAAATATGTTTGTATTATTACTAATGTTCTCATTTGTGCCACTCCTTATTCTTTGTTAAAATTTTAATCCTTGAGTTTAGAATGCAACAATTTTTATACCTCTTCTTATCTATATAAAGATTAAGATAGAGTTAGGAATGTAATAGAGGCTCACTGAATAACTTGAAATTAATAGATTTTCATTGAAGGTCCACTGTTTATTTATTACTATGCTTGTTTTGTTGGAAGGGGGCTGGCAACTTGCCTTCTAGTATATGCTTTAAATAGAGCAGCAGTATTAGCCCAGAGCAACTTCTGTCTGTCTGCCTTTAAGACATGTTAACACCTAGAGACCCGGCTGATAATGTTGTGAATTAGCTGTGGAAAGACAATTACCACATACACACTCTGCAAAACTTTATAGCCACAGTATTTTGAAAAGGAAAAAAATATTTTATACCCAATGACTCAATAATAGAAAATATCATCTTTGAACAATTTATTTTAGCTTTCTATTTTTAGAGCAACGTCAGTAATCTGCTTTCAAAAAAGCATATTATGATAATATGTTATATGACACTTCATTTAGCCTTGTTTTGAAGTCTGAGGTGATGGACTTGTTTTTAAAAGTTGCAGCTGCAAATGATTGACTCTATACTTGTAATCTATGTTTAAAAATGCTTATACAATTGTTCTGTATATTTTAAAATAGGGGAATTATGCTATAATCTGACCTATTGTAAAAGAGAAGTATGCGAAACTCAAAAACTTGACACTTGAAAAACAAAATAACTTTCCCTTTAGAGATACAAATTTTTTCATTTCAGTATAAATATATGTATGATTAGATAGATCTTCATTCCATATGTAAAATTTTATAGTCTGCTCAATTTTTACTTAAAAGTATAAGAATTTTACATTAAAACCTAATTTTTAGTGCTCACATATTTTCTTCCATAAATATAACCAGTTTACTTAATCAATCTTCTATTGTAAGACATTTGATTACAAGTAATGATTCACTCCTACACTGTTGGTGGGAATGTAAATTGGTACAGCCACTATGGAGAACAGTATGGAGGTTCCTTAAAAAACTAAAAATAGAGCTACCATATGATCTAGCAATCCCACTCCTGGGCATATATACAGAAAAAAACATAATTCAAAAAGATACATGCATCCCAATGTTCATTGCAGCATTATTACAATAGCCAGGACATGGAAGCAGCCTAAATGTCCATCGACAGAGGAATGGATAAAGAAGATGTGGTACATATATACAACGGAATATTACTCAGCCATAAAAAAGAACAAAATAATGCCATTTGCAGCAACATGGATGGACCTAGAGATTGTCATACTGAGTGAAGTAAGTCAGACATAAGCAATATCATATATTGCTTATATGTGGAATCTAAAAAAATTGGTACAAATGAACCTATTTACAAAACAGAAATAGACCCACAGATGTAGAAAACAAACTTATGGTTACCAGGGGGAAAGCAGGGGGAGGGATAAATTGGGAGATTGGGATTGACATATACACTACTATATATAAAATAGATAAGTAATAAGGACCTAGTGTATAGCACAGGGAACTTTACTCAATACTCTGTAATGACCTATATGGGAAAAGAATCTAAAAAAGAGTTGATATATGTATATATATAAAACTGATTCACTTTACTGTACAGCAGAAACTAATACAACATTGTAAATCAACTATACTCCAATAAAATTTTTTTTAAAATAATAAAATAAAATAAAAATGAGTAATGGTTCAGCAATGCATTTTGTTCATCAATCATTTGCCCATGATTTTAATAATAATCTCAGGATAAAAAATTTAAAGGAGCTTAAAACATATGTGCATTTAAAAATGTTTCATACATATTTTCTGCTTTTTCTTAGAAAGGGTATACCAATTATATTTTCATCAATAATTTATCCTTTTTTTATTTTGCCAAGTTGATAAGCCCAAATTATACAAAATTATTGTTTTAACTTGTATTTCCTCAAACCTACAGTTCCAAAGACAATAAATATGCTTATACCTCAAGATAACTGGTGGTTTGGTATGCTGAAGGATGCATTTTTTCATCAAACTTTTAGTTTATCAGGTTTCTTTTATATACAATAAATAGTGATAGAAAACACTGATTTCAGAAAAGGGGGGAAAGAAGCATAATTTTGAAATGAGGGCAATGAAACTGAAAAATTGCAGAACAATCATTCTTTCCCCATCCAAAAATCAGTGATGGACAGAGAGGAGTAAGATTTGCCTTGGAGCTTCCCTGGTGGCGCAGTGGTTGAGAATCTGCCTGCTAATGCAGGGGACATGGGTTCGAGCCCTGGTCTGGGAAGATCCCACATGCTGCGGAGCAACTAGGCCCGTGAGCCACAACCACTGAGCCTGCGCGTCTGGAGCCTGTGCTCCGCAGCAAGAGAGGCCGCGATAGTGAGAGGCCTGCGCACCGTGATGAAGAGTGGCCCCCACTTGCCGCAACTAGAGAAAGCCCTTGCACAGAAATGAAGACCCAACACAGCCAAAAATAAATTAATTAATTAATTTAAAAAAAAAAAAAAAGATTTGCCTAAAGTGGGGATTAAGTTGCTCTGGGTATCAAACAGAGAGTAAGACTGTGTGAACAGCTTTGGCTGGGACACTGCAAGTGTTAGATGTTATAATGGACAGGGCATCAAGCCAAACATTATATATTCAAGACTGATAAAGGAAGTTAAAGTAGAAACTGGAGAACTGTCAGTTGATATTTTCACAACTTTGTTGAGCTCAAAATGAGATCCCTGAAGATAAAGATGATGATTAACATAACCCCATTATGATAAAAAGGGGGAAGGGCTGGCAAATTACTCAGAATTATATACATCAGTCTATTCTAATCTCATGTGGGAGAGAAATTATACAAGCCTTTTGAGGAATCCAATAGAGCTACACTTAGCAAGCCCATGGTTTGAGGGAGAACAGCCCCTTGCTCTCATTCCTTGGCTTATTAGACTTTTTTGAGTATATCATTACAGCGAAGGTGCTAAGCCATCTTCAGAAAAGAGGAAGCATACAGCGTGTGCTATTATTGCTTTGCTTATGCAGGTTTGGAGCTGATACTGTCTACTGAGAGGAGACTTCATTTGTAATCATATACAAGCCGTGAATGACTTGGGTCCTTCTGAAGTGTTTGTATGAAGAAATGCTTTTTGAATTTCCAAAATTCTGGTAAGAAAAATCTTCCTCCAACAAAGGGGATTGTCCTCATATATAGAAGACTTGAGAACACGGCAGTTGTGAGAAGAGTGGGCTGGCGTGGCAAATGTGTGAGGTGGCTTGTAGGCAGTCTCAACCTACAGCTTCCCCAGTACCTCCGGGGACCTCTAAGAGGCAGCATAGCCTGAAGACTTGACTATTGCCCAAAGTTCAAAGAAGGGGAAAGAAAACACAAGAGGGGAGGAGCTAAATGGCAGAAGAGAGATAATGTATAACCAGTAAGTCACAAAGGAAGGCTTCTAAGGACAGCACCCTCCCACCCCCTCTTCACTCTCATCTTGAGTCTTTCTTATATCTAAGGTCCCCTGGGCCTACAAAACTGGGCAGAAATTTTCTGACCCAATTAGTTGCTTAACAATTCTTTTAGCCAGAGAGCAACCTATCATTTCCTCCTTTAGACACAGCTAGAAAAAAAAAAAAGGAGCCCAACACATGTAATTAGCTCTCAAGTACACTTCTCAACAGAATGAAGATTATGTAAAATTTTTTAAATGTCAATAATCAATAATCTGCCTGAGATAGTGGTCTCACTCTGCTGTTCCATGGACTTAGGCTTGGCTGATCTAGCCACTCTCTAGTAAACAAACAAAACAAAACCAAAAGACAAAACCTCTTTAAAGATTTGAGTCACTATCCTTATCCTGGAAGCTATCTGGATTGCTTCTGTTACAGATTTTCTGCCCTAGTTTAGAATAGTTTCCTGTAATCCAGACCTGGTGGTTGTAAAATTGAATAACCACAAAACATTTACAAGTCCCTTGAATAACACATGTGCCTGGGAAACGGTTTCCTGCCTGTGGCCGCCTCTCTGAAGCTGCAATCAGGGCATCCTTGGACAGGATGTTCTGTCCTGGCTTAATAGGCACAGAATGAACAAGACTCTCAGTTGCACCTGCATGTCCAGATGGTACCCGTAGTTTGTATTTACTTTCAGAAACCAAGGACAGTATTACTCCATTTTATTGAGCCACAGTCCTAGTTGTGGGAGATCATTGAGATCAAATGTATTGGCCTAGAAGAAGCTTTAGCAAGCCTCTGGGAAGAACATGTCTTTTCTGTCCTAGCTGAGTGTGTTTCCAACACATTTCCTCGCTTCAAATGGGGTCATCCAACCATAACTCTTTGTGGTAGTTTCTTTTAATAAACAAGCCTTACCTTTTATCTGGGTATACCTGGCTCTGTCTGAGTTCCGGGGGTAGTTTAAACACTTTATAGTGGATAAAAGAAAGAAATTATGGCCACTGTGCTAAACTGGTTCTGATGCTATCAACCACCCTTTGCGAGAGGGCTGTGATTGTCAAGAGGTGACACAGAAGGTGAGAAATGGAAGGATTTCTCAGGATTGCTTATGTTCCCCATTAAACTAATAATGAAAGACTTTAGGGTCAATTCAAAAGCAGAAAAGCATACTTCAGCCAGTAGGAATGTTTCTACAATTAGGCAAAGCAAGTAACTGTGCATGTTTAATTATAAATTTTCTTCGCCATCTCAGCATAGAGAATTGGTTTTCCTAACTTCATACTTTCACATATCTCTTTCTATGCTGTGCTGTATCTTAAACTAAACATGTTCGCATGAGATTGCCATGTGTTTCTTAGAACACTAATGAATTATAAGCAATTTGAAGGCAAGTGCATGTTGTCGCTGGACCTACAGCAGTGCTCAGCAAATGGTAAATTTTCATTGAAAATTTTTTGCTATCTCACTGGTATGTTTTTGGGATATCAAGCGACTCATCCTTCTTTGGCATACTTTTAAATCTTTTCCATCTTAAATACCAGTCATGCCACTTGATTTCCAAAGAATAAAATTTCATTTCTTTAGGCTTGGAAGTTTCTAAATCTTTACTCATGTGTAATTAAAAATGCAAATACACGTGGGCAGAGTGAACCCAAGGTCTTCTCTTCTGGCAATGTGTACCACTCTCCCAAGGTATTTCTCTTTCTCAGGCCCTTGCTTTCTAGTATCTTCTTTACTATCTAAAGACACATGCAGAAGACAATTTGGATATTTTATTTTCCCTTGCCTGGAACTTAAAATAGTTGCCAATGTGTTTTAGTGTAGTAAGTCAAAGAACTTGCTCTAGCTCTTCTTGAAATTTTTGATTTGTAACTTTGACGCATCTGCGGGTTAAAGACCAAATCCTACTTGGCCTTTTTAAAGTCCAGAGTAATTTCATATTTGCATAGTTAGCTTAAATAGTGAGCAGTTGAACCTTTCTCTGAAAGCCTTCACCATTTTAACTATCATGGTGTTCCTTTTTGGTATTTAGGGGAAAAAACATTAATTTTCATGAAACCCAGGAAGACAAAAGATGAGTCAAAGCAGTTATGGTCTATATCCTCCTATTATGCATAGATATTCCGTGTTGGAAAGAAGGGAAAATTTCACAGTTTTCAAAAATTTATACTCCAACTGCCTTAATCCACAAGGGAAATGTTAGGATGGCAACAGAGGAGGAGACCTGTTTCTAATTCACAGCCCTGCTGTCTGTGGATCTGAAGCCTTTTAAAGTTTGGGGGAAATTCATTCCTTTGCTCCTTGCTTCATTGTGAAGTCTTTGAATGTTCTCCACTCCTCTCTGGCTCTTTCAAGAATAATTAGTACCCTCATCAATTTCCCTGCCCTTGCTCATTTGACAAACAAGTGGCATTTGAGTGAAATGTTGGCATTCTCTGCTGAGCAGAATTTGGGGGCAGTTTCTAATCCTATAGATTTCACAGCAGTGATGTTCCCAAGAGAGTCATAAGTGAATTTGTGGTAACACAAGCAGTTTTTGACAACCAGCAGTGTTGAAATTGGCCTTTCATTACAGTGGTTAACAGGTGTGATGCAGGAAGCCTTTGGTTTCAGCTTCACTTAAATTCAACAGCCTGCTTCTGCTTTGCTACCAGGTCTATGAAACAATAATATCAGACTTGCAGAAGAGTAACTAGCCTTCTACACATTTAGATTATTTCAGAAATGACTTAGCTAGAAAAATCTAACACAAAGCACCAAGCAGGCACAATTTCCTAACTCCTTCCTCTTACTATTTTATAAATAGAATGACTTATTTCAGGCTGTGTGTCTTAACTAAGAAACAAAATCTCTTTTAATTTCAGAACTATATAATAAATTATAATCGTTAATCCATAAGACCAATCCTGAATCATTAGCCTGAAAAGGAGCTATTTCCCTGAATTTCTTCCTTTTTTTCTCCAAGTGCATGCACTTGGGCAATATACTTCCAGATAGTTCCTATTGCAAATGATGATCAGAAAGGAGAGTGGGAGGATGTAATAATAATAATAATTCATGTTACTGTTTGTTTTCAAACAGCCTAAAAGTTGGTTTGAAGGGGTTAACAAAAAAAAAAAAAAAGTTTTTGAGGGGGCAAGACAACACTATTGAAAGGTTTTCCCAAATTGCACTGATGTCCTTTCACTCACCCGAATCTGAAGTATCTACTGTATACTGTGTATTGAAGTTGGCTCTGGGTGAAATACCAAGAAAAAAAAACAAAACAAAAAAACACTTTGTTTCTGCCTTTTTGAGAATGAGAGACAGGCCACTGACACATGAAATAAAGAGTAATACAAATAGCTAAAAGGGTCAGGAAATTCAAAATAAAGGGATCGGCACCCTGGAGCTGAAACTGTCAGAAAAGTTTTTTTTACTTTGAGGAAGGGAAAGGGAAGTCATTGAAGGCAGAAGGCACAGAGACAAGAAGAATCAAGTACATGCACCAAAGGGTAAGGCTGAGTCAGCCACACATGCTGAGAAGGAGGACCATTCTAGTGGCTGTGGAACCAGTTATTCTTAGGTTTGGAATAATGGCATCTGTAGTGAGAGAGAAACTCTAGTTTCTTAACCAGAGAACTGATGCGGAGAAAGCTTTTGTGTATTTCCTTACTGCAATCTGGATTAGACTGGATGTTCGGTATCAGTTAAAGCTCACTTATGAAAGAACAATTTGAGGCAAACAATCAAACTTAATAATAGTACAAATAATCAAGGAAGTGCTCCAAATCAACTAACTTTGGTTGGTTATCCTGGGATTGATATTAATCAAAATAGTAGATTGAAATTAATGAATTCACTTGAGCTCCAAGTAACTTCAAATGTTACTGAGTCACTGTAGCCATCCACGTTTCCAAATGACTCACCTTAAGTAATTATGAGGCAAAACTATTACCTGAGATGTGATCAAATCCAGACATCTAAGACAGGAAACCTACAGAGCAGGTTATTGACATATTCCATTCCTTATCATGACACTTAAAACCCTGAAAAAATAAGGGCTTCTTATTCACAAGTTTATGGAATTCACTGGAGCCAAGGATGACCTTGTAATCCCTGCAGTCAGTCTTCAGAGAGATCTCACCACAATATAACTGTTTGAAAGCAGACTTGTCATTATAAGATCTGGACTTAAAGTCAGAATTTATGATCAGCACAATATTCATGATAGGCATTGCAGTGTGAATTAGGCTTTGATATAGTTTGACATTCACTGGAGGATATTTTAAAGGCAAAACTTGGCTTTAGTTTTAGTCATTGGTTGCTTTGTTATCTAAAACAGAAGAAAGCATTTATCAATGCATCAATCAAAGTTTCGGAGATCTCAGAATGTAAAATTACTTAAGGGGACTCAGGGGAGCCATACCAAATTGTCTACCTAAAATGACTTCAACGTTATTTTTATTTTTTACTGTGAACACTAAAATTATCTGATTATAGCGACTTTGCCTTACACTTACTCAAGAACAGATTCATGACCCTGCTTTCAAGCTGAGTTTAAACCTTAGAGAGATTCCAAAGTATAAGTAAAACATTGTAATCAATACCACCATTTTACAAGACTCTGGGAAATAAATTAGAAATTCCATTCTTCTAAGATGAAACATAAATTAACAAGATTTTCAAAATGTAGTTTATATGATGTACTTTGGCTGCATCTTCAAGATTGTTTTCAAAACATAGAAATTAAACTATAGCATAATGAACTGAGAACACTGCATACTTTGGAACCAGTAGGAACGCATGCTACAACATTTTATGTACTGTGTTCATGTTAATTTATTCATTCTACAAATATTTATTTAGCATCAAATATTATTGTGCATCAAAGATAATGAGAGATGCTAGGACACAAAAAGAAATCAGAAGGAAAACTATTTTTGCCACTATTCATTCTCCCTTTATATCAAGATCTTCTTTCCAAGTTTTTAGACTGTTCAGTCCATGATTCTTTTTCTCCCCTACACAGAATCTAAAGACTGTTTTAGTCAGAATCTAAATAAAGATTTCAGCTAAGTGTAGGGATGGTTAATTTAGATTGATAACTAATGGAAAGTTGGAAATAATTAATATGTTTCCCGATCCTTTTAAGACTGGTGTTGCAAGTAGGCTGCTTTAGTCAATTCTTGATCTGCTTTGAAAGACAAGGGGTTCCAAAATATTTCTAACTCAAGAAAAAGATTGCACCAGATTTCAGGATGTCACAGAAGAAAGTATAGAGGTAATTCAAGAGAATAAAAGGGCTGAAGGGAGCCAATGTCTATCTTGATTGCAGGAGTCGGAAGGAGGAAGACAAAGAGTGCAAATAAGGATACACATGCGGCACCTTTGAAGACATTCATTTTTTTAAGAGTTTATAATAATCTGTAGAGAAATGGTGTGTGTGTGTCTATGAATTAATCATGTTAGAATCTTTGACAACCACATGTAGTGTGAACAGAAACGTCAATCCAAATTAAATGGACCAAAGAAAGTGGAGGCCAGTATTTCCATAATTCCTCCATGTGAGTAGCAAGGCATGGATTTCTTTTTTTCTAGTAAGTGCAGATTTGTTGTAAATGTTATGGACAAAATACGGAAAGACAAAAATGAACCAAGAGAAATATTTACAATGATCCTCGCTTTGGCTGCCTGTGAGAATTGCAGAGGTGTGATCCTCCTATTACCAATGAAGACAAGCAAGATAGAAGCACAGTCTTGGGGGCTAAAGCAAGTATTATGTTTGTCTTTATGATGATAGGTTTGCAGGCTGTGAAACATGTGGGCAAAAACATCTGGAAGCTTATAAGTGTAGGTCTGGACAAGAGTAGGAAGGTTGGCTTAGAAAGGCAGATCTGGGAATGATCTGCGAGATGCTGCCGTTGTAGCTGGAAGAGTGTAGGAGTCTGCCAGGGAGAGAAGATCTGGGTGTCATGTCATCCAGGAGTTAAGCCAAGCTGGAGCTGGTCCCAGACACAGGGAGACAAAGCTGGGGTGAGACTGCAGAGAGCGCGTTTCTGGAGCTGGAGCTTCAAGATTCTGTATCTATATGAATCCTACCTCTTCCTACGGTTAGGTGTTTGCATTTCAGAAACTAGCAAAAGTAAACAACAACAACAAAACCAAAAACAAAGAGAAGACAGATGCCTGCAAGAATAGGGACATGCCTACAGAAAATGGAGATGTTACCACAGACCCAGCACAGTGAGAATAGGTGAATGGCATGTCCATCAGACACATTTGGTTACTTTAATTTTTAATAATTTTTTGTTCACATATTTTTTAATTCAAGAAATACATATTTAACACTGTGTATGCCCAGGCTTTGTGCTATGAGCTGAGGATATAAAGGGGTTGAAACCCTCTCCCTGCCTTCAAGATGCTGCCAGTCTAGTGGGGTTAATAGAAGTCATCAAACAATCACACCAACACATTTGTAATTTCAAACCATGATGGATACAAAAAGGAAAGATAGAGGCTGTCATGAGAGCATCAGACAGATCTAGTTTGTGGGGAGCATTACCCAGGAGTAGGTATGGGTGGGGAAGAAACAAACACCACGCAGAGGGGACACTACAATGTAGAGGCTTGGAGGGGAGAAGGAGCTTGGAGCATAAGAAATACCGAGACAAGGCTGGTGTAGCTGGAGTCCAGTGAACAAGCTGCTCTATTTTTTTTTTTTTTTAGGTAATTTGCTACAATATCTTACTGTGCCACTTCTAATGTATGTTTGATTCAGGTTTTAACTGCACTTGCTTTCACTGACATTGTAGATTGACATTATGGATCAGCACTTGAGAATGGAATTCCCCTATCCTGTGCAGAGCACCTGACAAATTTCCTGGGTAGCACAGAGGATGACTTTGAAGAGTTGGCAGTCTGGCTAAGAAACTAAGACTGATGAAGAGACATTAAGCAGGGACCAGAAATAGGCATAGTTAAGGACTAAATTGTGAATTACAAGTCAATTGCGGTTACAGGATTTTGTAATTTGCTGGATCAGTGCAGGCTAGAAAATATAGGGAGGGCTCAAGGAAGAGTACTCAGAGCGGGGCTTTGAAGGATGGGTAGGATTTGACTTGACAGGGAAGGGGAAAGGCTTTACTAGTATAAGAAATGACATGAAGATTAGACTAAAAATGGCATCTTTGAGGTCTGGTAAGATAATCAGCCTCTCACAAATAAATGGTGTATGTTTAAAGGTTGTGAGAGCTAACACTTGCTAGATGAAGGAGAACTTGGAAAGCTGGGATGAGGAATTCAGATTTTAAGCTGGGTCCAGGTAAATTGCCTTTACATTTGGAGGGTGATATCTGATTGAGGCTGCCAAGGTTCCTGACTTAGAGGACCACTGGAGCCCAGAAGAGGTGAGGGGGGACGAGTGTCCCTTCCCACGCCACAGCTAATGAAGGGCGAGCTGTGCCCAAAGTCCATTCACTCCAGTGGAAATATTCCACTGCACCAACAGCCATCAGCTGGTCTCAGCACTGAACACCAACCTGTATCTCTTCCTCTCCTTGCAAGGCTATTAGCTGTGATTCTAACATTCAGTCCGATCAAAGCCTTATGCTTAAGACTTGGCAATTGTATAGTTTCAATATGTTAAATGAAAGCTAACAATTTAGCTCTTGGCACAGAATGCGGCACAAGGTAAATGGCAATAAACCGACAATATGGCCTCTTTTTTCCCTGCAACCCGCACACTCTAATTTCACTATCCCACCTTGGATTTTCTTTCTACAATTTAAATGCTATCATGTCCTTTATTTTTCTAAACTCCTTCTGGTTCTCTAACACCCACAGCGGAAGATCGCAGTGTCATCCCCTGAGCAGCGGCAGGGCAGTGGCATTGGCATCACCTGGGAACTTGTTAAATATGCACATTCTCCTTGTGCCCCGCCCCAGACTTGCTTAACCAGAAACTCTGCAGGTGGGGCCCGGCGATCTGTGGTTTAAACAGTCATCCAGGTGATTCTCACGCATGCTAAAGGGGAGAACAACTCACCTACAGGACGCAGTGATGACTCCTTAGAGTATCATACAAGGCTCTTTATAGTCTGTTCCTAACTCGTTCCAGTCGTGTTCAGCCTCTGGCCTGGCCGACAGTCCAACCCTGACACTGAGTATTATAGACAATGCACAATTTTTGGAGTCTCCTGACCACATCAAACTCTTTAATGCACCTTTGCTTTTGTGTTATCATTGATGGCATCAGGCTCATTGTGGTAAACCCCTAACTTTCAAGTACACCTTCAACATTCCTCAGCCGTGCCCAGCAGTTACCTCAGTCCCAAAGCCCTTTGTTTATCCTGCTGATATAACAATTATCACAACTGAATTGAATGCTCTGTTTTATGTGTCTGTCTAGGTTCAGGACAGGAATCTTGTTACATTCAACTCTGAATACTTACCCACATCGGAGAGTCGGGACGCCGGATCTAATGCCACCTCTGCTGACCGGCTGGTGCCCTTGGGCACATGGCTTGGCTTTCTGACTCCCGTGTGTCCCCATTTCTGCATCTGTAAAACGAGGGAGTGGATTAAATAATCCCCAGGGGTTTAACACTAGGAATCTACATTTCTAAGATGGAGCCCGGTGATTCATACGCACTTTGAAGCTTGAGAACCACTGTTTATGGCCTCCTTACTTATACAAAATTAAAAAGCCTCCAGCTATACATTTTGGAAATTTTCATCTTCTTTAGTTCTTGCCACTTCAAATAATTCAGACTCCTAAATCGCTGCTTACCAAGCAAACCATAATGAGGAAGCCGGCCCAGGTTTCCTCTCTGCCATCGGCTGAGACGGACTTGAACTTTCTCCTAATTTCACAAGTCTGTAGAGGCCCAGCAAAGAGCTTCACTGGAAGCTCCTTAGAATTACCAGTAACTTGGAGAAGCAGCTGAAGTAAGGTCTGGGAAGGAAGCGAGAAATTTAAAAAAATATGTTGTGCCCATTTCTGTTTGACCAAACAAATTAAAGAAATTCTTTAACAAGTCAATAATCATATATTCAAATAATCAAATTAGTTCCCAATTAAAGATAAGATGCCATTATAGCCTCTCCAGCCCCAATTTCTCATGAGCCGGTTGTTACAGTTTTTGCAAAGTGGTGAGCATCCAGGAATGTGTATATATGAATATTCTTTTTCTTATCAGCAATGGCTGACTCAGTGGCAAAGACAGGCCACCCACCGTACCTTGAAGCCGCAGTTTGCTACCAGCAATGATTTGGTTAACCTTTGATTAAACATAGGAATTTAAAGCATGAAAAGGTCTGGAACCCGACACAGCCCTTTGACACTGCGCTGTCTCCCATTAATGATAATCCACCATTAGATGTTCAGCTTTGAAAATGGAATTAGATGACTCCAGTTTGCAGCCCTAACCCTGCAGTACTGTAAACTGAACCCTGCTGGGTTTGGAGACTTCCTGATTTACTGCTTCGACTTTTAACTCTTTTCAAGCAAATGGGAGTTGGGGGCAGGGTAAAAGAGACCAGGGATCAAGTGAGAACAAACAAGGCATCTCAACGACCATCAAGGGAAGCGAATTTCTGCTTCAATAAGTCACTAGGTCAAAACAGCTTTATTCCCAAGTTGATTTAATCTTCCCTTTTTTCTTTCTTTCTTTCTTTCTTTTTTTTTTTTTAACTAGGTGTAAGAATTTCCTTGCTGGGACATCATGCAAGAAATATTCGGTATCCTTTTTCACTTCCTTTTAAAAACAACAGCAATAATGTTAGAGCTCCCTGGGGTCACAAAGGTTCTTTTCCTTTTTAACCACAGTACATCGCTGATGTCTGAACGCTCCACATCTCGTTTCACGTGTAGCGCGGTGTTCAGAGGAGGATTCAATGTATGTCTCAAGGCTTGTTGAATGAACAAATGACCAAATCTGCCTCCTAGTTCCCGGACTATGGTTTGCACATAAAAGCAAGTTTTAGACAACAATAAAATTACAGGCAGTTGACCCAGACCTCTTCCTGTTAACAGTTGACTTGTTATTCTCAGGTTCACTTTTCTGGCTCTTGAGTCCATGGCCATCCCTCTCCACCCACAGCCCGTAGATTTGGCTAATTGGAGGTTAGTATCTCTCTCAGCTGTAGCTGGTGGACCCAGGGCTTTCAATGTCAAGGCTCCTTCTTCAGTGTCCATCCCTTGGAACCCTTCAGGAGGACTGCAATTCACCTTCCCTGCCCCCTGAGGGGAGAGATTTGGGCATCACCTTCCATCTATCTAAGTGAGAAGGACTAGAGTAAATTGTATTTTCTTTGGATCTCAGATGCAGGGATGGGTTGACATAATTTAATCATTTTATTCTCTCCACCAAATGTAATTACATTGCATCACTGCCATACAAAAACTTGTCAAATTGTAATAACCTCCATGAAATTTCTGTTTCAAGCAAAGGGATATGACACAACCACTATAGCCACTACATCAGCATTACTTTGAGAATCTGGAGGCTATTCCAGATTAAATCAACCAATCACTATACTGGGAAAATTTATTTTATTTAACAAACACACATAGCATTTACCATAAAATAGGCACTGTTTTACGTGCTTTATAAATTTTAATATATCTACTTTCCAAAATGTAAGAGGTAGGTACTGTTATTAGCTGTATTTCAAAATGAGGAAAGTGAGACAGAGAATTAAGTAACTTACCCAAGATCACTTAAGTAACAAATGGCAGAGTTGGGATTCAAGTCCACAGAAATCCAGCTACAAGGTCTGTGCTCATAAACACTTTACTTGACTCCATCTGGTATTTCTCAAAAAAACTTAAAGATAAATGATAATTTAATGATATCATTAAATATCATTAATGATAAGATTAGGATAAATGGTTTTATTATTAATAATAGATTAATAATAAGAGAAATATAAGATAATTTCTCCTATTATTTGATAGTATGATCCATGTCCTGGTATATATTATACCATACGTGGTTTAGATATTCATTTAAAAATGAGATTACTGTTTTTTTACTATGATACATAAGTACTATAATATTAGTATTTCCTTTTTATTGTGAGATATATATATATATATATACATATATATATAATAAAATGCCATTTTAACCATTTTCAGTGTATAATTCAGTGGCATTAATTATTTTCACAATGTGTGCAACCATCACCACTATCTCCAAAATTTTTCATTACCTGAAGCAGATACTCTGTACCCATTAAGCAATAATTCCCTATTACTCCTTTCTGCAACCACTAATCTACTTGCTGTCTCTATGAATTTTCCTATCCTAAATATTTCATATAAGTGGAATTATACAGTATTAATCCTTTTGTGTCTGGCTTATTTCACTTAGCATAATATTTTCAGAGTTCATTCATATTGTAGCAGGTATTAGAACTTTATTCCTTTTTATGACTGAATAATATTCCACTGTATGTATATACCACATTTTGTCTATCCATTTATCTGTTGATAGAGCCTTGGTTGTTTCCTCTTTTTGAGGAATTTTAATGCCTGAATAAACATTGACATACATGTTTCTTCTGGAGTCCCTGTTTTTCAATCTTTTGGAACTGCTAGGTCATATAGTAGTTCTATTTCGAGCTTTTTGAGGAATGGCCAACAGTTTTCAATAGCAGCTGTATTATTTTACATCCCCAACAATAATGTACAAGGTTTCTACTTTCTCTTTGTTTCAGCAACACTTCTTATTTTCTGGGTTTTGTTTGTTTGATTATAGCCATCCTAATAGGTGTGAAATGGTATCTCACTGTGGTTTTGATTTGCACTTCCCTAATGACTAATAATGTTCAGATCTTTTGAAATGCGTATTGGTCATTTATATATCTTCTTTCAAGTAATGTCTATTCAAGTCCTCTGCATGTTTTTAAATTGGGATGTTTGCCTTTCTCTTGTTGAGTTGTTATGAGTTCTTTATATTTTCCGGGTATTAAACTTTTGTCAGATTTAACATTTTCAAACATTTCTCTCATTGTGTGGGTTGCCTTTTCACTCTGTTGATAGTGTCTTTTGATGTAAAAAAGTTGCTTTTTAAAAATTTTAATGAAGTCCAATTTATCTATTTTTGTTGTTTCTGTTGCCTATGCTTTTAGCATTATTTTTAAGGAACAGTTGCCAACTCAAAGGTTGTAAAGATTTGCCTTATGCTTTTGCCTAAGAATTTTACAGTTTTAACTCTTAAATTTAAGTTTTAATCCATTTTGAGATAGTTTTTGTATCTGGTGTAAGGTAAGGGTCCAACTTCATTTTTCTTATACATGGATTTCTAGTTTTCCCAGCACTATTTGTTGAAGAGACTGTTTGTTCGCTCCCTCGCTGAATGGTCTTGGCAACCTTTGTGGAAAATCATTTGACCAAATGTGCAAGAGTTTTTTTCTGGGCTTCTGGGTCTGCTATTATATTCCATTGGTCTATATATCTAGCCCTATGCCAGTTTCACACTGTTGTTGTTTTTCTGAGTTACTGTAGAGAGTTTTTATATAACTATATTCTAGTCAGCCACTATAAGAGTTGGGGGTCAGCAGCCTTGTGTGTAGGTAGATCATCTGTGTCCCATAAAACACTGAGTTCAATTAGCTAAATCTAATTACTCTAAACACATAATTCCATCCTTAGAGAACTGGAGCTCACTAATATCCAATTTTCGTCTCATTCTGGAAGGACTTAAGACTTCAGGGGTCATATGAATAGTTCTGGCCAATAGGCCCTGAATAGACATGACATGTGTCACTTCTAGATCAAACATGAGAGTGGCTGTGAGATCTCCATGGCTCTCTTCTCCTGCTTTGACAATCAAGGAGGTGGTGGGTTCTAATGGTGCAGCTACAGAGATGGAGCCCAGCCTGTGTCTGTGACTGTGGAGTGACTGTGGGGCAGAGGCACCCCTAACTCCTGCACTTTCATCCCACCCCAGGCAGCCTGTGTTGGACTAGTAGCATGTGTGACAAGTGACCTTTTGTTGTGGTAAACCACAGGGATTGGGGGGCATATGGTTAAAATAGCACAAGTGTTCTCAAAGTGTGGCCCCTGGACCAAGAGCATCAGCCTCAGCAAGGAACTTATTAGAAATGCAAATTCTCAGGCCCTACCCCAGAATACTGAACCAGAATCTCTGAGGTTGGGGCCCAGAAATCTATAAGTTAAAAATCCCTCCAAGATATTCTTATGCAAGCTAAAGTTTGAACACTATTGCAGAAGCATAATCTAGCCTATCCTAATACTTGGTGATGGATTTTTTAACTTGTTGAATAATCAAGTACAATCTGTGTATTAGAAATGGAAAAAATAAAACTAACTGCGTATTTTTCATCATGATCTTCTTTACCATTCCTACTATGACAACGTTAGTTCTGGGGGGGTATTGAGTTCAGCTGCAGTATATGGTATGAGAAGAGGAGTAATGGAAAAGAAGATTGTGAATAAAGGTTTGGGCCATATCAAGCATGTTGTATGTACAGTTAATGCTCAGTAAATGATGATTATCTTCCTCTGCCCTTTAGCTCCCTAGTACTTTTCTTTTTTTTTTAATTTACTTACTTTATCGATTTTTGGCTGCGTTGGGTCTTCGTTGTTGTGCGCAGGCTCTCTCCAGTTGCGTCAAGCGGGGGCCACTCTTTGCTGCAGTGCGTGGGCCTCTCATTGCGGTGGCTTCTCCTGCTGTGGAGCATGGGCTCCAGGCACGTGGTCTTCAGTAGTTGTGGCACTCGGGCTCAGCAGTTGTGGCTCACGGGCTCCAGAGCGCAGGCTCAGTAGTTGTGGCACACGGGCCTAGCTGCTCCGCGGCATGTGGGATCTTCCCAGACCAGGGCTCGAACCCATGTCCCATGTATTGGCAGGCAGATTCTTAACCACTGCGCCACCAGGGAAGTCCCCTTAGTACTTCTTGATTGGACTAATGCAGAAGCCCCCTCTCTGTTCTGTTCAGTTTTTCTCCATGCTAGTCTCCTTACACTTCACTACTAGTTTGCATTACCCTGTCAGAAGTTCAACTTTGATTACATCATTTTTAACAGATTTATTGCGATGGAATTCACCTCGGGGAACTTGGAATTAAGGGAGGGTTCCCACCATTACTAGAAAGGATAAGAATGGCTCACTATGCCTAAACTGCACAAAGAACATGGTTTCGCTGAACTCCTGCTTTCTGTTTGGAAGTCTGGAATTTTTATACAAGCTAGGCAGAGTGCCTAGGTGAGCAGCCTCCAATAAAAACCAGTCTCTAACGAACTTCCCTGCTAGACAACTTTCACATGTGTTCTCACAACGCGGGGACAGAGGAATTAATGCAGCCTGTGTGATCCACTAGGAAAGGCTCTCGGAAGCTTGCACCTGGTTTCCTCTGCACCACACCTCATTCACGTTTTCTCCGTGTTGATTTTACTTCGTCACCTTTCACTGCAATAACTTATAGCCCTGAGTACAGCTGTATGCTGAGTCCTCCGAGTGGTCCTAGTGAATTGTGGGACTGAGTGCGGTCTTGAGGATCCCCAACAACCCCCATCTGTTAGCTTCCGCTAATTGCTAACTGATTGCTCTATTGTTTTTGACAATGCCCTGGGGCATAAACTGTTTCACAGTTTAATCCAATTAATGTCCAGCCCTTTGTAGGGACAGGGGATTGCCAGACTTTGAGACAAGCTTCACCCTGGCGGGGCTCCTCTTAGCTGTCTCTTTCCCTGTTTCTCTCTCAGACTAGTTTTATGGAGCTATCAGTTTTTTCTCAACTGCTCAGAACCAAGGTCACCAGTGTTTGCGACACCTTCAGGCAAAGACTTCCCCATGCTCTGTTCCAAATGAAGTCTGTTTCCTTAGGGCTCTCTGATCTTATGGCTGGACAAACCGAGGGCAGAACTGCGATTCCACAACAGTGGAGCTGGGGCCGGAGACACAAGGCCTGCTTCTTCCATAAAGATATGCTGCTCTTCCAGCAAAGGGTACTGGGTGGGGAGGTAGCCCCTGTTCTTGCAGGCTGAGCCTTCTGGCATAGATCCTCCTCCCTATGAGACAACTGATGTAGAGGCAGTGGAGGCCTTGTCTTCTTGGCCTAACACATCTGGGGTAGGGACCCTGCCCTATGAGTGGACGTTGGTCAGCGGAAGCAAGCTCCAGTCCTCTTAGCCCGGAAGGGCTTTTGCAACACAGGATGTGGGAATGAGAGAGGGCAGCAGCCCCTCCTGGGGTGAGATTGTCATCCTAGACGAGGAGGTGGGGGAGGAGGCCCATCTCTTGGCCACTCCTGCCTGGAGTAGAGCTTCTGTTACACTGATCAAGGGAAGTGCGGTAGCAGATTGTAACGAAGATGCCACAGGTTCTCACTGTTCTTACTAAGAGTTCATAGATTTCCTTGAATGAATATTTCCCTATTTAAAATTTCCAGAGATAAGTGGTTGTTTTTTAAAATTATCATTTATCATTTCCATCAGGTAATCAGTTTCTTTATTGGGCAAAGAGTTCTCCGAGCTCCTCATACCACCATTCTGGAAGTCCCACTTCTGATCGTATTATTATACTCAAAATTGTCAAAGACTCACTATTTCCTACGGAAATAAAATCTATATTCCTTAGCTTGATTTTCAATGTTCTGTATAATTTGGCTCCATATGGTATCACTGTAAGCACGACAGAGCAAGTCTGGTGTTCCTGGAACATATCTTGTGCTGTTCACTCTGTCAAAACTTTCATTTCCTTTCATATCATAACACATATTCATATTCTTCAGTACATCAATATAAATACGCCTTTTTTGTCCTTGGCTAATTTTCCAGCTCACAGTTGTCTCTCCCTATAAAATGTGTTAGAATATAAAGACACTAATCGCATTCTCTTTTTCTAATTTTGTACAAGTATTAATAGATGTTATCATTCACTGCAGTTATTAGCACAACACCTGACACATAGTAGACACTCTAGAAATATTTCTTGTTTCGTGAACAAATGGCTAAATGAGAACAAGTCATAGCAGCATGTCAAAAGCAAGGTCTTTACCATTTAAAGAGGACTTTCTCACACATGCTTCCCATGTGCTTGTCCCAGCAACGATATTGGTCAAGATTGTCATTATTACTCCCAGGAGGAAATTGGGGCTTTTGAATGTAAGATTTCTGCCTCAGATCATAGAGTTACTGAGCCGCCATTGCAGAGCTGAGTTCAAAGCCTGGGCTCTGTTAAAAACCAAACTCCTTCTATAGTGAAAACGATCAGGAAAAGTAAGTGCCTTCTCCTACTGAGGCTTGCTCATTTTTCAGTTAGAAAGGGATAAGGGCAATTAAAAATAAGGACAAAATAGATAAAGGACTCCCTTTCTGAAATTTTTGCTTAGATTATCTAAAATGTAAACTTAAGGCTTTGGTAATGAATGTTGGCTATATAATAGATAGGAACAAAGTCAGTTTATTCTTCACAAAAACTGCTCTGTGCTAACCTAATCACATGGCCATTTTATTACAGTAACTATGTTGTTTTGAAAAATAACTCACTCCACTGAAGATGAAAGATAAGTGACTGCAGTATATGGAACAAAAAGGGGAACTTTTGTGGTATGTATGAGTAAGGCTAAGGGCGGGTGAGAGTTGCCTGAAGAAAATGATTTGGGAAGGAATTAACTTCTGGGTGATGGGGAAGGCTATTTAGAAATGATATCTCACTCCTTTCTTTTAGTCCCTGAACCACCTGTGTACTCATTCACCGAGGGTTACTTTAGCCTCCCTCAGAAAAACCCTGTTTAATTGACGTTCAGTAGATTTTGTTCACTACACTTGGCATCGTATCTGATTCCTCCACTTAGACAGGTAGTTATCAACAGAGGGGGTTTTTTTGGTAGGTGTTCGTTAAGAGTTAAAAAGTAACTCTTTATCCAGTCTCTTGAAGAGGCAGAACCAATATCACAACACTGTACCCTATGCCCTGAACCCTGAACCTTGAGCATCACTTTGCCTATCTTTAAAATGGGCATATTATTCTATTTATGTGTTGCCCTAATGATTAAAAAATATATGTGAACATGTCTAGCAAAATGCCTGGCATATGATATGTGCTGAACAAGGTTCTATTTGCCTGCTTTGCCTTTCCATTGCTGCTACCCTCTAGACATGGTCCCAGATCCCCTGATTGGCTTTATCAAAGTGGATAAAAAAATATACAGGGCTTCCCTGGTGGTGCAGTGGTTGAGAGTCCGCCTGCCAATGCAGGGGACACGGGTTCAAGCCCTGGTCTGGGAAGATACCACATGCCACGGAGCAACTGGGCCCGTGAGCCACAACTACTGAGCCTGCGCGTCTGGAGCCTGTGCTCCGCAACAAGAGAGGCCGCAATAGAGAGAGGCCCGCGCACCACGATGAAGAGTGGCCCCCACTTGCCGCAACTGGAGAAAGCCCTCGCACAGAAACAAAGACCCAACACAGCCAAAAATAAATAAATAAATAAATTAATTAAAAAATATATATATACAAAAGAATGTTGATGATGCAATACATTAAAGGGACTTGAATTTTCCCATCATTCACTTATTTTAACTGTGCCGTTATAGTGGTGGTGGGGAGTGGGTGAGTAGTGAAGGAAGCTGTGGCAATGTTATATGTACAGATCAAACAAATAATAGATGATTTACCCTGTGTTTTCCAGTTTGAAAAGCATTGTCATGTACATAATCTCACCTGACCCACCCCAAGCATGATGATGTAGATGTCCTTAATGTTCCTTCTACAAATAAAGAGACTGAAGTTCAGAGTTGATCGAAGATACACCAAACATATTCAAATGGAAACGTTAATACGAGTGACCACGTTTTCTATGGAGAGAAAAGAAGTGGTCATTTTATAATACTTCGTAGAAAGAAAGATGGCAACAGACAGGTAATTTTAGATTAGGAATGAGGCGTCATATTTATGCTTAGGGGTGAGGAACAAAATTTATTTGGGGACTATACTTGCAATTATGCAACTTCTCATTTCTGGTATCAGATTTTTTTTGAAAATAATTTTCATCCTCCTTTTCTTGTTGCTCCTATAGAATTTCTGATGAATGCACATGACATTTCAGAGTGAAAGCATATACACTTTCACTTATCATATATTCCTTCAAACAAAAAGCTCTTATTGGATAACAACAAGGAATTTGGAACAGTATAAAAGAATTGTATTTTATTGACCATTTCCTTAGTTTTAGTTCATTGGTAATAAATGGGTTGAAGAGTCCAGTGAATGGGTTGAAATGCCATTATTATTTGTCAATATATTTTTATTCACTTTCTTTTAACTTTAAATCTCTGAATATTCCTGACTTCCTGATGCATTATTTTTAAATCCTAAGGACTTTCATTTCTTCCTTTTATTTGGTAGGAACAATATTTATGTGGTTTGTTTCCAATTAAAATAAGAGGTGTGTAATAGTAAATACTTATTTATAGTAACCAATTCACTCATAAATATGGGAAGATTTCAATAAGAAAATACTAAAGAACCAAAATATGTAAGTTTAAGGAAAAAAAAATTGAAAGTAACTTAAGCAACCTGAGTTTGGGAGAAGTAGAATGAAATAATGTGAATATTTTTGGTCTATGGCCTTCTATACTAATAATTAAATTATTTGGAAGAATTATTTTATTCACATTGTATATTATTATTATTAATGTCATCATTTAATTAACATCAACAAAATTTTAGAATTCATGGTTAAAGACAAAGGAAATTTAACATGGACTTAAGAGAGAGTTTTATTTCTTCCTGGAAATACGTATTAAATTTTATTCTAGGTTCACTTTACAGAAAATTAAACCTTGATTTATTTTTAGTCTAATTTTTCTTACGAGATTGAAACTCCTTTTTAAAAATTGTTATCTCTGATAACATTACCCAGAACACTTGCTGAAGATAAACACTATGGAATCAACACAGTAATGTGATATTTCCTCATGGAATACCAAGCTTATCCCCCCTGGGACAGGAAACCCATAATCAACTGTCAGGGTTGTGAAGGTCTTTCTTACACACTAGATTGATCTGATAATCCATACCATGTTTGGACATATTGTATGTACTACAACTTATATTCTTTTGCTTCTATGGCAACTGATGGCTTTGTAAACTTTTGAAGCACTAGGGAAAGAAACATATTGGCAGAATGCTTAGGTTTTCATTTTTCCATAAGATAGAAAAAGCAAGATATTCAACAACTAGCTGTGATGATGTGACAAGAGATTATTTAATTATTCTTGACATGCTCCTATGTAGCCAAGAAGTAATCTTAATTTTGCTAAAGGCCAGCATTGATTTAAAAACAAACTCAAATACAAACATTTATTTTTTTATTTTAATGAAATAATAGATTTTTCAGTACAACATGCACGTGAAGCATGTGTACCATTTTGGTATAACTGGAAATGAAACCTTGCTATTTTGAGTATCCAAATGGATTTTAGTTTTGAGTCACTGTGTTTTAATGACAAAAAATTTATTAGATTTTTAGAAATCTCAAGTTTCTTAAATGTATTTCTACATGAGAAAATTTAAATAAATATTTGCGGTTTTTCATCAAAACTTTAGTTTTCTTAATTGGCTAATTATTTCTATTGAGATAGGTCAGGGGTTAATAAACCGTGGCCTATGAGCCAAATCCAGCCTGGTGATGTGTTTGTACATCTTGTGATCTAAGAATGATATTTATATTTTAATGGTTGAAAAAAATTTTTAAGGAATAATATTTCATAACACATGAAAATCATCTGAAATTTAAATTTTAGTGTTTTTAAATAAAGTTTTACTGGAACATAGCCATGCTCATTCATTTATGTATAGTCTATGGCTGCTTTTGCACTATAATAGCAGATTGAGTAGTTGGGACACAGATCTTATGGCCCACAAAGCTGAAAATATTCATTATCTTGCCCTTACAGAAAAAGTTTGCTGGCCCCAGAAATAGTTACCTCTAAATCTCAGATGGCTACTAAAATGCACACGTAGACACACACACACACATATACGTGTATACTCAATGCATCCTGGGTGTATGTTCTATGAAAAAGTTTCCATTCCAAATACTTTGATTCATGGGAATTATCATTTTATATTTTGAATATATCTTTCCAAGTTTAAAAATTATTAGGAAAACAGTTTCCTATATTTACCATCAAGACCATGACAGTTTAAAAAAAAACCCAAAAAACTAAAGAGAACTTATTGTGCAAATATAAATGTCATGGGTTAAATGTACTTAAATCCTGGGGTCACAAACTGATTGCATTGATATGTGAAGTATCCATATTCTCCTTCCTTATTCCCCACCATTGAACTGAAACACCAGTATAGTCATTATTAGGACATTTGTTGTTACATGGTTGATACTATTGTTCAGAGTGGTATGTTGGACAATTACTGAAAAATGATAGAATCTAGAGTTAACTTAATTTTAATAATTTGTATTATCTTGACTGGAAATCCAATTATATGTTACTTAACAGTCTGATGTCTAATTGACATCATATATCTCTATGATATGATAAGACATATCCAACAATTTACACACTGATCTGTATTTTCCAAAGAAAGAGCTCAGCTGAAAATAGCTTTCAAATTGTGCAGAGTTCTGGGGAGGGGATGGCTTGTGGGAGAGATATAAGGAAGAAGCCAAAGGGTTTAAGGTCCTTGACCTTTGCCCCTTTCAGCCAAGCAGTTTTTGTTTTCTGACCTTCATGAAGATTTTTAATGTCTTACTTTTGCTAAATGCAGTGGCTTTATACCGTGTCAACTTAGGCTAACTAGAACTACATTTTCCAGAAATCCCTTCCCTGTATGATTCCAGGTTAGCCTTGGCCACAAGGGAAGTTTGCATTAGATTTGGTAGTCAAGTGGAGAGGTATCATTATGCTCTGAAGTTCAGTGTAGGGCCAGCTCATACACAGTCACTGATCTGCCGGATCCCTTTGTTTGCTTGAGACAGCACATCGTCCCCTAGTTCCTTCAGCTTCTCCATGCCCTCAGCCTGTCAAAATGGAACTCTCCAATGGTGCAGGGTGCTAGCTTCTTTTGCAGGTCACCCACATCATCATGGTTGGAGGTGGTGAGGAGCAGAGGTAAATTTCAGTTTGACCTCATGGCTTTCTGTTGTCCTTGAGAGTTTCAGTTTGTGCATGCTCTCTCTGCTTCATGTTCAGGATTTCTTCCCAGAAAGACTGATTCTGCTGACCTACAGCAACTTCAGATCCACTCCCAGACACAGATGCAACAATCTTCCATACATGTCTTCACAGATCACACTTTTTTGGGGTAATACCAAAAATAAGTCCCTTATTCCATATCACTTCAAGAGGTATGCCTCTCTAATGGAATCATAACAGGTATACTAAAAAGTATTTGAAAGTTATTCATCATCCATACATATTGTTTCATAAACAAGGAAATTGCAGTTCATAGAAAATAGTAGTCAACATCATCACAGGAGTAGTAGTAGTAAACATTTACCCAGGGTTTTCTAAGTAAATACTTTAACATGTAAAGTCACCTAATCCTCATTCTAACCCTGTAAGTTAGTGATACCATTTTCTCCATTTTAAAGGCAAGTAAAACTGAAGCAGAGAGAATGTACATTTAAGTCTTGAGGTCATAGTTATTTAAATAGTGGAGTTAGTTAGAATTTGAATCAAAGCAGTTTGATTCACTCCAAGTTCTTAATCATAGCTTATCTTTGATGGTAGAGATTTTGTAGAGATGAACTGAAAAACAATTGTTTTCCAGGTCTCTATTTTCCCAGGCAATTGCTTAAACAATTCACAAATACTTATTGAGTATCTACTGGAGGGTGTGTCCTAGACAAGCAAGACAAACATGGTTCCTGCCTTCATAGAATCAGCATATATTTTGTTATACCTGCATTTGTGAAATGAGAATTGTGCTCCTGTTTGAAGCTATATCTATATCTATCATTCTCACTCTTTCCCTCTATGTAGCTATATTTCATTGCATTCCAAACATAAATTTATCAGAGGTGATTTGAGGAAAATCATAGGCATTTAGAGCAAATGTATGGAATCCTAAGAAATAATAAAAACTTCGTAGTTTTTAACATATTTAAAATAGAATTTGTATTTTTAAAAATGTAATCATTTCACATGAAAATTATGATACACATGATTTGGAAAGAAAATTATATAGGTCCACTTTCTAATTCAGAAATGAATAGACAGGTCAAATATGTACTGTGGTTGGCCATATATTATCATGAATAAGCCACAGTAGTAGGAACCCTTTAGACACTTACACCTTTTGGAGAACCCTGGTAGTGCTCACTCTGAAGATTCTTGATAACATGTGTAATTGACTATAAACTAGAATCAGTATTAAACTTGGCTCTAGTGTGGAACTTCTGTTATCCAAGAATTGTCTTTCCAGGAAGCTCAATCTTCTATAACAAGTTCTAGCCTTTAAGTAGCCTTCTAAAATGAACCTTTCTATGATGTGAAGAAGATGCCTTAAATGGCAATGAAAATCTTTAGGGCCTGTCATTAGGTTGCCATTCAGAAAGGATCTTTCTGCTGGCTGGTGGTGTCAATAAATGCCATTCTTTCATGCATTAATTGGGAGGTTTGTGAGAGAAGTGACAAGAGATAAATGAGGCAAGAAGAAGAAAAGAGGTTCAGACAAGGTAAGAAAGCAATAAAATGAGATTCCATACAGAGGTAATTGCAGTTAGAAGTGGCCATAGGAGGGGTGAGTAGCAAACTGCGGGGGAGGGGAATGAACACTTGTGCTTGATTAGCCCTTAAATGCCTAGACATCATTAAGGCTTAACTCTGGGTGTATTGTACGATGAAGCAACCTCCTTTCCCTCCACTTTCTCTTTCCATTTGTGTAGCACTGAATCCTCCCCCTGCTCCCTGACTGACGCTTCCTCTTGCCAGATATGATGACTTATCTGTAGAATTTTCGAAAAGGACTGATTCTCTGTAACGTTGTCCTTTTTGCTCCCTTTTCTCTCTATGAATATCCTGGCTATTGAGAGCAAGGGTTCAGGAAAGGGGTGAGTTTAGAGAAAAAGATTCTGCCTTTGTTGTAGGGAAGTTCTGAGGTTGTCCAACACTGCCTATGACTGGGGGTAAACCAGTCTAATTATGAGGTCCAACTTTGGGAAGTCTACCATTGAATAGGCTAGCTCAGGTACCATTATGTCAGGCTGTCCTGGAACTTGGATGGAAGTACAGTCTGTTCTCTTACTGGTAGACCACAGGATATGTGGGAGTACTGAGGAGAAGTGGGAGATGTGCCTTATCTCATTCACTTGTTCCATTGTATCTCACAGGACTTAGAGGCTGCCCAGTCTGTGATACAACCACTGTATGAAGGCATGCACTCATACCCCAGGGGTCCTATCAGACTGCAGTGCTGGAGAGTGACAGTGGCGTTATCATGTTAATAGAAGGGGCCTCCCACTCCTCTATCTAACCCTTATAATGCGCATGACAAGAAAGAAGGCATGTAGGGAAACTTGGACAGCTCTCTTCTAGGCTTTAGGGAAATATGTTCATTTTCCTTTGGGTTCATCTTTCCGTGACTTTTACCATTTACAGTGATGAGATTACAAGGACTAAGTTTGGATCTGAGACAAAGGTTCAACCAAGTCTGCTAAGGCAAGCCTCAAGCAAGAGTGTCAAAAGGAAAACATATGTCTCTCACAACAGCCAGCCTAGTATGTGGCAGAGAAGACCAAAAGGGACTCGGGGCTAAGGCCTATCAAGTAACAAAGAGTATTTTTGCCTAGGCTGTCAAGTTGTATCCCTCTCAGGACTCGTGATGGAAAAAGGCATCTGGTCAAGGATGGGGCACTTTTGTAGTCTGGCTATGTTTCCTTCTTTGTCTCAGAGATGGTTCTGATAAAACTGCTGCCCTTTTCTCACAAATAAATTAGCAGAAGCCCTGGGTCAGTGTCTAAGGAAAGAGACTCTAGCCAAAAGTGTGTTAATCTATTGAATTCTGCTAAACCTTTTTTTGGTAACACATGACATTCTCACTTATAGGATAAAAATCTATAGAATCTTATAGAGTAACACTGTAACTTCTCTCTTTGGGACCCTTTATTTTCAGCCCTCATTTATATACTTGCAAAAAGTTCTCCAGTCTTTATCCATTTGTTTGTTCAAACTGCTACTTTGAAAAGTTCTGCAAAATGCTGGATTGTGCCAGTTAATCTCAGGCATGGTATTGTGTTTGTTTGCTTGGATCTGCAGCTCTCTGTGGCTTTAACGCTCTATTCTTTTTGTCTTATCTTTGCTGGATGTGCTCTACTGACACAGGTGATCGTTACATTCTCCTCCTTAGATGGGAAGGGTTTTTCACTTCTTTATTAGAGTTAGTGTTGAAAACTAGACCGCCGGTTGTATAGCACCATGCACAGATTTTGATGTAGCACCATTACAGTCAGGTCAGGGGTACTGCTGCTAAGTGACTTCACACCCAGTATCATGTGGGATTTGGGATTTGGGGCCTTGGTTATCTATATCTCTCTCCTGTGACTGTTGAAAGCATTAGAAACAATAGGATAAGCCAAAATATGGTTCACAGCACATCTATGAGCATAATAATATTGATTGTTCTGTAGATAATATTTTCTATAATATGTGGTATTTTCTTAAGTGTGTTCTAGAGAGCATGAGTTTTGAGACTTTTGGATAATGGTTCAATGAGAAAAGCATTTTGATACTGGGAAATGCTGCATATTATAACCACCTCATGGAAAATTATAACTATACTAGCATTTTTTTTTTTTTTTGGACTGCATTGGGTCTTCATTGCAGCACACGGGCTTTCTCTAGTTGCGGCGAGCGGGGGCTGCTCTTTGTTGCGGTGCGCGGGCTTCTCATTGTGGTGGCTTCTCTTGTTGCGGAGCACGGGCTCTAGGGCTCTAGGCGCGCAGGCTTCAGTAGTTGTGGCATGCCGGCTGAGTAGTTGTGGCTCATGGGGTCTAGAGCACAGGCTCAGTAGTTGTGGCACACGGGATTAGTTGCTCCGTGGCATGTGGTATCTTCCTGGACCAGGGATCGAAACCGTGTCCCCTGCATTGGCAGGCGGATTCTCAACCACTGCGCCACCAGGGAAGTCCCAACTATACTAGCATATTAAAAGCTAGTAATTTTGCAATAAGTAAACGTTTTAATTTTTTAATCCAGTATTTCTGGATTTTATTTGAACACAGACTTTTCTTTCTTTTCATCAAATCATTTTTTCACATGGAAGATGATACTGAATGAAAAGCAAAGTGCAAAACCATATTATTGGTTGTGCTCACATGAAGAAAGGAAATGGACATGTCTTTATATGCAAGGATGGGAAGGGTCAATGAGGCAATATAACATAGATTCATGCCCCTTGTTTAATATCAGGGTTAAGAAAGGGCAGTTATTGAAAGTCTTTGTAGGTTTTGAGTGGAAAAGATACGATTAAATACCTCATTGAGTGATGTGTTAAAACTGTGCTCTGAGGATCCTTTCCAGCCCCCCTGGTGCATGTGGTGGACATTGCTGGGTTTCTTCAATAACTGCTTCACCTATTCTGCCAGGCACGTGGAAGATTGTATTTCTCAGTCCTCTCACTTGTTGGCTGGGCAATATGATGAGTACTGGCCAGTGAAATGTGGGCCGAAGTGACACATTTCACTTCCTGGTAAAGGAGAAAAGAATGAAGACTCTGTGAAATTATCCAGTCTCTTTCTTTCCCTGTCCTTGTAACCAAGTCCATGAGCTTCTGAAAGTAAAGTAATGAGATGGAGGAACCTCCTTTAAATTGGATCCTTGAGTGACTGTGAGGAGCTTCATCTACACCCCCATTTCCCCACATCCCATCACTCTCACTCACCTATCTCAGACATATAGAATGAGCAAGAAACGCTTGTTGACCAAAGTGACTGAGAATTAGAGATTACTTTTTACTGCAGCATAACTAAGCCTTCCCAGAGTACACACGTGTGTGTGTGTGTGTGTGTGTGTGTGTTGTGAGGGGATGGTAGTCCAGATCTCCGTACTCAATGTTTCCCCTCTTTAAACCTCCTACACAACCCTGTTACAATCAGAGAAACTATATGTTGGTTTGTTTACCAGATTGGATGTCTAAAATTCTCAAATAATTCCATTGTTAAAAATATTGGAAATAATTGTTAAATATCATTCCTATTTTATGTTTAAGAATACTGAAGAACCACTCAAGCATACAACTCAGTAAAATTACTTTTGACAGTGCAGAAGCAGAAACAGAACTCAAATTCTTGTTTTGTTTTATATTATTTTAAGTTTATCTTATTTTGTTGCACTATAAAGTCAGGAGTTAATAATTTAAAAAATGAAAAAATAATACCAAATAATAGAAGAACAAAAATAGGCTAGCCACCCAAAGACAAACACTCTTTGTTTTCTCATGTGTTTATGATCTTTTAAATTAATAATAATGGTAATAATCATCTGTATCTATTGAGTCCTTCCAGATGCCAGACACCCAGAAGTTAAAGGCAAGGCTTTTGGAGTCTGCCTGGTAAGTATCCATGGCCTCCTCTTATCAGCTGTGTGACCTTGTTCAACCCTCTGCCCATCAGATTCTTCATCTTTAAAACAGGGGTTTTACTATGGTTTCATAAAGATTGAATAAAGTTTAAAATATGTGTAAAATATTAATACTTGGAAGAACGCCTGGATTATTGTAAACACTTAATAAATATTAGAAATTTTACTTTTAATTTTTTCCCCAGTTAATTGTCACGTCACGCCTATGAAATAGGTATTACTATCTTTCTTTTATAGGTAAAATAAAGAAGGATTAGGGAAATTAGTGATTTCCCACAGTCACACAGCCAACAAGGCAGTGGAGACATTTCAGAACCTGTTCTCTTAATTACTATAATATAAAAATATGCAATTTTTGTGCATCATTTTGTGCAACACACAAATGAGAGGTAGTCCTGTTTCTGATTTTTTCACTATTATAAACAATATCTTGCATGCAGTGAATGTTACTGTGAATTAAATATCATTTTAATAAAGGTTTTTGTGTGTTTTTATAATTGTTCCTTAGGCTGGATTACCTGTAATGAGGGGAGGGGAGTGGGAAGTGAGAGAAATAGGTGAGGGAGATTAAGAGGTACAAAGTTCCAATTACAAAATAAGTGTCTTATTATCATGGTGATCATTCTGAAATGTATAGAAATATCAAATCATTATGTTGTGCACCTGGAACTAACATAGTGTTGTAGGTTAATTTTACTTCAAGAAACAAACTTATAGAAAAAGAGATCAGATTTGTGGTTACCAGAGGTGGGGGGCTGGGGGAGGGGGAATTAGATGAAGGTGGGCAAAAGGTACAAACTTCCAGTTATAAAATAAATAAGCACTACGGATGTAATGTACAACATGATAAATATAATTAACACTGCTGTATGTTATATATGAAAATTAAGAGAGTAAATCTCAAGAGTTCTCATCACAAGGAAACATTGTTTTTCCTTTTCTTCTTATTTTTTATCTGTATGCATTGATGGATGTTCACTAAACTTATTGTGGTAACAATTTTATGATGTATGGGCTGTATGTCAATTATCTCAACAAAATTGGGAGAAAAAGAGGGAAAGAAAAAAAAGTTTTATTTTTAGATTCTTGACTCATACCCTTAAGACACTGTCTGAAATTGTTTTACCAAGCCCACCAGCTGTAAATAAAGATGTGCTATCAGAGAAAAATATTTGCTGTTCAGATTTAAAAGGAGAGCTGGTGGTGGTTAATCAACTAGATTTAACAAAAAAGGATCTCATTTTAATTTGTAGTGGCTTCAATGCTCATTCTTTAACCAACATTTTATTTAGTATTATATTTTATATAATCAGGTGCTTAAATAGACATATTACATGGCCCCAAGTCTTCTTTAACTGAACCAGGAATTTAAAGTTTCTGCATGGCTTTATCCTCTGCCATCTTTTCTCCTCACTGCACGTTCACTCCAGGGGACAGCATCCTCACCTGAGGCTTGTTTATCACCGTTATCCTGCCAATGTCCAAATGTCCAGATCTCCAAATCTCCAACCCAGATCTTTCTGCTCAGTGCCACCCCAGATATCCACATATGCTCCGAAAAGTACCATCTGGTTATTCCCTGTGTACCTTGAACTCAAATTTCCCAGTGCCTCACTCATCTTCTTTACCTCCAGACTAGTTCCTCTTATTGTGTTCTGTATGTGGTGACTTAGTGATTAAAAAAACCATCTATCAGATTGCCCAAATTTGAAATGAATTTCTTTCCTTGATTCTTCTCTTTCCCTCACACTCCAAGGCACATGGGTGCTGAGCCCCCAAATATCTCTAAAATTAATTTCTTCTTTTCCCCTGCACTGGAGCATGTTTCATCCCTTGCCTGGAATCAATGAACTCTGATCTCCCTTCCTCCTATCCTGTTCCCACATAATTCAACTCTTGCGCTACCTCCAAAATGACAGAAGATTGGCCATCCTATCACACCACCTCCCTATTAAAAAATTCCTGACGTGTTCTTTCCTTTGTTTGTATGACAAGACCTAATGTTCACTGTAAATCTGATGGAGTGCCCACCTCCAGCATCACTCTCTGCCACCTCTGCCCCCCTTTCCCCCACCTCCACATGCAGTATGCTAGATCAACAGTTTTGAAATCTGACAGTACATTAGAATCACTTTGGGAGCTTTTAACAAAGACCATGCCACGACCCCATGCCCAGAGCCTAAGGGTTTGAGCGAAACCTAGACATTGGTATTTTTAAAAAACGTACCCAGGGATTCTCATGTACTGCCAGCATAAGACCCACTTCTCACCAAATTAAACTATTGTAATTTCCTCAATTTTCTTTTTCTGTCTTGCCTTTCTGCCAGGGGTGCCCTTGCTCATCATTTCAATCTTGGAAACCTCTATTCATCTTTAAGCACTCAGTTGAAGTTACTTGAGGGGAGAGAGAGTTGGAGTGACTTCGGCACTGCCCCCGCCCGCATATTGGCCATGTCCCTTCCATATTTTCTCTCTGTGAACACCTGACAGTTTATCAATCTATGAAGTGCTGTGCAAATACAACTTCAAGCCAGACACTTGTGACAGACTGCTGCCCCTCAGACTCTCCTAGGCAGTTATTCCAAATCTACTGGTTCAAGTGCTACAACCTCAGCAAAATCTTTTTTCTCCATTGGGTAGACTGGGGTGCCCCTACCTTAGGTGTACCTGGCATCTTGCATTTTGGCAGCTCTTTGATAACTCTTGTGGCCATGCTGTACAGTAACTCCTCATTTGCCTGTTTCTAGGGCCACTGGATGCTATAGCATTCTAAGGTGGCTGCAGCAGAAGCATGTTAGCCATCTTTGTTTCTCTATAGTCTGGCATAGCATCTGGCTATATAATAGAGACTCAATAAATGTTTATCCAATGAATGTCTTTGTTAATCAACCCAGCTGCTGCTTGTTGACTATTACAAGCTCTGCAGATCTCGAAGGGACTTAGGCAGATGAGGAATCAGTCATAAGGAAATGACTCTCTGCCCTCTTGAATCTTGGCTTACCTACCAAGTTCACCTTAGGGTTCTGTTGCATTTCCATTATCAAACTTTATTTTGTGTATCTGGAAAAAATCCTTTCCATGTGTTAGGGTTTAAGCGAAATAGTTTCAACCTTTAAAACATTGATTCCTGCTTCTGGAGTATGGACTATATACTTACTCCATTCTTTCTGCAGTTCAGGAGTTTGTGATACATAATAAGTCCAGGATGTGCATTTCTCCAGTTTCTTTACATCTAAATAAATCAAATTAATGAAAAGTCATTATTTACTCTGTTTTTAATAAGGCTTTTAGTCTTTAAACTGGGATAGGCAGAAAAGTCCAATTTATTTCTGCTTTTCTTCAGGGGAAATGTGACCCTTAATCTTAATTAGCTTGTAGGAGTGTGTTTCTTTACTCTATAATTTCAACATGACTGAAAATGTCTGAGTTTGTTGGTTGACAATGCTTACACTTGACCCTGTGCACTCTGATAAGGCCCTATTAAGCAACAATCTTCACCTTGGGTTGGGGGTTAATAAAAATAATACTAATAGTACTATGACTAATACAATGATTGCCTACTATGGACCAGACAGTGAGCTAAGGGCAGGTAATGCATTATCTTATTTAATACTTATTACTGAAGTTCAAAGTAGTGAAGTTATCTCTTAGTGTCACATCCTTACTAAGCCATGGAGCTGGCATTGCAGGGTTGAGTTGAACACAAAGCTGAGCTCCCTGAAAGGCTGCCAGGTCTATGACTAATGCATAGAAACACGGTGCTGCACCTCTCTAACCTACGAGTGTAAGCTGATGGACACACCGCAGGGGTGGCTCCAGAGAGTTCTCCTGCCCCTCCCCAGCCCTATCCGGTAACCATGAGTCACCCAATGCAAGAAGGTATCTGAGCTTTCTCTGCACAAATATCTTGAACCAAAATATTTTCTTGTGGCTTTGTATTGATTATTTACAAAGCACATAATAAAATAATAAAGAGATATTGTTTAAAACATGATATGAATCATTGCGCTTGGTAAACTTGACCTTTGTGTCTTTGCATTCTGGGAAGGGTTATCTATCTTTCAGCTAAGAAACACAGATAGAGGATTTGTGATTGCCAACTAAGGACTGTATTTCTTGAAAGTTCGTCCCTTAAAAGCAGAATATATAGTTTCAAGACAATTTTGAAAGGGAATTTTAGATTCAGAGCTGGTTGCCCTATAATAAATCACACTTTTAGTTTTTTAAAATATGTTAGTTAATTTATTAATTAGTTAAAATAGGCTTAATTAGTATTGTCCTAATTCCACATAGATCATATATGCCTGTTTTGTCATGTCTATGTCAACTTCTATTTTAGGATACTCAAGAAATATCATTATTGATTCATGTTTTCAAGAAAAATTAAGTATATTTCTGAGTGTTAGTGATTCCACAAAATAAGAAATCTCTCCTGGGGGTTACTTGGTGGTATGTACTTGCTTTAGCATGTAAAATGTCATATACTGTGTTAACACTAGGAGAGCTGTATATGATTAGTGATTTTCTGATGATGGGGGTGGGGAGACAGAATGGAAACACTGTATGGGCTCATAGCATGTGCTCTATTTTAATTAAAAGTGGACTCATTCTCCCAATGGAAATCATTTTATAGCACTCTATATAAAAGGATGAAATTGCTTTTCATTTATCATAAAGTTTTCCCCAAGACAGCTTGATTTCTGTAACTAGCGTAATACTTATTCTTTTGTTTAAATTCCATGCTATCAAAGAAACTGAACCACATTCCTCAAGGATGACTAATTGTTTGATAAAGATGTTATAGTGAAGGATCTTTCTCTCTGACTCCACTTTCCCTCCCTCCTTCCCTCTCTCTCTTTTTTTTTTTTCTAGTCTACTTTCTGGAACTCTCATTGAGTGTAAACAGTCTACTATGAATCCTCTATGAATGTACGTGAGCTCAGTTTGTGCCTAAAATCAAGCTTACTGTCTGATATCCCAAGCTTACAATTTGAAAGAAAATTTAAGTTCAGTCCATACCAACAACAATAAGAACAAGAAGTGATTGTATTTTGGCAATACAGTATCCTTTATCTGTGTTATTAAACCCCTTCAAATCATTCCGTGTCTTGTGGTACTCCCTCCCTCTAAAATTAAACACACATGAAAGACACCTGGTTTTAAATTTTGAAGTGAAATGTAAACCAGATGGATTTCGTTGAAAATGTGGTCCTCGACTCATGCTGAAATGGGAAGTTGGTTTTTGTAAATGACATCTACAAATACACACTTAAAAGGCAGCTTTTGTTGGTCAGATGTTAGGGCCCTTGGGGTTTTGGCCTGTCCCAAGAAGTTGTCCTATAGAGTATTTGGCCTCCTTGCATTGGAAGATAAGAAAATTTAGCTTCTGTTGAGACCTAGTATTTAAAGTCCAAAAGTGCTACTTTTTTAACCTAATTTTGAGACAGTATCATTGCTTTAGCATACTAATTCAAGTCATAAAGTGTCAGGGAAATTGTAATCTTAACATTTTTTTCAAATTAGTGATATAATCTATATGTGGTAAATTATATAACATTAGCTTATTTTTGAGGGCCTACATTGTGCTAAACCCTGAGTATGCAATGGTAAACAACCAGATTTGGTTCTTACCCTCATGCAGCTTAGTCTTGTGAAACTATTTTGTTCACTGTTTAAAAACAAAAAACAAATCGATAATTAGTTGAAGAGAAGAAAACTAGCACATGACAAGTACTAACTCTGTACCAGAACTGAGCTAGGATTTTTCCCTCTTGTTTAAACTTCCCAAGAAGTTCCCTGCAAGATAGCTACCATGATCCTTGTTTTATAGATAGGAAAACTGAGGCTTAGAGAGATGAAGTAACTTGCTTAAGGTCACACAGCTAGTAAATTAGTAAATGGCAGAGTGAGCACTAGAATCCAGGGCTGATGCCATAGATCAACAGCTCTCCTAAGTTTAGTGCCATCTCTGCTTTATAGAATTTTGATTCAGTAGTTCAAAAAGTGCCCTTTCCTCTGCTCCACTAAATGATCTAACTTTATCAAAAGAAATAATATGCTGTAGAACACAAAATACCGGATTGAAAATATGGAAATCTGCACTCCCAGTATTGTCGTTGGCCATTAGAGCTTCGATATTTTTTTCTTTGACTCTAGTCATAGGGCTGAAGAAATTGAGTAAATGCACCTAACAGATTTTAAAACTAAAAATCCATATAAATAGGAGGGACACTTTTTTCTTTTAAGCTTAGAAAAGAGGCCAATAATTAACAATTGCCTTTTGATAGTTTTGGTTATTTGATGGTGTAGCCAGGCAGAGGTCTTTGCTGGGTAAGATGGGACTTTATGAAAGCTGGTTTCCACTCATTTCTATTTTTACTCCAGAGAGTCACGCTCAGTGGATGCTCACATCCTTCCAGGCCAACTAATGTAAAACTTAAAGCTCATTTTTTTTTCATATACTTCTTAAATTCTCTCTATAGCCTACTCGCCAAGGGTGTTCTAGCTTTTCCTTTGAATATCTGCAATAATAGGGATCTCAGGATCTCACTATCTTTTGGAAGAGTTCACTCGAACATTTCTGTTTAGTTCTAATAATCAGGTCATTTTCCCTCAAAATATGACAATGCAAATGTCGTTCCCATGTACAGGGAATATTTACTTACTATTTTGTGTAGCGATCGTTCAAATCTACCCCATACAGTCTTCTGTGTGGCAGCCATTCAAATTGATAACTATTTAAAAATAACTATCATGATCTCTATCCGTTACTTCTGTTAAATATCCCCAATACCTTCACCTGCTCCTGGAATAACAGAACCTTGAGTTTCTTCACTTGAAACAAAGATAGTACCGACAGAGCTAAGCCCCACGTTCCCAGTGTAATTTTATGTAAATAGTACACAAATTCTAAACCCTTTCCCTTTATTCTGATATAGTCCCTATCTTTTTATCAGTAAGGTCTAAGTTCATGTTAGTTTATTTTGGAAGTCACTTCTTAATTTTGGCTAAAACTGAGTTTACTCTCAACTTAAATTCCTGTGCTTTTTACCTATGCTCTTGTTTAAATTCTCAGCATTACCTTCAATGTTGCTCTTTGGATGTTTACTGTCAGCCTAATTTTATTTCCATATTATATTAGTCAATTTTTTTTCTCCCTACTTGCTTTTAAATTTTCTTTATTTGGTGTCCTGTAGTTTTATTAGGTTAACCCTAGTTGTAGATTTGCTGTCTTTCCTGAATCTAAGTATTTATACCTTTTGCTGGTTCTGTAACTTTCTCAGCCATTTTATCTGCAATGTTTGCCTCTCCCATATTCTCTGAATTTTCTTTTCCTGATTCTCGAATATGATATGTTAGACTATTTCACTGTATCCTCTATGTCTCATTACCTCTATTTTATTTTTGTGTTATCTTGTATTTTGACTACTTTATTCAGATCTATATTTCTTGCATGGAATTTTTTTTTTAGCTGAATTTAAATTTGGATATTTCTAGGGATTTTCTAGTAGCTCACTTGTATTTTTACCCTTTGATCTAATAAGTCCACTTTTGAAACTTCACGTAAATGTACAAAGATCTGTGTATCAGGATGTTTCTTTCAGCATTTCATATAAACAAACTGAATTTCAATCTATAAGAAATTAAAGAGGCACTATTAATAGACTGTTATGCAACTGTTAATAAGAATTAAGTGCGTGAGTCTATATGCATACAAATATACATATACGTGTATCTATATATTATATTTATATTCACATAGAAAATGTCTAAAAGGATAGGCAAGAAACACTGAAGAGTGATTATATTTGAGGAGTGAGTAGGAGTCCAGAAGGAGGGGAAAGAATCCTGTAAGTTTTACTTTACAGCTTTCTGTCCTGTTTGATATTTTTCTAAAATTGTTTTATACAGTGACTATGCATTTCTATATTTAAAACATAATTTTAAAACATCCTATTAAATTCAACTCCTCACCCCATTCATCTTTTTTTTTTTTGGTGGTGAGGCAGAGACCTGACAGATGGTCAATAGGTTAGATAGCCTCCTTTACTTCGTGTCATCTGAAAATTGGTTAAACATGAATTCTATAACATCATCAGTCATTGGTAAAAGTTTGGAATGCCTTTCAGAAACCTCCTTCCAGGAAAGGCTTATCAACTGGTAACCCTGGCATAAAGGAAAATGATCTGAACTCATATTTTCCTTTCCTTTCCTCTCCTCTCCTGTCCTCTCCTCTCCTTTCTTTCTTCCTTCCTCCCTTTCCTTCCTTCCTTTCTTTATTTCTTTCTGTCATATATAAATTTGTGTGTCTGTATGTATAACATATCAAGCACTTTGCCAAGCATATTATTTCTTTTAGACAAATTAAAAGTATGAAAATATTGACACTCGCGTCCCTTGTGCATAAAAAAAATCTGCCATCATCTTTCCTGTACTATCAAAATTACTTGGGATCACAGAATTGTAAAATTAATATCTTGATCATTTTCCAAACCTTTTAAGCATCTCCTTTTATTATGTCAAGCTACAAAAGCATTCGTGACTTACATTTTTGTCTTGACACTCATAAACTTCAAGATATAAGTCTCAGAAAGCAGACCATCTTGAACTGAGAAGAACTGTTGCTATAAGCCAGGTAAAGTCTTTGGTTTGAGACTTTCCTTCCATATCATACTTCTTCAAGGTAACAAGTTAAGAGTTCAGATTAATTACATACAAAATCTAAACTGAATTGTGCAACATCTGAAGAGAGAGAAATGAAACTGTTTGCTAGGAAATAAGAGTTTTCTGTAGTGATTAAGTTTGATTTTCCCTTGAGTGATGCTACATCTGAATATATTTCTGTGAGGTACCAAGGAGTCGAAAAGGTAAAAATGGCTTCTTTAATACTGCACATATTCAGCTCTGAAGTATCTTTTCCAAAGCTCTCCAAGTCTTGTGGATACTGCTGAAGGAAGGTCCCTGGAAGAGCATCCAGAAGCTTGATCTAAGCTTTTCCTTTGGGATCACTTCTGCTCCCCCTTTACATTCCATGGAAATGAATCATTTCACTCATCTTAATTGGATTCAACTATTTTGGAAAGTCTGGTGTGAAGATACTGTACTTTGGAGTTCCCTGATTGACTTTCAGAGAACAGTGAGCGTATCATTTTAGGTCACCTGTACCTAGGAACCCAGAGTTTCCCTCTTTTTAGGGGTGTGGTTTTATTTTCTTCATGCCTTTCAATATATATAAATTTCTTAAGACATGGGAACTCTTTACAAATCATTTCACCATTTTTTAAGTGGGTAAACCAGTCTGAATAAATAAAAATAATAAGAGGAGCCTAAATAAAAATTAATGTATTATTTTTCTTATAGTTGGTAATTCCCGGTTCCCTGACTGTGGTTGAATTAGGCTTCATAAATAAACGACAAAATTTTGTGATTTTAGAATCAAGTTTACCTGAAGTAATGTTTACAGACAGAAATTGGTCCAGCGGGCTTCCCTGGTGGCGCAGTGGTTGAGAATCTGCCTGCTAATGGGTTCGAGCCCTGGTCTGGGAAGATCCCACATGCCGCGGAGCAACTGGGCCCGTGAGCCACAATTACTGAGCCTGCATGTCTGGAGCCTGTGCTCCGCAACAAGAGAGGCCGCGACAGTGAAAGGCCCGCGCACCGCGATGAAGAGTGGCCCCCACTTGCCACAACTGGAGAAAGCCCTCGCACAGAAACGAAGACCCAACACAGCCAATAAATAAATAAATAAATAAGTCAGGAGCTCTAAAAAAAAAAAAAAATTGGTCCAGCAATTTTGACTAATTTTGACTGATTTGAGCGCTGAAACTAAATTCACATACATTCCGTAAGTTAAAACTAACCAATGTTTACAAGAAGGGATTGATTTTTTTTCCAGCTAAACTACCCCGTAAAATAATAAAAAATTTTTGATCTGGTTATATATCTGACCCAATGTATATAAACAAAAACATCTTTTGTTTCTTCTAAACTGATAAGGCTGTAAAACTTCACGTAATTATGCTCACTGTGCTTAAACATTTTACGTGATTTATTTTGTATCCTTGGTATAAATCTAAATTAGAGGAATTAATGTTGTTAGTCCCATTTTGCAGGTGAGAAACCGAGGTTTGAAAAGGTTAACTATCAGGCTCAAGGTCACCCAGATAATAAGTGGAAAATTTGTCATTAAAATGGAAATCTAGATCAGTGCTGGAGTCCAGCTCAGAACCATTATACCAAATAGCTTTTCAGTATTCTCAGCTTTCACATGTTAGACAGATGTGATACTGACTGGTTTGGAGACTCTATGCTAAGGAAAAAGTCAAGTTTGCAATTCCGTCCTAATCTGCTGATATAGGAAGGGTTTTACAAAGGCAAGTGCTTGGCTAATCGTGGCCCACAGTAGAAATCACAAGGGTGTTACAGGTCAACAGTTATGGGGGAGAATTTCAGAGATGCTTGTACTAGGTCTGGTTCTAATTAGTAGCTCATTGTGAAGAATACTAAACACAGACAGGCACTCAAGATTAAATGAAAAGATGAAAAGGCCAGTTTATCCAGTGGAAACCTTTTAAAAATTGTCCTGAATAAATTGTTGCATACTTAACAATTTTCTCCTGGTGTTTATTACAGGATGTTGCCAAAGTTTGCCTATTTCGTGCACAGCCAAAAGTTTTGCAATTTCCCTCTGATCTGAAAACATTCTTGTCAGATTTTCTTTTGAGTCATCAATTTTTCCAGACATCACACAGTTAAGTCAATTAAAATAAAGTTAATTGGTATTTTTGTCCTTTGTCAAATTAAATCATTCCATATGGAGGGGTTTGCAGATTGCTGGAGATGTCTTTTGGGAAGGCGAGAGTTCAGAGGTAAAGGCCAAGGAACTGTTTTACTCCTTTGGAAAAAAATAAGTGATCTCTTTCAAAAAATAAGAAATGTCATTTTAAAATAATCTAGGTGCCAACCCTTGGAAAAATAATTTCTTAAGTTTTGTAAGATTTTACTTAAATGTGACCACAGAGGAATGTAAGTAAAACTAACCATCACAGAGAAGTCATCTTGAGAGATTGTTCTCTTTCATAAATGTTGAATCATATTATTTTATTATTCATGTTCTTTGTTTAACTCTTAAAATACATATTTGGAAGTTGAGCTATTTTGTGGTGAATTTATGTAAATTTTGGTTAAAAAATATCCACATGTTCATATAAGTTCTTGACCTTTCTCATAAACCCTTGCATGTGGGTTTCTGAATTTATTTAGGTGGTTCAGGGACCAGGAATGGTTACAGATTCACTGTGTTCTTTCTTTTAATCAAAATATGAGGCTGCACTGGTAATTGTTATTTTAACCATTTAAATAATAAAAGCTATCATTTAGTATACCTACCATGTATAGGGTGCTGGAATGTAAAATAAGTTTGTACATTTTTTCCCCTTAACCCGTATCATAGTCTTATGATGTAGGAATTAGTCCCATGTGGAAACTGAGGTTCAGACAGGTTAGGTAATTTGCTCAGCGTCACACAGCTTTAAGTGGGAGGGGTTCAACCCATTCTCTGTATGTGAAGAAAGTTATCTTCCAGAGCTTGCTGTCTATCCTGAATATAGTCTTAGTGTAGGCACAGAAATGATCAAAAGATTATATTTATTGGTAGTGAGAATTGACTAGGAGTTTGGACAAATAGAGACATGGCCAAATGACTGACCTGAATGAAAACGAAAGAAGTAGGTAGAATGGGACCTTTTAAACAAATAATCGTGTCTGACTTGGTGGCAAATAAGCAGTGTCCTTGGCCGCAATAGGAAAAGTGCAATAGGAAATTCACAATAGGAAATGTGCAATAGGGAATGTACAATAGGAAAGGTGCAATAGGAAATGTGCAATAGGAAAAGTGCAATAGGAAATGTGCAATAGGAAATGTGCCAAAAAGAAGGCAGCAGTGACTGAGAGAACACTGAGGGGCACATTCTGAATCAGGAAACATCCATCTCTCGCCAGAATTCTGTTCCAGTGGATTATTTTGATTCTGATCATCTTTTAAGAATTTTTGGCACCAATTTTTTTTTCTCAAAAGAAAAGTATACTCCATTGTTACTAGATCTTCTACCATCAGAAGAAATTTACTATCTTTGGGAACATTTTATACCTTGAAAGTTTTTCTTCATGGAATTCATCTTTAAGGATTGTTTTTATTCATTATCTTCCTAAAATTTTCCTCAGTAAAGAATCTGAGAAAGAATGTATTTCTGGAATAATATTTAGGATAATATTTGGCATATGCTCTGTGCTGCAGTGATATCAGTGATAAGAAAGGGATGTAAGGTATTAGAGATCCAGCTGTAGCTCTCATTACAAAGCAAAAAAATAAATTGAGATAACCTTTAAGAATTAAATCAGATCACATTGCTTGCTGCTCAAAACCCTCCGCTGCTTCCCACAGCGCCTGGAACAAAACCCAGTTCCTTAAACTATACTGTAAAGACCTAGAGGACACAGTTGCTGCTGACTTCTGCAACCACATTGGCCACTCCCAGCCCCGACTCCCTCCACGCTGACCTTTTCTCTCCCAAGGACACCAAGCACATGCCTGCCTCTGGGGCCTTTCATTTACTGTTTGCTCATCTAGAACACTCTGTCCCCAGAGGTTTTGTCTAGTTCACTTCTTCCCATTAAAGTCCCCTTAAAGTCCTCTTCTCGTTATTGTCTGACTACTTTCCCTGAAATGGCCCCCTTATCCTCTGCCCCTTCATGCTCACATCCTACCTTACTTTATTTTCTTAATAGCCTCCGTCATTATCTGAGACTATATCGTTACACTATTTATGTGTCAATTAAGTCTCCCCCAGAAAAATATAACCTCAGTGATGTAAAGAATATGTTACTGTTCCCAGTCTAGGGCTGTATGTACATAATGTCTATTCATTGTATTCATTAATAAACAAACAAAAAAACAAATAAATGTTGCAGGAGGTGACTTCTAACTCCCTTTCCACTCTCCCAGTAGTGCGCTAATGTCTCCATGTTTCCAAATTAAGGCCAAGGACAAAGAGAAAGCTTTGTCTCTTATCAAATGAATGTTTGTTTTCTAAGTCACTACTTCCTCTCTGGGTTTTGGACATGAGAATGTCCTCTGCCTTCAGGGGAAGCACCGTCCCCAGTTATTCATTGTTTATCTTCCATGACGACTTCCTAAAACTATTTTTCTATCTTATTACTGGGATCTCCTAGCCACACCTCCCCTACCCAACCCTGGACTGGGCTTTGTAGTTATTCTGCCTTGTTTATGGTGAGATTTCCAAAAATAAATTTGGGTAGTCTGCTGTTTGTCCCAGCTCCACCAAAATGTTAATATGATACCTCCTTCCCCCAAGCCACAGATCAAAATTCCCTCAAATAGGCTTCCACACATCTACCCAGATATATACTCAGCCTTCTTGCAACACTAGCGTAATTGATTCCATTTGGGGATGTACATTTAATTGGTGCTGGTTTCCTGACAATCTTGTCTTTCTAGACCTGATCTTCAATTACTCCTGGCATGGTTGTTAGTAATATATTCTGCTCAATGATGCATATTAATCTCTAGTTGCGGATGGCCCTTTCACTTATCATTGGTTATTGCTTTTTTTTTTTTTTTTGAGGCACCCTCCTAAAAATGTTGGAACAGCTTTCCTTTCTCCTTCCTTATTTGAGAGTTTCAGTTTGCTTTCTGGGAACCAGGCCCTAATTCCCACTCACTGTTTTATGGAAGGGAGCTAAGAACTTTCAAGCAAATAGAAGCTGGGAAACTTGCCTTAGCATTCCAAAGACCTGGGATGGAAATGATGAACAACCTTTGTCAGGATCATCAATATGCTGCAGTCAGCATTTAGGGTGTGACAGAATCAGGGATGAGACCTTAATGTCATAGAAAAATAAAAATGCTTGAGTTAGTTCAGTTATTAATGTTCCATTCAATTACCTATCAGAGTGACTAGCATAATATTGAGGGTGTGACACAGTGATGTCCCAACTGAATTGTTCGTTCCTTGTACTAAAATGCTTACTTTGTTTCTTTGCTATCCGTGGTGCCACTACAGCATTTTCCACACAATGGGTGCTCCAGAAATATGGACTGGTTGGAATTTGGAATTTCAAGTGTCATAACCTAGGGGTTATTGTCTCCTTATAATTGTGACTGTGAACTACAAATGAAGCTAAAATCGGATCTCTACCTTGAATCAATTCCATTCAGCTCCTGGTCTAAGTTGCACAGCCTAAACCCTTAATGTAGAAATTATCCTTTTTTTTATAGCTCCAAGTCTATTATTTAAGGCCAATAGACAGTGGTTAATAATGGAGAAGTCTCAAATTTCAGATATGTTTTCAGAGACTGAACCTAATAATATTATTAAGTGGAAGCAAAGAAATATTATTTGTTTTGGTGGTAGTCATTAAATATCTAAGAGAGCACACATATCAATAATGGTTTTGTGATTTGACTCTTGCTTCCTTAAATATAGGAAAAGGCACTGAAAATAGTACAATAATTTTTTTTAATGGTTAGAGTCTCCCTTTTAAATAAAGCAGATATTTGTAGCATTCTAAATCAGATTTCAGATATTTGGGCAGTGCTTCTTCTTAAGAACGTTAATAAAATACAGCTCACCGTAATGAAATTTGTGTTACTGTTAAACACTGCTATATCTATAATCAGTGTCATTAAAAGGTGAGTGAAATGAACCTTAGAAAATAAACTGAGTAAACCAGGCAAAATTTTCTCTTCTGAAAGAGTAACAGTATATATAACTTAATCAATACCTAATATTTCAGGGTTTTTTAGCTCCATAAACAGTTACTTAGCTTGTGCCAAACACTGAACTTGGATGTAGGTTTACAAAATGACTAAAACTTTCATCCCTGCCTAGGAGGAATTTATAAGAGAGAGGAGTGGTTTCAAAGTGGGGTTGCTACACCAGAGGGTCTGCAGAACAGGACTTTGATCACAGGGAGAAACACTAAAACATTTGTTTCTGTTTCTATTTATAAAATTTTAGTTTTTTTAATAATAAAAAATTAATCAGTAAAATATAAATTCTAAAGATGTCCAATCAAAGAAATTAAGACTTATCATCCAGATGGCCCCTGGTGCCTTGACTCTCTCACATTTAGTATGAGGAATTTTGAGGAAAGTAGTCAGAACATATAAAAATAAATATCTCTACCTTTGTCTAACATATAAAATACTAAGACACACAACCAGACTACAATATGAAATACACAAAGAACTACTTTTTTTTTTTTAATAAACCACCAAAGGAAAGATGTAGCAGAGATGACGCATTCTCAGCAGAAAATTATTTCCTTAGTAAAAACAATGTTTTGTGGAAATAACTGTGAATTGTAACTACTGATTAAGCATCTGCTTTTCACCGGAATTTTTCAAAGGGATTCCAGGGAAATGTTGAGGAGAGAACATCATTTCCTGATTTCTTCATAGGTAAGCTATTTAGACAAAAGGGTGCATAAATCCAGAAATGCTTAGATTGCATAAACTCTTAAAGAATATACCCTGTATAAAAACAAGGGGAAGGGGAGGGTGGGAATGAACTGGGAGATTAGGATTGACATATATACACTACCATGCTTAAAATAGATAGCTAGCGGGAACATGCTATAAAGCACAGGAGGCTCAGCTCGGTGCTCTGTGATGACCTAGATGGGTTGGGATGGGGTGGTGGGGTGGGAGGGAGGTCCAAGAGGGAGGGGCTATAGTTATACATAGAGCTGATTCACTTCATTGTACAGCAGAAACTAACACAACATTGTAAAGCAATCTTACTCCAATAAAAACAAACAAACAAACAAAAACAAACAAAAAAGAAGTATTTTAAAGAGTCTACTATGTCTTAGATGCCTTGGTTTTGTGTGGTATTTTTTCGAATATAATTCCTTTACAATGTTGTGTTAGTTTCTGCTGTACAATGAAGTGAATCAGCTGTATGTAAAACAATATCGCCTCCCTCTTGGACCTCCCTCCCACCCCCTGCATCCCACCCATCTGGGTCGTCACAGAGCATTGAGCTGAGCTCCCTGTGCTATACAGCACGTTCCCACTAGCTATCTCTTTTACACATGGTAATGTATTTATGTCAAACCTAATCTCCCAATTCAACCCACCCTCCCCTTCCCCCACTGTGTCCACATGTCCATTCTCTACATCTATATCTCTATTCCTGCCCTACAAATAGGTTCATCTGTACCATTTTTCTGGATTCCACATATATGCGTTCATATATGATAGTTGTTTTTCTCTTTCTGGCTATTGAGATAGGGAGTAGTCATAAAAATCTTCTGTATAAATATGTTACAACTGGAAACACAAAATACTTTAAAGAAACTTGTAAGTGTTGGACTTAAAGCTAATCTACACACTTCTTTTTTTATTGAAGTATAGTTGATTTACAATATTACATTACTTTCAAGTGTACAACATAGTGATTCAATATTTGGATAGATTATACTTAAAGTTATAAAATATTGGCTATATTCCCTGTGTTATACAATATATCTTTGTAGCTAATTTATTTTCTACATAGTAGTTTGTATCTCTTTATCCCCTACCCTATCTTGGCCTGCCCCCATTCTCTCTCCCCACTGGTAACCACTAGTTTGTTCTTTACATCTGTGAGTCAGTTTCTGTTTTATTATATTCATTCCTTTGTTTCATTTTTTAGATTCCACATATAAGTGACAACATCCTGTATTTGTCTTTCTCTGTCTGACTTTATTTCTCTAGGCATAATATGCTTCAGGTCCATCCAGGTTGTTGCAAATGGCAAAATTGCATTCTTTTTTATGGCTGAGCAATATTCCATTATATATATAAAATATATATATGATATTCCATTTTATATATATAATATACATGTAAATATATGTATATATATGTATGCCACATCTTCTTTATCCATTTGACTATCGATGACACTTAAGTTGCTTCTATATCTTGGCTATTGTAAATTAATGCTGCTATGAACGTGGGCTGCATGCATGTTTTTTAATGTGTTTTCGTTTTCTTCAGGTATATGCCCAGGAGTGGAGTTGTTGGATCATGTGGTAGGTCTATTTTTAATTTCTTGAGGAATCTCCATACTGTTTTCTGTACTGGCTGCACCAATTTACATTCCCACCAACAGTGTACTAGGGTGCCCTTTTCTCCATATCCTCACCAACATTTATTTTTTGTGGTCTTTTTGATGATAGCCATTCTGACAGGTGTGAGGTGATATCTCATTGTGGTTTTTATTTGCATTTCTCTGACGATTAGAGATGTTGAGCATCTTTCCATGTGTCTGTTGGCCATCTGTATGTCTTCTTTGGAAAAACGTTTGTTCAGATCCTCTGCCCATTTTTTAATTCTTCTACATAAAAGAGTATTCCAAATTTGTTGATGATAAACGGATATCAGTAGTACGACAACTAATGGATTTTTAAAAAATCATGTATTTATTCTAAACAAAATTGATATTCAAACAAATATTTGTTATGGAAAAATCATTCTGAAAAAGAATGTTAAGAAGTTTTTCCAGGTTAAATGATTTTGTTTCCGAAAGTGTTGTGCGTGTGTTTACTCTGAAACATTAATCTCTGAACATTTAAAAAATATTGGACACATTTTCTTCACTTGTTAAGAATCTTACAAATAGAGTTCTTGTGGGGTTTGAATCCATTATAAAAAATGCAAATGTAATATTTTTGATCAGTTTGCAAGAAAAACTGACCACATGAAGGAAGATGAAAAGTTACTAGTCAAATTTAAACAAAAACATTTGCATAATCTATGAATGAGGTTGAAAACCCCTTTTTTAAATTTAATAAGCCCACTCTCTGATGGCCTTCTACCATTTGGACGTATGTATCTTTTTAAGATTTCACTTTCAAATTTCCCTGATAGTCTTACAAATATATGTTACAGTTTGTTCAGTTATATAGGGATCCTGTAAGTTGGTAGTTAGATGTAGAGGTTGGATAGGATTCAGGTTTGGTTTTAAGCAAGAATGCTTCATAAACAATGTTGTGTGATTCAATCAGGAGTCATATGGCGTTTAGTTCTTTATTTTTATTACTGTCAATAGCCATTGCTTAAATCCACTAGCTCATCCCAGGGGATGTAAAATGGCGATATTGTAATTCGGTCATTCTATAAAGAGAAATATTCCCATCAACTATTTAGTTACTCTGAGGTATAGTTTGTCTAGAATAGGCAGGATAAATGCCTGATTCTTTCCTTTCATTTACCACTTTTCAACATAATGATTTCTCTCCCTAGTATTGCCTGCAATATCATATACATAGTGTATATGTATAATGTATAATATATATATTAGACACATAATATTAGACATGATATACAAAGGCATGGGGAAGGAAAGGACCAGATCAACAGAATATACTGAAAGTTCAATAAAACTGGAATACAGAGTGTAAAAGAAGGAGAGAAAATAGAGAGATTATTTCACCAAATATTTATTCTGATGTACCATGTTTTACAATACAAGGTTGAATTTTGTGCTAAATTTAAAGCGTACAACAATTAATAAAGAGAGTCTTTCTCTTGGGGAACTCATGATCTAGTAAGAAAGAAAGGCAATCACTAACAAGTAACTATAGTACCTTGTATTAGGTGCTCCTATAAATTTTAAAATACTATGGACTCACAGGCATGGAGACGAGGCAACTATGGATCAAGGAAGATATAATAAAGTAATGTTTGAGCAAAGTCTTAAAGGATGTTTTGGAGATATTCAGTAGCCCTGGACGCAGGGTGGAAAACAGAAGGCGTTCCTGACAGTGGGACCCAAATGCACAAAGATGCAGGACTTGGGTGGGGGAGAATTTTGTGTTTGAGGAATGTGATTTACAACAGTCTGGCTGCAGTATATTGCTGGTCCAGCTCCCAGCACTTTAGCATCCCAGGGTCGGTGAAGAAGGTTGCCATAGGGACAATGGGGTCACTGACATGCAGTACGACTGGAGATGTGGTCTCCATGACCTTGACTCTACATAAGACTCTAGGACCTCCACACTATGCTGGGGTAGGGGAGCCCCCAAAGTGAGTGAAGTGATTTCCTTACTGATTTGATGGGGATTTGAAGATAAAATTAAGCTGATTAATACATATAATGTATTATATAATTATATTACCACAATATAAAGTATTGTGATATTTCTTGCTTGTCTGGGCTTGTGAAATTGAGACTTATAATAGATACTTAAATTATCACATAGATTCTGACAATGATACTGCAAAGGAAAAAAAAAGCAAGTAAAGATTATTATTATCCATGTTTAATAGCTGAGGAAACAATTTCAGAGAAGAGAATTTTCCATGGTAAATATCACTGCTAGGTTGTTGGCCTAGATCTTCTGAAATATATTCACCTGAGATGTTTATCTACAGATACCTGTCCTCTGTTGAAGATTCTTTCTTGAGACGTTAACTATATATATGACAATGTTTTATTGAATATGCACCATTTCCAAAACACTAGATCTATTTCCTGATAAGCAGAGTATTATTATACCCTTTGTTTCTCATCCATGGTAGGCAGAATTCTTTGCTGGCCTCTAAGATTCTTTACCCTATGTTTTACTTGCCCAGTATAATCCCCAGGACTGTGAATGTGATGGATTTCACTCCTGTCTCTGACCTCTAGACCCAGATTTACAGGGCTCATGTGGTTAGGTCAAGCGCATACAGACAATCTGTCCTGAGAGTGGCCAGGAGCCAAGTATGGCCACCAGCTCACATCTCCAGTAAGAAAAAGAGACTTCAGTTCTACAACCTCAAGAACATCATTCTGCCAACAGTGAGCTTAGATGTATCCTGAGCTCCAGGTGAGGGTACAGCTTGCTGAAGCCTTGATTTTGACCTTGTGAGACACTGAGCAGAAAGCTCAGAACAATAATACAAAAGGACATGACAGTTTGAAGTAAATATTTTGATAAAATGTTTCTTGGAGAAAACAAATAAGGTTTTCATGTTGCAAAACAATGAAACATACTGAAATGTTTTAAGCCAAATACATGTTTCCCACTGAAATAGTAATACGGAAAACGAGCTTGGGTTTGCATTTAATCACTTTTAAAAACATGAAAGACTGAGTTCTATGGTTTATAGGACTAAAAATGTTCTGAGTCTATATAATCAGGGAGGAATGAGGTTGGAGCAGTAGAAAGGTAGCAGGGAAATGGAGATGGGGCAGTGAGAGGAATGTTGATAGAGAAGAGGTGAAGAATAGTACAGAATAGAGAAGTAGGCCATTGACTTGGTTCTGTGTGAATGTATAGGATGCATTTAATTTGGGGGCCACCCTAAAGAAATCTGGTGATTCCCTTAATCTGAAATAGTTCAGGTTTATAGTGGTAGAAGCATCTTCTCACGAGGAAGGGCAATATGACTTAGCTGCTCTAATTCATATCACTCCGGGTTTACCTTCCCCTTGGAGAACTTCCCAGTCCCCATGGCCACCCCCAAAATTGTCTCAGGGATAATCATTTTTAATTATTCTACTCTACCACAGAGTGGGCACAAATCCTTCTCTCAATTATCCATGGTATATTTGATGCTAGCCTGGCACATTTAACAAAACATTATAAAGGGAAGCATAAAGGTAACAGAAATAAAATACAATCCACTACTGGTATTTAGATGACCACTTTGAGAGACCACCAGCTCCATCTGTCCTCATAGAGGCTCCTCTGTGACTGATCTCATTCAATTGGCCTTTATCTTAGTGAAGGCACCTCTCTGTTTCTCAATAATTAACAATGCACCTGATACATACAGACTTCTCTTGATTTGGGTTCTGCCAGAAGTAGAGCATGAGAAAAGGAGTTAAGGGCAAGTTGTTCATTTGAGAGGTGATTCCAGGAACACTGGTAAAGGATTGGAGATAAGACACGTAAGAAAATAAGACAACGAATAGTGTGCTACCAAGCTAGTTGCCAATGTGAGCAACTGGAGCTCATTTCTACTGGGGAATCTGGGATACAGTGTAGAATACATCCCAGAGTTACCTCAGTCAAGGGGAAAAGAAGCTGAGGTGTTCATCTACAGAGGTCTGTCATCTGTTGAAAACTGTTTATGGAGACATTAACCATCCAGCACTTCTAGGTCACCCTGTGTGGGAGCTGAGCATGCTTTCCAGGTCAGAAGAAACAAAACCAAAGCCAAAACCAAAACAAATGAATAAACAAAAACCCAAGAGCAACCCCCCCACCAAAAAAAAAAAAAAACCCCAAAATCCCATAACTCTTGATAGAGAATCACAGATGGCAAGTTTTCCCAGTAAACAGCGTTTCCTATGGAGAGAAAGTGCCTCGGGGCACCAATAGTGTCTGCTGTGAGACTTCTCAGTCTTGAGGCCCAGAGACTGTCAGTTAACGCACTTTTACTGATCCCTGTCTACACACCAGGCACCCTTTCCAAGTGGCTCATTCCTACTCTTAACCTCACAAAAGCAATAATATCGGAACCTGATAGTCCAGAAGAGACTACAGCGGGGGCTTTGTGGGTTTTTTTGGTACAATAATGGAAAATCCCACGCCTCCTTTTCCCTGTTCCACTGCCCCCAGAAATGCTGTCATCCGCACTCTGGCTGTCCCCTCCTGGGGTGGGGCTCAGATCGGCGTTGTTGCTCTCTGAGTACTAGACTCATAGTGTTTATTACTAGTTTGGACATAGGCAGCTCAAATATAAGCAAATGTTTTTGTTATGCTAGGATCCAGTTCTTGTTTCTGGCTGTTCCTTTTACTCTAAACAAAAAAGCTTTAATTTTGAAAAAAATATAACCCACATGATTCTCATTAGTATATAAATAATCTGATGTTCTTTGATGTTTGGGGAAAAAATGTGTCTTTATAATTTTTTGTTGAAAGCAGAAAGGCATTTTTCTTAAAATATAACCTCTCAGGAAAAAAAAAAAATGACTTATAGATCATTTTGAGTTCCTACAGTTTTCATTCATGTGTCATGGGTCTATCCATCCCTCCACCCACTCACCCAATCAACCCAATTTACTTACCATCTAAGCTGTCTTCATATTATACTGGTTCCTGGAAACACAAAGCAAAATAAGACACAGAATAAGAACTCAAGTTACAGTCTGGAACAGAAAAAGTGCAAATCATCTGACACTTAATTGAGATTCAAGAATGTTCTAGACACAATGTCAGGTTCTAGTAATAAAAAAAAAAAAATTAAATTTGATCCCTGACCCAAAATGCTCATTATCTGGACAGAGAACAAGTATATTCATAGTGGACTGGAACACAAGACAAACTGAAAACTCTCTCATCTAAGTAGAAGTAAAATGCCATGGGAGCACAGAAGAAGGGTGAGTGATTGAGTTTAGGGGAATTTGGGTGACCTTCAAAGAGGAGACAGTTTTCCTGGATATGAACATTCACAGGGGCAAATGCTGTAAGGCTGAAGTGGGCACTAGGTGCTGTAAGTGACCTAGGTATGACAGAGTGAGCTTTTAGGTGAGGCTATTTATTTCATTATCTTCACACACATGAAAATCACCGGGAAAAGTAGATTAGTCTGTTCACACTCATGATTTCCAGTCTCAATTAAACCTTTAGAAGCACTTGGTAAAGTTGTGACTCCTTTGGGCATTTAGTTCTCCCATTACCTTAAGTGGTTATTCCAAACCTATTTTCAAACACTATTTAATTGAACTGCCCACACTCTCATAAAGTTTCCTTCCCTTCCACTTCCTCTATGAAACAGAGGCCATTAGGTGGCTGTCCGTCCTACAGCATTTCATTCTCTCCTAATTTCTTCTCCTAGAGGAAGAGATGTTTCTCCTCCTGTTCAAACTCCCGATATCCCATGCTCTCAACCTCAAAACACTTGTTCCTCAAGCAGCTTTCTGTTCCTTCTTTCAACCTCAGTTCATCTAAAGGCTCATTTTCCTTAGCCTTCATGTACCTTCACACACCTGTCATCCTAAAAACCATTCCTGTCCCTCTAGTTCCCTCTCTATCTCCTTCCATTCTCAGCATTCTTTTTGAAAGTCTAATCTAAACCAAGCCTCCTCAAACTTTAATGTCCACGAGTCACTTGAGGATCATATTAAAATGAAGATTCTAAGTAGTGGGATGGGGTTTGAGATTCTGCATTTCTAATGAGCCCGTCACCTATAACGTTATCCTAGAAGTCATTTTAAATAGGAAGGGTCTGAACTCTTAATTTTCCTCTTGTCCTTACCTCCCATTTATTCATAACCCTCTTGCTATCTGGTGTCTACCCCTACACCCCTAATTCTGGCCTTACAAAAATCACCAATGGCCCCTTGAATGCCAAATTCAATGGACACTTTTCAATCACAATGCCTCTACCCTCTATGGTGAGTTAGGCACCCCTGATTCTTGATGCAATCTACTCACCGACTTCCATAACTCCATTCCCTCCTGATGATTTTTCTCTTGTCTAGCTGTAATTTATCATCTCCTTTTTGAATTCTCTGTTTACCTGATCCTTAAAATTTTTATGTTGCATCAAGTGTTTCACTGAGATCTATTTCACTATATACTCTCGTGAAATAATCTCATCTAGTAATTTTAATTTCTGCCTAGATAATATAGAGCCCAATATCTTCCACTTTAGTCCTGCTTGAGCTCAGACTCATATATCCCATTGTCAAGCTTGAATCACTAGACTCTCTACCTCAACATGTAAAATTGAACTCATTAGCCACTCCCCCAAACCCGTGTTCCCTATTTTGGACGTTTGCACCATCTTCTATCTAATTAACCAAGACAAAAATCTGGAATGACCTTGACCCTGTCCACCTTCCATCTAATCATTAAATTATTTGGATTCTTTTTCCTTAAAACCACTCAAAATTCAGCTTATCCAGTTCATTCATATTGTACTGCTGTATAGATCATGTCCTCATTCTAACAGACTTGTACCACAGTGTCCTCACTAGCCCAAACTTTTCCAGTTTTACCTCTTTCCAATGCATCTACTAATTGCAGAAAGTATAGTCTTTCTAAAGTGTGCAAAACCCTTCATTGTCTCCCTTTAACAACAAAATAATGCTAAGCTTAGGAATATGACCTATATTATCTTTTTATCTAGCCCTATCTCCAGCCTCATCTTGTGCTGCCCCTCTCTCAAATAAACTTCAAAGTCCATTCATACTAAATAACTTGGGGTTCCTTATAACTCCATGCTTTCTGACATCTTTATGCCTTTGCAGTTCCTCTATTTCTCTGCAAACTCCCAATATACCTTCAAAACAAAGCTCAGAGGCCATCTTCTATAAAATGTATTGTGTAAATTGAGGGAGGCCTACATGTTTCTTTAAATTTTAAAAACATGTACATATAAAATTTACTACTGAGTAGTTCATTTGTTTTCCTTACACATTATTATTATACACAACATAACCTTCAGCACATAATCACTCTTATCTCAGTATTCTTGTTGCAGCTTAAACAAACTTACACTAATTTTATTAATTTCAATTTTGTTGTACTGCTCATTAACGTAACTAGCTTATTTTTCTCACTGATTTTAAGTTTCCTTATGCCTTAGTCACCTATATTGCTATTACCTTCTTAATGCTTCCTCTGGATGCTGAGTAGTTTCTCACTATGTTTGCAAAAAATAATTCACCCGTGTTTTATAGTTTTCTGCATACAGGTCTTTTGTCTCCTCAGGTAGATTTATTTCTAGGTATTTTATTCTTTTTGTTGCAATGGTAAATGGGAGTGTTTCCTTAATTTCTCTTTCAGATTTTCCATCATTAGTGTATAGGAATGCAAGAGATTTCTGTGCATTAATTTTGTAACCTGCTACTTTACCAAATTCATTGATTAGCTCTAGTAGTTTTCTGGTGGCGTCTTTAGGATTCTCTATGTATAGTATCATATCATCTGTAAACAGTAACAGATTTACTTCTTCTTTACGATTTGGATTCCTTTTATTTCTTTTTCTTCTCTGATTGCTGTGGCTAAAACTTCCAAAACTATGTTGAATAATAGTGGTGAGAGTGGGCAACCTTGTCTTGTTCCTGATCTTAGTGGAAATGGTTTCAGTGTTTCATCATTGAGAACGATGTTGGCTATTATTTTGTCATATATGGCCTTTATTATGTTGAAGTAAGTTCCCTCTATGCCTACTTCCTGGAGCGTTTTTGTCATAAATGGGTGTTGAATTTTGTTGAAAGCTTTTTCTACATCTATTGAGATGATCATATGGTTTTTCTCCTTCAATTTGTTAATATGGTCTATCACATTGATTGACTGACGAAAGAAATTAAAGATGATACAAATAGATGGAGAGATATACCATGTTCTTGGAATGGAAGAATCAACATTGTGAAAATGACTATACTACCCAAAGCAATCTACAGATTCAATGCAATCCCTATCAAACTACCAATGGCATTTTTCACACAACTAGAACAAAAAATTTCACAATTTGTATGGAAACACAAAAGAACCCGAATAGCCAAAGCAATCTTGAGAAAGAAAAACGGAGCTGGAAGAATCAGGCTCCCTGACTTCAGACTATACTACAAAGCTACAGTAATCAAGACAGTATGGGAATGGCACAAAAACAGAAATATAGATCAATGGAACAGGATAGAAAGCCCAGAGATAAACCCACACACATATGGTCACCTTATTTTTGATAAAGGAGGCAAGAATATACAATGGAGAAAAGACAGCCTCTTCAATAAGTGGTGTTGGGAAAACTGGACAGCTACCTGTAAAAGAATGAAATTAGAACACTCCCTAACATCATACACAAAAATAAACTCACAATGTATTAAAGACCTAAATGTAAGGCCAGACACTATAAAACGCTTGGAGGAAAACATAGGCAGAACACTCTATGACATAAATCACAGCAAGATCCTTTTTGACCCAACTCCTAGAGAAATGGAAATAAAAACAAAAATAAACAAATGGGACCTAATGAAACTTAAAAGCTTTTGCACCGCAAAGGAAACCATAAACAAGACAAAAAGACAACCCTCAGCATGGGAGAAAATATTTGCAAGTGAAGCAACTGACAAAGGACTAATCTCCAAAATTTACAAGCAGCTCATGCAGGTCAATATCAATAAAACAAACAACCCAATCCAAAAATGGGCAGAAGACCTAAATAGACATTTCTCCAGAGAAGATACACAGATTGCCAACAAACACACGAAAGGATGCTCAACATCACTAATCTAATCACTAAGTAGAGAAATGCAAATCAAAACTGCAATGAGGTATCACCTCACACCAGTCAGAATGGCCATCATAAAAAAAATCTACAAACAATAAATGCTGGAGAGGGTGTGGAGAAAAGGGGACCCTCTTGCACTGTTGGTGGGAATGTAAATTGATACAGCCACTATGGAGAACAGTATGGAGGTTCCTTAAAAAACTAAAAATAGAACTACCATACGACCCAGCAATCCCACTACTGGGCATATACCCTGAGAAAACCATAATTCAAAAAGAGTCATGTACCACAATGTTCATTGCAGCTCTATTTACAATAGCCAGGACGTGGAAGCAACCTAAGTGTCCATCGACAGATGAATGGATAAAGAAGATGTGGCACATATATACAATGGAATATTAGCCATAAAAAGAAACGAAATTGAGTTATTTGTAGTGAGGTGGATGGACCTAGAGTCTGTCATACAGAGTGAAGTAAGTCAGAAAGAGAAAAACAAATACCGTAAGCGAACACATATATATGGAATCTAAAAAAAAAAAAAAAAAAAAAAAAGGTTATTAAGAACCTAGGGGCAAGACAGGAATAAAGACACAGATGTAGAGAATGGACTTGAGGACACGGGGAGGGGGAAGGGTAACCTGGGACGAAGTGAGACAGTGGCATGGACTAATATATACTATCAAATGTAAAATAGATAGCTAGTGGGAAGCAGCTGCATAGCACAGGGAGATCAGCTTGGTGCTTTGTGACCACCTAGAGGGGTGGGATAGGGAGGGTGGGAGGGAGACGCAAGAGGGAAGAGATATGGGGATATATGTATGTGTATAGCTGATTCACTTTGTTATAAAGCAGAAACTAACACACCATTGTAAAGCAATTATACTCCAATAAAGATGTTTAAAAAAATAATAATAATTCACCCTCTGCCCATTAAACCTATAAAATAACTTCCTAAAGGGAGAGCTATGTAACTACAATCCAGCTCCTTATGAATATTATTGTTATACCTTTCTCCTAATGGAAACATTCATTTAGAGCCTTAATAATTTTCTTCTCTAATCTTTTATACCACTGTTTTGATGTTTAGGCATCGTATTAAGGTGCACACATATTCTTATGTGTGCTTGTAATATTTTCTTTTAAGTCCATTTTAACTTACAATGTTTTAGTACTTTCTCGGAAGTCACTTCTGGTTCCTTACAGCATATGTAGGAAGCATACATGTATTTTAAAATTTAACTTACATAAGAGGAACTTAGGTAAGGTAGTCCCAGTTCTGTGGCAGCAAGAGCTGATAATGTTACCGCCTTTTATGCTCTTTACCTTTTATACCAAACTCAGATATTCAGAATGCATCCTATTATTCTACCCTGAGTTCCCAGAATTTATTGCTATTTGTCATATAATAATCCAACATTTAATAATTGACAGGGCATCCTAAAGCAAAGGAAATAAAAGCAAAAATAAACAAATGGGACCTAGTTAAACTTAAAAGCTTTTGCACAGCAATGGAAACCATTGACAAAACAAAAAGACAACCTGCTGAATGGGAGAAAATATTTGCAAATGATATGACAGATAAGGGGTTAATATCCAACATATATAAATGGCTCGTACAACTCCACATCAAAAAACAAACAAACAAAAAACCCAATTAATAAATGGGCATAAGAACTGAATAGACTTTTTTCAAAAGAGGAAATGCAGATGGCCAACAGATACATGAAAAGATGTTCAACATTGCTAATTATCAGGGAAACGCAAATCAAAACCACAATGAGACATCATCTCACACCTGTCAGAATGGCTATCATCAAATAGAACACACATAACAAATGTTGGGCAGGATGTGGAGAAAAGGGCACCTTCGTACACTGTTGGTGGGAATGTAAATTGGTACAGCTACTGTGGAAAACAATGGAGGCTTCTCAAAAAAACTAAAAATAGAACTACCATCTGGCCCAGCAATTCCACTCCTGGGTATATATCCAAAAAAACCAGAAACACTCATTTGAAAAGATACATGCACCCCAATGTTCATAGCAGCATTATTTACAACTGATAAGGTATGGAAGCAACCTAAGTGTCCATCAGCAGATGAATGGATAAAGAAGATAGGTATATATATATATATGATGGAATACTACTCATCTATAAAAAAGAAGGAAATTTTGCCATTTGCAGCAACATGGATGGACTTGTAGGGCATTATGCTAAGTGAAATGAGTCAGAGAAACACAAACACTGTATGATATCAATTACATGTAGAATCTAAAAAATACAACAAACTAGTGAATAAAACAAAAAGAAGCAGACTCACAGATGTAGAGAACAAACTAGTGGTTACCAGTGGGGAGAGGAAAAGGGGCAGAGGCAATATAAGGGTAGGGGAAAAAAAAGGGCTATTATGGGATTGTATTAAATCATGTGTATGAAGCTTTTGCAAATTGTAAAGCACTACAGAATTTAAAGAATCTTTCATTCAATAAAAAAAAAAAAAACACATAAGAAATTTTTTAAAATAATAATTGACAGGACATAACAATCATACAGTAGAGATGTGGGATTCAGAACCATTGTTTTGATCTAACATTCTAAAGGAGTTAAGCTTTCTTATCACATCCAAGACTGAAAATTTTTCAAAGATTGAGGCTTTAGTTCATTTAGTAGGCTTTTTTTTTTTTTTTATGGAGACTATACTTCCATATATCTCTAATTTTAAAACTTGTAAAATATTTAAAATGAGATGGAGTTGCACAAATATGTTACTTTCAATTTTATTTAAATCAAATAAAGCTGTGACTGATGTGAAGAAATTGGCATAGAAACTACATGAATTAATTAACATAAAAATTTAAAGACAAAATCTTATTACCTAATTATCTTATCCTGAATAATTAAATGCAAAGGATATACATGTTAAATGGCCACAAACATGTAGGCATTACAGAGTGCACATATGGAGTCATAAAATATTTTATACTGCTTTATTATAAATAATTGGAAATATTTCATTTTTCAAACCCAGGTAACAAAACAGTAAATATTATGCTTTCTTTCTTTTTTCATAATTTCCTTTTATTTTTGTATTATGAGTTGGGAAATAGTATTACTTATCAAAAGACCGGTAAAAAAAAAATTTGTAGGAACACACAAAACGAAACACTCACTTTCATTCACTTAAATGAAAACAAACAAGAAGGTTTTTAGAGGGAGAAGCTAAAGGCTGCTATGAAGGAGTCTCCAAGAACAGAAAAACTGTGGTATACCTGCGAATATCACTTGTAAGGCAAAACAGGTTTGTACACACACACAAAAGGTATAAACACTTGATGGTAAACTTCAAAAAATAATTTCTTAAAAATGTGAGTAGCTTTATTTTCTCAAATGGAGGAAAGCCACAAAGGCACAATAGATCAAGTCACCAGGTCTAAAATTGGTATTGTTGCCCTGATAAAAACTTTTTTTAAGAAAGGAGACCCAATATGGATTTCAATTTTCTTATCTCATAGTACACCTCATGTTTTGATAAAAACTGTTCACTCTTGTAACCTTGGACACTTAGAGGCAGAAAGCACTTCCTGATAAAATATTGTAGTAACTTCAAATTCCCACAAAAATCTGTGCCCCAAATTCACTTAAAATAGATTATCCCATAGGAATATTTTCATTAAGAGATTTATAGCAGCTAGTAATTAGAATTTTCTTAGTCAAGTGACTATGATTAATTTTCTTTTTTGTGCATGTGTTTTCCTTAATGTATAATACAAAGTTTGCCAATTTTCTTCCCTAATGATAATGTATTAACATCAGAAATTGCCTAAGAAAACAGGGCCCAAGGGAGAACAATATGAAGAAATAACATATTTCATAAAGTGGTATAGCAGATTTTTTTTGGAAGTGTGTTTATTTGCATCAGTTATGGACAATGCTGCATATTCCAGATTAAACAGCTATTAGGTTTACTATGGATATAAACAGGCTATGTACAATGATATTTATAATTCTTCTTTCATTTTTCATAGACTTCAGAGTGTGTCTTTTATAGAAACTGGAACAGGGTCAATCTGGAAAGCAAGTTTCAGTTAATTAGCAAAAATTAAATTGGCATGAAATAGGGTGAAGAATTGAAGGTAATGATTTTAAAAATAATAAAGTTACACAAGTGTACACATGCAAAAAGGTACTGTAAAATGGACTGTTCCAGTTTACTTGGTTTTATTTCAACTTAATACACCCTAAAATACTGCTTTCATGTATAATATCAAAGGAAATATTAAATGCATGTATATTATTTTAAGGGCTTGATGATATATTTCACATTCTTTAAACTTTACTCAGGCTATAAATATATTTATATATCAGTCAGTTTTTAAAGTAAATGAAAACTGTAGCATGGGGGGGATCATTTTTCACCTTATATGTCCATACTTGATTATGTCCATTTTTTCTGAAAACTGTACCAAAAAAAATCAAAGAGTAATGGAGTGTATTTCTACCTCACACTGCTATTCTTCAGGCACTATAATTCTTTATAGTTTACCAAAATGGAATTTACATTTGAAGACGGGTTAACTGAAATCAACTAGTAAGTATGATTTAGGAATTAGGCTTCTGAAATCCATTTAACCAACTCAGAGGGCAATGCTGTTCTTCCTAAACTTTTATTAAAATTGTGCAACAGTACAAACTTATTGTTAGTAGGTTTGCAGAGAAATAACACCATTTCACTGGTGTAACACATCTTTCCCAAAGGATTATGGCAGGCCTGTTTTTATTCTTCACGTGTACTCTTTTTGTTCTTGTTGTTCATCTTCTTTTCTTCGGTTTTACGTGAAATAAACCATATTTATCATCTGGTTACTATAGTTCTGTAATAAGATCCAGTAGTAGTTTGAAGCACAGCGAGCTGAACAGTTTCTTCCCTTTTTAAAGCATGACAGTGAGTGGCATTCTCTATAGTCAAGCCATATGAACACAGTCACCCCAAGGAGAGGCTTTTGTGAAATCAAAAGGTTCCAAATTCACAGTCAAGAACCTTGGTGACTTCACATAACTGCTACTTGTTGCTGGAAGGGAGACAATATTGTTTGCTTCAGAAGTTTCCAAGTAGTTTCTCATCTGGTGGCTTCTCCAGATTTCTTGGTGGCCTTTTAAATTGCTTTTGACATTGTGCCTTCAAAAGTCCAAAGGTCGAATCATCATAGTTGTGGAACGTAAGGAGTAACTGGGCCCTTTGAAGTAATGCCACTTTATTCCATTCAGTTTTCCGTGGTTCTGCCCCGCTGTATAAAACATTCCATTTAGATTGGATGGGCCACAAGCATCAAACCACCAGCCTGAAAAATTATTTAATAATGAAAGAGAGAAGAAGGAGAAGAAACAATTACATAAGTAAACTGAACATTTGGAAATTAATGCCATTAACTGAGGGGAAACTTATTCATACTTATGATTATTTGCAAATAGGAGGTATTCAATAAATATCTTCTTGGTAGTGAAATTGTTTTAAATGGCATCCAATTAAGACAGTGTACAAACAATCAGAAAGAGAAACGCTTTCATGAAAACCAGCTTTCAGTGTCACTCCATTGGGACTCAATTCCCAATGTAACGATGGGAAGCATTTGGGCTTCAAGATACGCTATAGTCAGGCCTGGATTCATACAAAGGGCAAGTAAAATGAAACCCTTAAGAGGCATTCCACCTGAATCCTGTTATTGGGAACAGAACAATTAATTATTAGCAATAAAGTTCAGAAGCTTAGACAACTGGCATCTAAATACAAAGAAATGTTCTCCGTCTACTTCATAGTTTTGCCAAGAATTGGCCCTCAGCTGCTTCTGAAATTAACTGGATACCAGAAAATCACTATGAATTTGAATTGCTATGCCCTCTCTGTAGCTTATAGCACTATGGGAAGTGTTCATCAATAGTAGCCATATAGTTCCTATATAGCGGTATTGTTCAAGTTATAGCGTGATTGTTCAACTTCTTTCTAAACGTAGTAAAAAGAAAAATGATGAGTAACGTAGAGATCCTATGCTCACATAGCTCTCTGCAAGGATAACTCAGTACTTTATTTTTTAAATGAATTAAGTTCTTAGATTTTTAGATAAAACATAGTACTTTTTCTCCCTCTTCTGAAGTAACACTGCTGAAATCTTTAGGGAGACATTTATGCCGGAGACATTTATGCCAGAGACATTCTGGCATATTTGTATTTGGATACAGTTGACCTCCCTTTGATTACAGAGTTATACCTAAGGGACTAATAGCTAAAGAAAGAGAAAGCTGTACAGCTGATGTTTAACTGTAACACGAGCATCTTCTTGCAGAAACTTTAGAAAAAGTTAAACAGAGAAAAGCTAGTTTTCATTTTTCAATTTTGGAGGATGAATACAGCTGGGTTTGTTTATTAAGTCATACTAGAGGCCTAACAAGCTGTATTAATCGCTAATTCATCCTAGGAAAAAGTAAGGTATGTCAATGAATTTGGAAAGACACTATATTTAATGTTTTACCAACTGTATGCAAATAACATAGATATTAATGCAGTCAAAACATGAGGGACAAGCAAGTTCTTATTTGGCAAGGAAGGAGAAAACTGTAAAATTCCACCTTTTTCTTCTTAAGATTAATTCCTTTAAAATTTTTTGGTAAGTATAACTTGTAAAAATATGCTATTTATATCACAAAAGGCTTTCTAATATTAGGGAATGTATTTACCCAGAAGACTCTCAAAGGACAAAATGAAACTCAACTTAATTGCTTCAGTATTTTAACTTTCTCCTCCTTTTCTATGACCTTCTTGAGGCACTCTTCCATCATGTTAATGAGCCTTTCATAGTCTTTCAAATATCCACCATGGTCTCTAAAGCAAACACAGTTACTCTATTGTCGAGAACTATTACAAATCATAGAATGATCTTCCAAGTTACATTAGGATACTCAGGGTAAAAGCATGTGGTTTTGTTTGGTTTATAGAAAGCCATAAGAGTTCTGGAAGAGTGTGGGAAGGCAGAGGTCTGTTGGAACAGAAACCTGGCAATGAAGGGCACAGGCTGAAGGATACATTCATTGGGAAACTTTTGATGAGCTTAGGAAAGAGACAAGAAACAACAGGGGCACATGAGGGAATAGGGTAAATTGATCTTACGCACATTTTCTAATGAGTAAAGTGGGGTAATGTCTATGGTAAGAACAATGGCATTTTGGAGACGTTGAAAGAAGACCAGAATGGCTGGGTCAAAGTTAACAAGAGAAACAGTAGCCTGGAGCTGAGATGGTCTGAAGACCAAATCACACAGTCTTTTGTTCACTATCCTAAGAGCAATGAAAAGGCATGGTCTATATTCCCTATACTTAGTGCTGCATCTAACAGAGTTTGCTTGACAAATGACTGGAAGGGACTACAGGCTTATTGACAGATTGACTGTTTCTCCTTATAAAGCCTCTATGGTCTGAATTAGTCTAGTTCACTAAAAAAGCTATATTTGCTAGACACCTGAATATATATATATATACCTGAATATACTGTATTCATTTTTTCTTTATTCATTCAGTTTGTAATTATCATGAATTGTTGTCATACAACACTCAACAAGACAGATGTGGTCCTTACCCTCGTGGAGCTTACTCCCAACGTGAGAAACAGACCAAAAAAAGTAGCAAATAAATAAAATACCTACAAATCATGACTATAATGATGGAGAAAAGGAAGAAGAAGAGGAGAGGGGGAGGAAGAGGTAGAGGGGGAAGTGGAGGGGCAGGAGGAGAAGGAGGAATAGGTGGGGAAGTAGGAGGGGATACTTAGAATCAGGGAACTATGAAGGAGAATAACAGGAGACTTACTTGACTTTTCATGTTCATGGAAGAAGTTGATATTTAATGAGACCTGAAGGATGAGGAAACAGTCATGTGAAGATGGGGAAAGACTATTCTAAGCAGAACATGGCACATGTCAATGCCATGAGGAAGAAAGGGAGCTTAGTGTTTAGGGACTAAAAGAACATCAGTGTAGTTGGTATATAGTGAACAAGGGGGAGACTTGTAGGGAATGAAGGTGGAGAAATGGCAATCTTGGTGGAAAGTTGAACAATGTGGAAAAACTTATAGTTTATCCAGGCTACTTGTCTATCATCAGGTGAACAAGTGGAACATTCTCTAGGAATGGGAACCAATATTTAACCAGGGGAACCAGATCTGCCAGGTTAAATGTTTAATCGAATATTATTTAGAGCCCTCACTCTGTAACTGTGGTCTGCCAAAACTACCCTGAGCATATGCGGCAGCATGATGAAGGGGAGAAAACTGAAGCTAGAATCAATTCAGCAAAAGCTAACCAATGGACAGACATAGGGGTCAGAGTTGAGTAAAACAAAATTCCTGACTTCAAAGAGTACACAATTTTGTGTAGGAGAGAAACAACAAACTGTTAAAAAATGAGATAATGGCTGTTTAACAGAGATGAAGAAAATCTTAGGAACAGAGGCGGAATGCCCTGTTTGTTGGTCCATAAGGTGTACTCATCACTTGAGCTGGATGCTGAAGGATGGGTGTGAGTTCACTGGACAGCAAGAGATTCTAATGACATTGTGTACTCTGAGGGAACAGGAGAGAGTGCCTGCCAGCAGCTTGGCTTGGCTGGAATGCCAGTGGATAAGGGATTGGAGAATTCAGGGCTAGCAAAATAAACAGGGTCGAGAACATGGAGGTTTTTATTGTATGTCTAGAAATATTCCTGTGGGCAATGGGGAGCCTAGAGTATCAGACCAGAAAGTAGAAGACCCTGACTTTGATGCCCACTTCACCAATTAATAACTAAGGGATCTTAGGCAATAGTATACATAATATTTGATATTTATTGAACAGTTAATATGTGTCAGGGACTCTGCTAAAATATTTATATGAATTTTCTCATTTTATTACCCAAACAGCCCTACATGGTGTGGCAAGTACTAAAGTGAAGACACTGATGCTCAGGTAGTTGAAGGAACTTTTCCAACGTCACACAGTCACTTACTGCCTCATTCCTGAGATGTGGATTATAAATGTCTAATCAACCATTTTCACAGCACAGTTGCAAGGATCATGTAAGATGGTGCACCATTAAAGCCTATAAAATCCTATCTAAGTGCTCTCTTGTAAGTTATCTAGGAAGCAGGCAGAAACATTAGAGCAGAAATAAAAAGGATTAGATCTTATCGGGGCATCATAATGATTTAATAATGAAGACCAGGTCATTAGCGCCAACATATTTCCTTATTTGCTTGGTAGGGTTAATTAGAGAAATACAAAAATAATTTGCACCCATATGAGTACAGTTGTTCAATGTTTGCATTGTAAAGACATGGCATTTAAGTACCTAATATGGGTTTTGTTTTCAATGATTTGTTTTTATTTCATGTAGAAATCAAAGAGGTCAAGGTGTTTATCTCTTTATCTTAAGACCAGTGGGCCATGCACACACTGGATTATCAGAGAGCAATTGACAATAATAAAAATGATGAATTAAGATGGCAGAAAATGAAATGAAAGGGCAATTATTTCTCATGACCATTTCAGTTGTACTGTCCTTTATTAAATACTCTGAACTTCAAGGTCGCAAAAATAGTTATTTCTGTGCAAGTAAGTATTCTCTGTTTTCTCTGACAAGGAACAACAAGGAACATCTTTGTACCAAATATTTCAGTTTGTCCACTTTCTACCTCTCTTTGAAAAAATTAATCATGACCAGGTCTTTTAAACATAAATCCTGAAAAGATGTGCTTTTAAAGCATATTTATAGAAAGCAGGCAAAAAGTACAGCAGACTCCTGGTTACTCATAGGTACCCTTAGGCATTCATAAATGATCGTATGTACTCATGGGTACTCAGAACATATGAAAGTTTGCACAGATTGAAGGTGTCCTTGTGAACATATAGAGGAGTGTATGCCTGGGTTGAAGTTCCTCTCTGATAAGATACCAAATAGCTGAATTATATATCTTCTACAATCCTGGGGAAATATTAACTTTGTACTTTGTTCTATAAGTGCCTGGGAATAACAGATGAGCAATATGTTAAAGAAGTTAATCTAGAAGAGGCACTTTAAGCTTAAAAGAACTCAGTGATGCAAGCAAAGACGGAAGAAAGCCGCAGCTTCCATCTGCTGTTGGGACAACTGATAAAATGGCTTAAATGTTTTAAGATTGGCAATTGCTGAGATTTACTTTGCCAAGCATTTTCCTTTATAACCTGTAACCTCATGTATATTTTAGTAAGAAATCTGAGATGCATGTTTCTAATCCATTTACACTTAACTCATTAAAATTTAGTTTTGTAATAACTATCTCGGGCTTCCCAGGCCTTTAAAAATCATTTGAGTCTTTTATCTTTGAAGCAGAAAATTCACATTTTATCACCAATAAATGAAACTTTGCCCAGAAAACAGGAACTTGATTCTAAACTCTGTACACAGGAAGTTCAAATTTATTTGAAAGTCAGGAAACCTAACTCAAATTCTTCTGATCCTAAACAAAATGTCTCTCAACACTTCTTTTCTAAGGTAAAAAGTACAGCAAAATAAAAAGATATATTTGTGGTTATGGATTTCTTTCACTCATTTTCAGTGCACGCATTCTAATCAGCAATAAGCAAAAGAGCCTGCACAGAGAATTTTCCTCTTTGATAGTGATAAAGGATGACTAAGTTATAGCGATAAAGGATGACTAGTTAGTGACTAAGGATGAGGCTGAAAAAAACTGATTGATGCCATAGTTATAAATGGGATCATCATGAAAATCACTGGCTGAGTTCACGTGTACAAATTCGGCCCGACCAATAACTAGCCTCAAGCAGCAGCTGCATGTTCTTGCGTGCGGAGGCAAAGGACCTTCCCAGAGGTCTGCATTCCTTCTGTCATTTCATTCTACATCCCCTTCGAGTCTAGCACTTGGCTTTTTTTCCTTTCTCTTCTTTTTGTTCCATAGATTAAAAGTTGTTTATCCTGGCTGATAATCTTGAATTCATTTAAATCCTTTAGGTATTCTCTTACTGCCTCTTTCCTCCCTTGAACTTCATTTTACTTTTAACCACGTTTAAATGAGGAAATCCTTGTGAAAATGTGCTGCAAACAGTAAAACAGAGCTAAATTCTTGTCTTTGAATGCCATTCCTTTTAAGAGTGGCAGTAGAAGGAGTGGATAAAGTAATGGCTTATCTGGAGGTCGAGTTCAAATCCTACTTCTGACATTAATTCTGTGACCTTAGGCAACTTATCTAATTCTTCCGTATCTCAATTCTTGCCAAAGATCTCTATTTCAAAGGATTTATGGAAGTGTCATATAAGTTATTAAATATAAGTCATTAATGGTAATGAAGAAATGACTGTTACACACTAAGAGTGCAATAGATATTCACTGTATTATTTATTACTAGAGTAAAATATAAACAAAATTGGTTATTTCTCATCCACTGTCAATTATTAACCTTTGGTGGCAGCCTGGCGCTATAGGCCTATCAGTTCTGATTCACCTTTTTCCAAACTGATCTTTTAAAAGATATTTCCCGATATTATTTGTTCTTTTTCCAATAAGTGAAAACTGCCTCCCACAAAAAAGGAGTATAATCCTAAATTTTGCACTTAGGCTGTTCAAATTTATTTGAAAGTTACAAACCTAACACTCAAAGTTTTCCAATTTGGAGTTTAGTCTTCTGGGGTTTGGTTATTCTTAAAATTCAGTCCCGGTCTTCAATATTCATCCCTTTGTTCCATGGTTGTGCATGCAAATTCATATATACATACTCAGGCATTTTAAATCTAAGTTCACAAAAAAGTCACATTCATACTCACATTGATTTATTTCTATGTCTTCTCACCAGGATCATTTGTGATTTTACAATGTCCTTTCAGAGTCTCGGATAGCAAATTCATTCATTTAATCAGTATTTATCAAGCACATCATATGTGCCAGGCACTGTGCTAGGCACTGAGGATACAGTGGTGCAGAGCATGATGTCCCTATCTTCAAGAACTGTACATTTTTGTGGAATAGGCTTAGAGATTATGTACTAAATAAGAAATTGCTTTGAAATAAAGTAATGCAATGTAGATTTCTGTGGTCAACCTTAAATTATCCATATGGATCTTTTCTCTCAACATTTTTGCCTTAAAACCCAGGGAATGCCAGTTATCTGACAATGGTTAGCACATCATTCCTGGGTTATCAAAAACTCTAAGATGATTGTATTTTCCCAAAGATCTTGTCACTTCAACCAGTTAGAGAGGCTGTTAATTTCTTTCATTTTCTTTGTCTTCTTCAAGGTTATATAGCAGGCAAGGCAAGTATTTATCAACTCTCTACTGCTAGCATCTCGTAAGTTCTAGGGTGTACTAAGAATTTATGTGTATGGCTTTATCCCGTCTTTTAGAATTGAACTGAGAATATCCTTTGTTAGCTTTAGCAAAGTCTTGTCTGTTGGCTGACATAGTTTATGCGTGGGAAAAGAGACTGGAGTTTTTACCACAACAGATTCTTTCTGCAGAAGGTTAGGTCACATTTTTACATAGCTTTTATATTATATACCAAATAAGAAAATCGTGTTGAAAGAAAAGGTAAGGAAAAGAATGTAAAACAATACCATGTTTTGTTAGGGTTTTTTTTTTTTTTTTTTAATTTTTGGTTGGCAACTTTTAGTAATTGTAGTTTCTAACAGACTTTTAGAAAAATTTATTTTGAATTGGTATGAAAGACCATGTTTTCTTTGAATGTGAAGTTTGCTTTGATTGTGACAATCTAATGAGAAAAGGTTTTAATTTTCATAATTTTAGAGTCAGATTTTTCTGCATATTTACGTTTATATACAACAAATCCATGAATTGAATGATATTACATTTTCATTTTCTAAATGTTAAATAATAGAGAAAACATTAGGTTTATAATGAAACTGATTCCTTTCTTTGGGCTCAAGAGGGCACAAGAAGGGCTCTCTTGTGGGACTAAGAAAATATTTCCTATAATCACCTCTTAAATTTATCCCTCCCACTACTGAAATATATAGATTTGTTGTAATATCCTATATAAAGGGGGAAACTTAAGGAGAAAACTTACAAATTTTCTTGAGGTCAATGAATCACAGAACGCAGATATTTCTGGCTTATAAATGTATGCTGACAAATCATCACTAATGATTAATTAAGAGGTCAGTTCCATAGAAAATGTGTGTGGCAATTTTGATCTTGAAATATATGGTCTGGTCCCATAAGAAATGTGTAATGAAACAAAAATTAATCAATATTTAAATTGGATGGAAGAATTTCTGGTAAGGTAGAAATAAGTACATACACTTCTGGGGAAGGAGGTATAAAACATTGTGGTATCTATTTCTATTGATGCAAATATGCTTTTTAAGTCTGATATACCTCCTTTCCACTAACAATTTACTATGAACTACAACCCATGCACTGAAAAATAATGTTACCTGTTTTTCTCTACTGTAGCCACAATGAGTACATGGAATAATAAAATCATAGAACCAGAAGAAAATGTGAGAGACAATCTTATCTAGACCCACAACTACAGGGATGGGCATATGTAAACTCTTTCAGATAAATACCTTTCTATTCTCTTCTTGAAGGTGTCCATGACTAGACATGCACAACCCTTCCTGGCAACTCACTCCAGCCTTTGATCCCTGGACACTCCATCTAAAGTCGCTTTCCCCTTCCTTCAATAACTCTGTCACCTGTTATATTTTGTCCCTAGAACTTGTTATGACTTGAAATTGTGTTATTTATTGTTTACTTTTGGCTGATGGTCTTCCTCAATAGATGCAAGCTCTAGTCTGTCTTTTTTCTCATAGTTGTTGACTCTTAACAGTTACTCATTAAAAATATGTTAAGTTGGTAGAAGGAAGTTAAGAAGTTAGGATGTTAGGAAAGAAGGAAGAAAGGTCAAAATGTTCTACCTTATGTCTAGCTGAAATACCTTCTGCTTTCAATTAAGCCTATCTCCTGTTTTTCAGTCTTTGACAGATAAGGGTAACAATGATACCACATTCTCCAACAAAAATCCCTCCATGTACTTGAAGAAAATTATTTAGGACAGTTAAGCAGGCAATAAATCTTACTTTATCCTTAATTCCTTTTAGAAGAAACAATGGAAAATATATAAATAAACAAGATAAAACAAAGCTTTAATTGATGATGACAGAGAACTAAGAATTATTAGTTTCAAGGAGTATGAAATCTCTCTGCTTAAAAGAGACTATTTTTAAAAAAGAGAGGAAAAATAATCAGACAGAAAATGGTTCTAAGGGGAACTATGACAGAGAATAAATAGTGGTGGTGGGGGAGTAGCTAAGTAGGACATAAATTCCAGATAATACTCAAGTTACCTGGACTGTCATTGACATTCATCCTTATGTTCTCCAGTTCTTAGCTATCTAAATTCCACATATTAGTTTTGCAGAGTGAATAGATTTGCAAGACCTGGATTCTTTCAAAAGGATATTTGATAGGGTAATGGCGTTTATTACAAAGACACATTTACTTAGACTATTCCAGCCCAAGCAATAAATGGAAATTTTTTCTCCCCAACATATGTGTTTATTGGTGGCTAAGAGGCAGGTCCAAGAATGATTATGGATGAAAGAACATGACAAAGTTCAATCATTTGAAGCAGAAATAAAATCACAAACCTGAGCAATGAAGTTTTCTCACCAACAACCAAGAGATGCAGTTTCCTCTTTGCTTTGCTCTATATTTTCATTATTATGACAGGAATATGAGCAGATTGGAACACTATTCTAAGTAAACATTTGAAAGATTTTACTGTTGGTCTTTCATGTGTTGTATTTATTTGGTAAGAAAAATTATCTGTAAAAACAGACATGGAGAAAATGAAGTGTACTTCTATATTAAAATAGGCAGAAAACTGGACAATCAAAGTCCTTCTGTCCTTATATAAAGTTGCTGACAGTTTCATTTATGGGATCATGGAGGTAATGAAAAGAAATATTTTCTTTCAGGAAAAAAGTTCAAAACCTAACCTGTGGGTACCATGTAAAAAAATATGCTAAATTTTAACAACTGTTTGGGGGGAGGGGGCCATATAATTGCATATAGAAGGCTTTTTAACTATGGGATGAGGCTGAATGTGATGCCAAAATGGCATGTTTAAAGCTTAAGGAGAAGGATATGACAGAGGCACAATCATAACAGGCTGGCTTTGGTAATACTAGGGCTGGTTTCACGCTGAAAAGATGTTACTATAAGTGGAGTGGATGGGAATCAATATGGAATGTGATTTGCTAGTGGTAGTAATGGAGGGACTGGGAATGGGGATGAAGGTGGAAAGATTTCTCCAAAACTTTCCCTCTATACTCTTCCACGCTCTGTTAATTGGTAAGAAAAATGTCAACCTTATGATTCATTTCATTGGTTTCAAAATTTGAAAGTGACTTCAAGGGTTCCAAGATGGTTATTCATTCACTCATGCACCACATATTTTATTGAGTTCCTATGTGCCACAATCTACTGAGCTAGATGTTAAGGATAAAAGGGTGAACATCTACTTAATTTTGTTTTCCTTGTGTACAAAATGGAGATTTGAGTTTTTCTCCCTTCTTATCTCACAGAGTTGGTTTGGAATTCAAGGAAGATAGTATAACATATTCAGTAACAGGTAATAATATGTAATAATAATGATAGTACTATCATATTTGCAGAAGTAAAATTTTAGATTTAAAGAGTTTTTTCCTTATTAGCATGAAAACATGTTCTGTTGTAGGGTAACACAGAGAGAGAATTAGAACAGTTGAAGGTGGGAATGATTACTATTCCATTAAGAGAGGGAAACAACACTAAAACTGTAAGAAGACAAACACTGGAAAAAAAGTTTCCTTTACAATTTTATTTGGTGCCAACTCCTTTTTTGCCTGTAACATTTTTGAGCTACATCATTTGTCATCAGGTTTTAGTTCAGTGTTTCTTAGACTTCAATCAGTCATTTATTAACTTATTCACAGTTTTTGCCATGCCCATTTACTACTTTTATTAATATTTAATAAATATTTTTCTTTAAATCAATGATTTGTTAAATATCAAATATTTGTGAATCCTTTTTAAAATGCAGTTTATATCATTCCTTTAAAGAGGAAATCAGTACCACTTACTATAATAAAAGTAGACATAACACTCAATAAAATTAAAACAAAATCATTTTATTTAATTCTAGGTAGGTGCCATTGCCTAACCAAGGCCCTTCAGCTGAGGCTGAAGAGTTTGTTCTTTCTTTGCTAAGAAAGGTAATTATTGAGTAAGTGATAAAGAAGTATTATAGATAAGCTAGTACTAAATTGAGAATTCCTCTTTGACACAATCAGATGCCTAGAAAAGTATTTAAAAAGTGCAAAAGGATTAACTTTCTTACTCAGTGATACAATATTATTTAATGGTATCTAGTATCTCCTATACCAGCTCGAACGTCTTGCAGAGGTCAATACCTTATAATGTAAAGCCCTGGTATAGCTACTCTGAATTGTATAACTTTATATCTAGCTACACCTCTTTATTCTTCTTACTCCGTTTCAATAGAATGGTCAATGAACTCTATTACACAGTTGTAAAGCATTTTGTAAGAAATTTTGGCTTTTTGTTTTTTCTGTATGCTGAATCCTCAAATTGTTGTTCATTCCACTATGGGTATCATTATGAGTATTTAGAAGGTAGAACAACTGGGACTTTAAGAGGTTCAAGAATTTACTCAGAACCAAGCTTAGCACACCCCCACCATAAATGCTGGGGGAGGAGGCAAACTTCTAAATACGCTAGCAATGTCTTGCACAAGAACATATGGTAAATTAGTGGGCAGAACAAAATGATCTCTAGGGACTTACTCTTTAGTTTCCTGACCAGAAGATCATAGTCTTTTCTCATAGATAAGAAACCTCAAGCCTCAAACCAATGAGACATAACTCAGAGAAAGGCCCCGTAGGACTTACCTCCTGTTAGCATGAGGGCACATTTGCACATGCAGTTGTCATTATCAGCATCTTTAGTGCTGAAATCAGCACCGTGTAAGATGAGGCTGCTCTGTTTTCCTGCTGTCCCAGTGTGACCCTTTAAATACAACCTGAAGTTAAAAAAAGAAAAAGATAAGCCATTCAACAGAGTAACAGAACCCAGAAGACTGGTTTGCTGAATGTTTGCCTTGTTCATCATTTTCTCCCTTCTCTGAATTCAGCCCTTCCAACAAACTGCTATAAGACCAAAGCTCCCTGAACAGAAAGAAAGAGAGAGAAGGGGTTGGGGGGAGAAGAGAAGGAAGGAAAGAAGGAATGAAGGACTCCAAATTACAGATAGGTAAAATTCTCTGTGGCTTGTGTGCTTGATGTTTATTTTACTATGCATACTTAAACTCGTATGGTTTTCTGATAATGTAGGATCCACAAAGGGAAAATGGGTTTATTTTATTACTACAAGTATTGATCTCTAAACAAAAAATGCCCTGTAGAGTGTCACTAGAGCATATGTCACTGTGTTAATACTGAATATTGATGATGTGCTAAAGGAGGACTTACTCTGTGCCAAGCATTCTGCTAAATGCTTTCTGGCTGTTATTTAATTTAATTTTTATATTAAATCTGTGATTCAGGTATCAATATCAAAATTTTGCATACCAAGGCTCAGAGAGGCTAAATAAGCTGGAATTTCACTATGGTTGACTTTAAAATCCAAGCTCTTATTAATCATTATGTATTCACTGAACAAATATTTCTTGAGCACATACTATATACTAGAAATTGTTCTAAGCACTTAAGATATATCAGCAAAGAAAACAGACAGAAAGCCATGCCCTCGAGGGACCTACATTCTGGTGGTATTCCTAAAACTAAGTTCAAAACCCCAACTGTTTAACCTCAAATATGGCATTCTTCAAAGACCCTGCTTTACTCTCTAGAAACATTTCTTATTTAAAATTTACATTAACCTAGATCAGGGACTCTCCAACAGTTGCCCATATATCAAATCATCTGGTCATTTGTGAAAAAGACCTGTTCACTAGGCTGACGAATTTGTATTTTCAACTAGCACCTCAGATTACTCCTTGCAGACTATCCAAGGAGAACATTTTGAAGAATATTGGTCCAGAATTCAAAAACTGGTGAACAAATCACAATAGTTGCCTAATGTAGTTCCCTAATGTCTGCTCATTCCCTAAGGATCCCATATGCTGCTTTCATATCCATCTGGGCACTTTGAACAAATGCAAACTTGCTCAGGTCCTTCACTGGCTTGTCAGGGCTCAGAATAGGTAAACTAAGATTGTCAGTAGCCTCAGTTTGATATTCAAAGTCTTCTCTAACTGAGACCTACCCCTCTCTCTAACTCCACCTAAAACTCCTCGGTTCTCCTTCATCAAAATTATCTAGCAATATTCCCTTCAAATCCACGTGTGTTACCACTTCTGTGCCTGAGTCTCATTTATGAATCCTATCCACCATATAGACAATGGGTGATTAAATCTCTGTATGACTGAGCACTACTAGGACCTAGGCCAGCTCTGAACAAAATTCTACATTACTATTAAACAGAAATAATAAAGATCAATTAATATTTTAAGATATATATATATATATTTTTTTTTCCATATGTATATATTTGACTTGTGTTTGCACCTAAGTATATGTATATGTCCCATTATTATTTTGTGAGGTTGATAATGTTTTTAGCAAATAACAGTACTGTTGTATAATTGTGCCAAAATATTTTACACATATTCTGCAGAGATTTTTTAGCCAGAGCAAAATATACAATTAAACCCTACTCAAGTTTTATTGGTTTCAATAATTAATAGAATTTGTAGTTAACAGAAGGCTGAAGGAAGCTTCTAATGAATTATCAAATACAAGCTTATATTTTAAAACTCTGAGAGTCAGGCTAAAAGTCACTGGTGATGCAAAACTGTAGAATTTCGAACTGGGAATTCACATTTTACATTGTAGGCAGCCCATGTGGAGGTGGGTTTCACCAGGGCAAAGTAAGGTGAGAGGTTACCAAAGGGAGCCCTAGGACATGTTACCTGGGTGAATTCACCACCTTCTAGATCTGGTCTGCAGTTTTAATTTGATAACTTTCTCAGCCTCTCAGAGACAGACATACACTTGCAAAACTAAGGGGGACTTATGTCAGGTCTCCAGTTACAGTCAAAATAAAGGGCCCAGTCTCATGGTCTCCTTAGAGGGAGTTTCACATAGAAAGCCAAATTATAATCAGAAAGTTGCTTGTTTGGTGAACACGGAATCAGAGTCTGGGGGAAGATGAATGATTTCAAAATTAAGTACCTATGACTCTGCTGGCCTGAAATCCCCCTCTCCATTGGGAGTGGGTAAGTTTAGCCCACAGGCACTTGTGCATGAGGGATGCTAATTCCAACTCTGATTCTTGGATTCTCTATAAATTGTGATGACTTTCCTTCTTATTGACTTAAGGAAAGTCAATACCATTTTCCCTGCAGTAGCTTTAAGCTCACTAATGGGGATAGACTTTCTAGGACACAGTGATTCTCTACACTGTCTTTTGCAGGTAATTTAGCACAAATGTTGAGTTGATATTAACTGAGTGACTGCTATGTGCTGAATATAGTGTATACTTTTATATGAGGGTTATAATTCAAGCTTCATAATTTACAATGGTTTCTTTGTGTTACCAAGGCAACAGGAATGCACAATTATAAATTTAGGAAGTAGAGAAAAGCAAAAAGAAAATAAAAAGTAACCCAAATCTCATCTCCAAATATAACTACTCTTGACATTATGGTTTATATACACTTAGTCTTTTCCTTGTTTTTTTTCCTCTTCAAATAGAAAATATTATTTATATTTAAGTATACATGTAATACCTGATCATATTCTATAAACATTTTGAACAGTGCCAGTAAAGTTTCTGCCCACAGGCCCATCTCATTTACCACTCTAGAAGTAATCACTTATGTCAATTTTGTAACCTTTAAAACAGTTTCTTCTCATGTATAAACACAAATGAAAATGGAATCATACTTCACATGCTTTTTAATAATAAGTTTTTCATATATGATTTTATGACTATGTTTCCATGTCATTACATATTCTTCTCCAACATAATCTGGCAGCTATTGTATGACTATACCATCAACTGCCACAAGTTTAAGGGTGCCTTTACATATCTCTAAATACGTATACAAGTATGTACGTTAGGATTAGAATAAATTGTGGAATAAACATCTACAATGTTTTGTCCTGACCTTCACCAGTACAGAACTCATCAATGATATATGTTAGGATCTGTGAGTAAAAGGAGACATTTTTCCAGATCCACTTAATCAAGACTTGAAGGTCAGTCGTCTAGTCCTGGCAGCTCTTCTCTGTATTATTAAAAAAGTCTTACAACTGGTCTCAATGTCTTGAGCCTAGCTCCTTCCACTTCCCCCTAAAATCCATTCTCCATGTGGCTCATTCAAAACGTGCCTCTCATCGTCATTACTCTGCTCTGGTTAAAAGCCCGCAGTTGTTCTCCCAGCACATGAAAGATACAGTCCAAGTTCCTTATTGTGGTTTATGAGGACTCTGAAGATCTAGCCCTTGTCTACTTCCTCCCACACCAACCCCACACCTCCCATCTCTTACTTCCTGCACACATACATAATGATTCAGGCTTACCAAACACTTGTTCCCTCAAAGCATCACATTCTCATTTCTCTGTCCTCTTTCCCTGGAAAGCCCTTCCCTGGAAGGCCTTTCTAACTGCTGAATTCCTACTCATCCTTTAAGATTCATTTCAAGTATGATCTCAAAGAACATCAGATGGATACCTTTATGATGAAACTTATTGTGCTTTATTTTAGTTGTCTTTTTATTGTCTTCTCTCATAATAAACTGTGAGCTCCTTGAGGCATGAGCTGTGTCTTACTCAACTCTGAATCACCGGAATCCAAAACAAACAGCGTCTGATACTGAGGAAAGGCTCAACATTCACTGAATAAAGAAATTATGGATGTGAACTATTGATGGGTATAATCAATTTTCAGTAGCCTGAAGGTAGCAAGTAAAATCAGACCCAAATATCAATAACCCTAATAACCAAAATATACCTGGGCCATATTTTCAGAAGGATAGCTTTTGCATCTCATTTAGCTGGTACTCAACATCCCATTTCCTTGTCAACCAACTGAAATAATTAAAAAATACACAGACACATACACCCTTCTTGATCTTTCCAGTTCTGTTTTTGTTCTCATTTTCTCAGAGACTCCAGGATATGAAAACATGTCTGATATATTACACAGGTAGAATAAATGAAGAAAACTTATGTCTTAATTCTTTATTAGTTCTTATGTTTTATTGAATGACTTATTTGTATTGTGTGCATACCCAACTGATATCACAGAACAAATTCAAAATGAAAACACGCTTATGGTAAATTCTTCAGCTAAAATTATTTTGGAAAAAAAAAAAGTCAAATAATGTGTAAAATATTTCCTTAAGGGCCTGCCCAGATTAGGGATGTTGAAAACAAGAAGCAGAAGCATAGAAGAGTCCCAAGATAGTGCAATGTAAATACTAGAGCATATTGGTTGCAATGATATAAAAGTAGAAGTGAAGGGTGGGCAAAATGGGTGTAGGTGGTCAAAAGGTACAAACTTCCGGTTACAAAATAAATAAATCCTGGGAATGCAATGTACAACAGGGTGATTATAGTTAATAATACTGTATTGTATATTGGTAAGTTGCTAGGAGAATAGATCTGAAAAGTTTCATCTCAAGAAGAAAAATTTAACTACGTGTGGTGATGGATGCTAACAAGACTTATTGTGGTGATTATTTTGCATATACATATGTGCATATATTAAATCATTATGCTGTACACCTGAAACTAATATAACGTTATCTGTCAATTATATTTCAGTAAAAAAAAAGTAGAAGAGACCAGTATTTTGAGGAACAGTGGATTTTTTCACCATACAAGACTGAGTAGAACGTGTAAGTTACATACAGTAGTATTCATCCCTTCTATGTTTATATCCTTAACATTTTGCAGGGAGCTGCTTATGCTCTTCTAAGGAAGAGTTGTTCTCTTCCACTGGGAAGTAGAGATGGCATTTCTTAAAAATAATTTTTCTCAACACTAGTCTAAGAAATTTACAAATGAGCCCAACTATGCTTCTGTGGAATCCCGCAAGGATTCTGGGAGTAACAGTGTAGTCAAGGATAGGTCCTCTGCACAGTTAAGGGGCTCATTCTTTCTGACCTAGCACAGAATAGCAATTATTGACCCAAAGCCAACAACTGTAGCTGGTTATCTGATAGGGACAGACTAAGAGCTGGCCGTTCACTAATGCCAAGTATTTTTTCTAATTAGATAAGAAAACTTATTTGAATTGAGGCTCAAACAGAATATTTATGTGGTTCTTTTTATTAATGGTTCTGGTTAATTTCTAAAATATGTATAATTTTAACTATCCATGACTTTCTCTATTCTGATAATGGAACATCACTTTACAAAAGAAAAGTCAATACACAGAAGGGGCAAAGTCAGCTTTGCATATGACTATGGTGAAAACGACTTAAAGTGTGGGTCACTGGAGATAATGCTTCCCCCAAAATAACACCATGAGAATCTTGGACATTTATTTCTTATGTTCAGCCAGTGTAGATGTGGCTTACATGAAGGATGATGTGTTGGGAGAAAAAAACCAAATGTTATTCCAGAGCAAAGTATCTGGCTTAGGAACAAAAATATGAAGGATGCCAAAACAACAACAACAACCAACCCCAAAATAACAACAGCACAGAAACTCCAAAAAATACCATTAACTGTGACCAAAAAGGCAGCCACAAAATAGAATCATGGCATTTATCCTTTTCAACCCATTTTTCCTAATCAAGGGGGAAAAAAAATTATGAGTACCAATTGGTCAGTGACTGTAAAGAATGTCAGCATTTTTATTTTTTCAATTAGCATCTGAAGGGACAATGAAACACATGCATAACGAAATTGGTCATGATTTTCTAGTCATTCTTGATGAAAATATAGTTACTCCTTTTCTTTCACTTACAGAAATTTCAGTAAATAGAAAGACTAAATCATATTTCTTAATGAATGTAGGACAATAGTTCATTCTATTATGGAAGAGTAGGTTTCAAAATATACCTCTGTATCATACAAGTGATTCTATAACTTTATTTTCTTTAAAATAGGCAGCCCAGGGCTTCCCTGGTGGCACAGTGGTTGAGAATCTGCCTGCCAATGCAGGGGACACAGGTTCGATCCCTGGTCCGGGAAGATCCCACATGCCGCGGAGCAACTAGGCCCGTGAGCCACAATTGCTGAGCCTGCGTGTCTGGAGCCTGTGCTCCGCAACAAGAGAGGCCGCGATAGTGAGAGGCCCGCGCACCGCAATGAAGAGCGGCCGCCGCTTGCCACAACTAGAGAAAGCCCTCACACAGAAACGAAGACCCAACACAGCCATAAATAAATAAATAAATATACCAGGGAAATTGTTGCAAAAAAAAAAAATAGGCAGCCCAATCCCACGCATCTAGTTTCTCACTAATTTTGTCTACTTAAGAGATTGCTATACTTCTCACATTTTTACATCTTCACTGTGTTCGAGGTGGGGGCGGGGGGAGTCTCTTTCATTATCCAAGGCAGTGGGAGTTGTATGTATGACAAATTGAAGTTTGGCCTCAGCTCTTTTAAACAGTAGACAGACTCTTAGATATCTGAACTTTAAGGTCTCACATACTGACAAGCTGAGCAGATTTTTATTTTGGCTCTGAGCTCTCTCCCTGCCACCATATGGAACTAGTTTGTCTTTTTCACAATCACTTGAAGAAAATGCAAAATAACCCCCATGATTCTCTTTCAGAGCCTGGTAGCAATGACTCAATCTGACGGAGTTTCCCAACACTGTTATGTCTTCTGGTTGCTGCTCCAGGGCTGTCTCTGCTGTAACCACCCTCCCTGCCCTGCCCCACCCTACTAAAAGGGCTGGGCACCAGCAAAGAGTGATATCACAGCATGTCTTTTAGCACTGAGTTTAAATGATATAGGTGACATCTTTTGCTGAACGTAAAGACAATATTTCTCTTGTCAATCTATATATAGAGAAAACAGTGTTTGCCTTGCTGTAGACTTCTAGCAAGATTAGGCATTTGTTTTGCTGTTATGAAGAGGTCATAGGGAGGTATACAAATAATTAGTATTGTAGGAAAAAGGGCAAGGGAAAAATTCAGGAGATGCTAAACTGCTCAGAACGTTTAGTGGAAAAGATTAGTTTGGGAGGCTGTGGAAGACGTGGACTTTAGGGGAGGGATGAGGAGGATATTTCCAATAAAAGGGCTGTGAAATTCACAGCACAATTAAATTGAGGTTATCTAAGATCAAAAAAGATAAGAAATAAAGGAGATTCATGAGTCATTTGAATGTGTTGGGAACAGTCAAGTGAAAAGGCAGACAATGAACTTGTTTAGATACTAAGCATTTAAGGTAGATTTTTATTCCTTTTTTTTCTATTAGTATTTGAAGCTGGAAATTATTTGTTTTCATAAAATGTCCTTTTTGTTAAGTATAGAGTTCTACAGTGGGAATTACTAAGGCTGGAAGCCTTGAGATAAAGGCAAGAATATAAATTTTATCTTAGCACAAGGGAAGACAAACTCTATATTAGCCTTTCCTAATATAGTAAAATTATCTCTAGTTAAATAATGTTTTCTAATTGTTTTCAAAATAACATCTTCAAGATAAACATTTTATTCTTTTTAATTCAGGACTGTGCAAGTGTATCCTGGGCTTATAAATGACCAGAACTTTACTGAACTGATCCCTTTCTCCCAAGTCCAAAATCAACGATCTTTCAAGACAAAATATTATGTGGGAAGCCTTTTCTCTTCTTTCTTCTATAAATTTTTATTGCACAGATAAATTGCTTCTCTTGTGGCATACCTCATTTCGCCTATCGTAGTATTTCTCTTTATAAATGTGCCTTTTCTTCCTCATCAGACTATAAGCGTTTGATGAGAAGTCTTCATCTCTTAGCCATCTTTGTAAACTCCATATATAATATACATGACAGGCATTAAACAAATATTTATTGAGTCAGTTATGAACTAAGAGTTCAAATTGTTTAGAATTTAAGTTTTACTCATCTCAAGAGATTCTTTATATGTAGTAACATTTTAACTCCAATAATACAATTATGTTTTACAATTCAAGTCCCATGGGCATTTTTTTCCTGATTTGAAATTTGTCCAGTGTTAATGACCTAATGGTCTGCTCAAATCATACAGTGGGATACTTTTAATAAGGATGGAATGAGTTTGTGGTTGCCACCAGACATTTGAAGAAATAGCTCATGGAGTAATCTATTAAAGCAAATATGAGAAATGAGACCATCAAGTTTGACAAAGGGATCTATTGCGTTGGCCAAAAAGTGACTTCAGTTTTTAAGTAAAAAGAAAAGACACATTTTTCATTTTCACCAAGAACTTTATTGAACAACGTATTCACCCTTTTGTTCCACTACCTTCTGCCAGTTTTCAGGCAACTTCATAATTCCATCTTCCCAAAACTTTTTATCTTTTTGAGCAAAGAACTGTTCCAGGTGCCTTTTACAGTCTTCCAGGGAATTGAAATTTTTTCCCTTAAGAGAATTTTTTAAAGACCGAAATAAATGGAAATCCGAAGGTGCAATGTCTGGTGAATATGGTGGAGGATTCAGAACTTCCCAGCCAAGTTGTAACAGTTTTTGCCTGGTCATCAAAGAAATACGCGGTCTTGTGTTATCCTGATGGAAGATTATGTGTTTTCTGTTGACTAATTCCTGATGCTTTTCGTTGAGTGCTGCTTTCAGTTGGTCTAACTGGGAGCAGTACTTGTTGGAATTAATTGTTTGGTTTTCTGGAAGGAGTTCATAATAGAGGACTCCCTTCCAATCCCACCATATACACAATATCACCTTGTTTGGATGAAAACCGGCCTTTGGTGTGGTTGGTGTTGGTTCATTTCGCTTGCCCCACGATCTCTTCCATTCCACATTATTGTACAGTATCCACTTTTCATCACCCATCACAATTTGTTTTAAAAATGGAGTGTTTTTGTTATGTTTAAGTAGAGAATCGCACGCAGAAATATGGTCAAGAAGGTTTTTTTCGCTTAACTTATGTGGAACACAAACAGCAAAGTGATTAACATAACCAAGCTGGTGCAAATGATTTTCAACGCTTGATTTGGATATTTTGAGGATGTCGGCTATCTCTCGCATGGTATAACATTGATTGTTCTCAATTAATGTCTCGATTTGATCACTATCAACTTCAACTGGTCTACCCGACTGTGGAGCATCGTCTGGCAAGAAATCTCCAGCACAAAACTTTGCAAACCACTTTTGACACGTTCAATCAGTCATAACACCTTCTTCATACATTGCACAATCTATTTTTGCGTTTCGGTCCCGTTTTTACCTTTCTTGAAATAATAAAGCATAATAGGCCAAAAATGTTGCTTTTTTTCATCTTCAATATTGAAATGGCTACACAAAAATTTAGTTTTGATAAGCCTTTTTTTAAATGCACGCTGATATGACAGCTGTCACATACAATCTAACAAAATTGTTTCAAATGAAGTCAAAGACAACTAAGTGCTACTAGAGCCATCTTACGGAAAAAAACGAACAAACCTTTTGACCAACCCAATATATCAATACATGAGTCCATTCTATTGCATAATTCCCTCCAGAAACAGGGCATTCATTTTAAAGATCTGTTTCAAAGCCTCCATCTTCTTTGTTAGAGGATAGAGGGCTTGTTTTCCAGTGCTGAATCTTAGGACTGTGATCTCTGTTGGAGGAGGCTGTATTAAATCTGTCATTACGTGCCACACTATTTTTTGTATGTTGGAGATATATTCTGTTACTCCATTGTCCATAGGTGAACGGATTACGTACTTATTTGCAATAGCCTTTCAATGAGTATGTAAGAAAATGATAGGAAAATATATGAAGCGAAGTTGGTGCACCTATAAAAAAAGAGTGAACATATGCCAACGACAAGAGAGTTGTATGACAATGATCTACATTCATAGTTATGAATCTATAAGTAGAAGGAAAAGTTCAAAAGAAGTTTCAAAAGAAAAGAGGATGTAAGTAGGAAGATTAAAAGATATAATAACATACTGTTTGACTAATTAAGAATTAAGGACATGATCAAGATTGAGAGATACTTAAAGAGACATAAAGATCAAGAAGATATAGGGGGGGCTTCCCTGGTGGCGCAGTGGTTGAGAATCTGCCTGCTAATGCAGGGGACACGGGTTCGAGCCCTGGTCTGGGAAGATCCCACATGCCGCGGAGCAACTAGGCCCGTGAGCCACAACTACTGAGCCTGCGCGTCTGGAGTGCTCCGCAACAAGAGAGGCCGCAATAGTGAGAGGCCCGCACCCCGCGATGAAGAGTGGCCCCCGCTTGCCACAACTAGAGAAAGCCCTTGCACAGAAACGAAGACCCAACACAGCCAAAAATAAATACATTAATTAATTAATTTAAAAAAAAAAAAAAGAAGAAGATATAGGTGGTTTGGTACAAAGTAAGTATGAATGAAGAAAATAACTGACAATAAAGTCATCAACCAAAATTTTCCTTCTTTTATCTCCCCACTCCCTACAAAAATATATATATATATATAAAACATTAACTTCTAAAGAGTAGGACTGTGTCATTGTATTTGCATATGTGTGTCTATAGAACTCAAGAGATAGTACAACAAAACAGAGTTTGGAGCTTAATTGTCTGGGTTTAGAGCGTAGCTCTTATCCTTTCTGATCCTCAGTTGCTTCATCTGTAAAATGACTCTAATAATAGTAACGTCCTTCTAATATTGTTGTGATAACTAAATGAAGTAACACATATAAAAGCCTTGAAAAGACTATCACATGTAGAGTACTTATGAATATTAATAAAAAATTAAACAAAGAAACCAAACTTCCCTAACCAATAACTATAAACTACATAGAAGCGCGGTAAACATGAGCTATATGAATAAGTCTAAATTAAACAAGCAAAATGTATACGACATTGATAGACATACATAAGCATACTGAGAGTGATGAAAACAGTGAGATAGACATGGAGCTAATTAAGACATGTATGTAGGCAATAAGCTGGAGAAATTCAAGATGAAAAAGACCAATTTTCTCAAATCCATAGGCCCCGTTTCCTTTGAAAGTTTTCCTCATTTTTATATGGAGCAAGCAGAATACTATGCACAAAGAACAAGAAACCAGAGTCCCTTTGCTGACTGACTACCTAATTTAAGGTCTACATTATTTTGAACCCAGATGCCTAAATAACAATCCTTTAATTCAAATGTTTATTCTTTAATAAAGTAAAATTCCAATCTTTTGAGAATCCTAAGTTTTTCTTGCCATATAATAGGGTGCTTTATTGGCTGAATCCAGCACATGTATTTTTTTTTAATATCTTTATTGGGGTATAATTGCTTTACAATGTTGTGTTAGTTTCTGTTGTACAACAAAGTGAATCAGCTATAAGGATACATATGTCCCCATATCCCTTCCCTCTTGAGCCTCCCTCCCATTCTCCCTATCCCACCCCTCTAGGTGGTCACAAAGCACCGAGCTGATCTCCCTGTGCTATGCGGCTGCTTCCCACTAGCCACCCATTTTACATTTGGTATGTATGTCAATGTTACTCTCTCACTTCATCCCAGCTTCCCCTTCCCCCACTGTGTCCTCAAGTCTGTTCTCTACGTCTGCGTCTTTATTCCTGCCCTGCCACTAGGTTCATCAGTACTGGTTTTTTTTTAGATTCCATATCTGCAGTATGTGTATTTTTTTTTCCCTTTCTTTACTCATAATTGGTACTTGGAAAAATCCCTTAAAAGATCACCCATTCCAACCTATCCTTTAATTCGCATCTTTACTTCCTGAAAGCTCCCTTTATGACGCTGTCTTCCTTAATTGGCATCATTTGTTCTCAAATGGAATTGAATCACTGGGGAATCACCAGAATTTGTGTAGTGTATTAATCTAATCATTATTTAAGAAGGAGTACCTTATTTGCTTCTTAAGCTTCGGAAGCCCTGAGGTAGATATGTAATTTGATAGTATCTTTGAACATGTTTCGTGGAAGATGTGCAAGTGTGAAAAATGCCTGAGATAGCAAGGGTCATGGGAATCTGTGCTGTGATTAAGAAAGACACATTTTCAGAGTTATAGAAAACCTCAGCCCCAAATAATAAGAAACTTCAGAGAATCCAGTTTCACTTATTCTCTGATTCTATTATGATTGTTTTATATAGTATTAGCTTTCATTATACATGTTTAAATTTTACACAAATTTTTCATCTAAGTTTTGACAACATATATTTTAATGTCCCTTCCTTGACTTACAAATATTAATATAATGCAGAACTTTGATGAAAATGAGTTTATCAACCACCCAGGTATTCTCAAACTCTTGACACACAATACATTGTTAACAGTGACTCGTTTCAAAACCCCAGTAAAATACAGTTCTCAGTTTTTCTCAGTGACATGATGATTGCATTTGTTCAAAATTCATGATAAATTCTTCCTCCATAAAAACAAAATAGTGAACTCACACTCTGTTGTCTCTGAGTGCTTTTGCACAGTGCTGAAAGAGTACACTCTACTCTGTACGTTAAAAAAAAAAAAAAAAACGATTTTCATGAAAGCTGTCACAATGAAACCATACTTCTCAAAGTTCAGAAATATACACCGTAGTGATTCTCTGTTTTCAGTTCTAAATAAAAATAACGTTCTTCTAGTATTCCTCCCTTTTCTAAGGATACATTACAAAAATGAGTGCCAAATGAATTACATGGCACTAAGACCCCTGTAAAGAACACACAGTCCCTTAAACTTATTTCAATTCCCTTGGCGTCATGTGTGGCTGATAGCATCAGTTCCGAGTGAGTGGCTCACTGACCAGACCGCTTCTGGTGCCTAAAGGACCAGGCTGACAGCCATCTCAGAGAGTTTATGGGTTTGCTTTTTTACTAAAAATTAAGTCAGGACCTTGTAAAACTTATGATTGAAACTGGTAATTTTTTTTTTTTTTTTTAGTGTAAACAAGTTCAAGGGAGGTAGATTTGTTCTCATTTTTATTTCTGTTTAAAAAGCAGCAAGAAACTTTCTTTCCAGTATCCCCTAGGGGAAGATAGAGGAAGAGGAAAGGGTGAGTAGAATGCTGAAAACCATTGAGAGACACTGTCTGAGGTTTTTTGCAAAGAGGAAATACTTTCTCTTGGTGCACTTGGACAATGTGTTGCTATAAGTTCTGCAAATAAGGCTCCAGCATGTATAAACAGATTCTTCTGTTGACCAAAATCGTCAGTGTACTTATTTCTCTCCACAATTAATGTAAGATACAGTCCAAACTCCTTATCATGTAATATGGCCTTCGTTTTCTGTAGCACAGCGAACCTCTACATACAAGATACTTGCTTTTGTCTAACTAAGGCAGGCTCTCTCCCACTTCTGGGTCTTTGTCCACATTGCCCCTTCTGGCTGGAACCTCAAGACTTCCCTCCTACCACCATCCTCCATATATGCCTCACGAGAACTTACTCATACTTCACAAATAACCAAGAATTTCCTCCACGAAGGCTTTCCTGGTCCCCTTCAGTCTCCTCCAATGTACCCCAATCCAACCTCAACCCCAGCCAAATTCACCGCTTTTCTTTAGTGCCCAACTATAGCCTAATTCCAAGAGTTCTTATTGTGGAGCTGAATCATACATAAATGTGAGCAAAATTTTGTGCTTGTTCATTTATTCTGGGGAGAAGATGCGTAGCTCCAGCAAATTTTTGAAAAGGTCTATGATTCCTTGATCAAAAACCAAAACAGTACAAAACAAAAAACCAAACAGGCATGTTAAAACATACTGCAGCTGAAACTTTTATTTTAAGCCAACTATCCCTCCCATGTTTTCTTCCTTCTCTTCAACTATTAGCTCCACAAGACCAGCAAGGATGATGTGTCCTTTTAGTGTCATTAAAGTGTTATTTCTGCATCAGCATCACCTGGGTGTACTTGGTAGGCTTGAGATACCTAGGTTCTATCCCAGGATCAGAATCTCTGGATGTGAGATTCAAAAATCTACACTTTAGACAAACATCTTAGTTGACTTCATGCACACTCAAGTTTGGAAATAATTGAGTAGTACCAGGCAAATAACAGCAACATGATAAAAATTTGGTGGCTGGCTGGCTGGATAAATGAGTGAATGCAGACTCTGATTTCAAAAGAATTGTAGCAACTTTTAAGAGAGTAATTTTAGTGAAGTTATGTAAATTAAAGCAAAACCATATCCAGTTAAGAGAAATAAAATAATTATGAATATTGGACAACTACATATTTAATAATTATTATTTATTAACAAGCCAAGGAAATACTGACTTAATGTCTTTAATTATCAGCATATGTTCTAGGTTAGGTGATGTTAAAGAAGCATACAATATTCAGATGTAATTATTCTGCTAAGAAAGAATACTAGGTGTACTTTAAAAATCAGATTATAAATAGGTACAAACTATTCATTTGATCTTTAACACATCTGCTATTTTTAAAGCATAGTTCATTAAAATAATTATTTTATAACAATGTTGTGACCTCCAGTTGTTTATATAATGACTTCTGATCTTCAGATCAGGAAAATTCTCCCTAGAATTGATCATAAGCACATGTGAGGGAAAAGAAGTGTTTTTCATTTGCAGCCTAAAACTGAATAAGACTAAAATTATTCTTTATCCAGGTGTTTAGTTGAGCTTCTAATTGAGGCAGGTAATAAAATAGCACTTTTGATTCTTTCAATAGAGAATGAGCAGACCAGCATAAGCACTGGCATTTGTAATGTTAGTACCAAAAGAGACATATCAAAGCACTTTGCAAATATTTGGCATGGAGTAAATGCTCAATTAATATTAGTTAAAGTTGATTGTTATGATGATACTATCAGCACAGAATTTATAGTTGAGCATTTAATGTTGATATTTGTTGATACTCGTCATAATTATTTTAAATGGTTTTATAACTGCTTCTGGTTGAAATGAGTAAAGGCTCTCGAAAAGAAATAAATCATCTAGACAGAAAAAGCACTGTATTAGTTACAGGGTAGTCAATATTTTATATTGTCATTTTCATCATTTAAAAATTTTTTACTCAAAAAATATAATTAACTAAATCTCATAGTTTCTGATAAGCTCTCAGTTATTTACCTGTGAGTTCTAAAAAAAATCAAAGTTTACTGTCACCAAGTGGCAGCTATCAAAATTGTAGGCAGAGTACCTAGTCCTTGTAACCCACAAACTACCTACTGGTGACAGCAACACAGCATCCTTTTCCAGGATTAATTGGCCTAGGGAATAAGGTATGCTGTGTGTTTATTTTATTTCATTTGCTTGGTATGATGCAAGAAAGAAATTCTTGCCTAACTTTTACAGGTAAAAAATAAATAAATAAACAGAAGAGCCTGCAGTTGAATAGATCAGGGAAATGAATCTCATCCAAGCAACAATCCAAGAAACTAAAGGACATAGCACTTTATTAAAAACCTTACATGGAAACTGTCATATGCTTCCATTCTATACCATAAACCTCTGAGGGCAGGAATTTGACTTGATCTCTGAATTTCTACCATCTATATCCATAATTGCCATATAGTAATCAGTTGTGTTTGTTGAATGCACAAAAGATATCTTTGTTGATGTGTCTTTCATATATTTATTAGAAAGTGCTTCCTGTCCAGACATACGCCAAGCATTGTGGAGAGGTCCGTGCCCTCCTAGAGGTGGCAGTTTAATAAGAAAGAATAGCCCATTACAACCCCGTGTGATAAGGACTTTGATAAAGGTAGGCACAGAGCACAGGGAGAGCACATAGAAGGGGCTCCTTACCCAATCTAAAAAGCAGAGCTCTACAGTCTGAGCTAAGACTTAAAGGATAAAGAAAATCAAGTCAGGAAAGAGGTTAAGCTCTTGAAGGATAAGGGTTGAGTTTTGTGGATTTGTCTCACCCACATGTCTTGCACATTGTTGCTGTGCATATTTATTGAACAGAGTAATAAAAACATTGAGTGAAAAAAAATTGATTGGGATGTGAGAAAAGACTATGCAGATGGGCTGCCCTTAGAGGCTGAGTCCTAAGTCTCTCACATATTACTAGCTGTCTGGCTCTCCTCTTCGCTCTTAGCATCATACTTCATCATTATCCCTTTACACTCTATGCTTAAACAAAACCTTACTACTTGCAGTTTGCCTAACAAGACATGCTGGGTCTCACTTACAAGCTTTCATATATGCTATTCACTCTTCTATCTCCAACTTGAACTATTTCTTCAGCTAATTCCAATTTGCCATTTTTATGTCAACTTAGGTTACCCCTTGGAGGCCTTCCCAAGCCCCTAAAATTGGTTAGGTCCCCCTATTCATGCCACACTTGTCTTTATCCCCAAACTCACTATGTTCATGGCATTGTAATTGCCTGTTTGTCTGTCTACTGTCTATCCCTTCCCCTAGCCCCATCACACACGAGTATAGACATGTGTGAACACACACGTACATGACTGTACTGAAATATCTCTGGATATTTTAGCCTAGGATAGGACATAATAGAAAATAACAAATATTTTCTTCATTGAAGATAGAGCTTTCATCTTTTCAGTGGTGGCCAACATTTAGGAGGACCCCCAGCAGTGAGATCACAGGACATCTCCCCAGATTATTTCCTGGAGCAGCATTAGCTGATTCTAGCGATTTCTGCCAGTTTCTCGGACAGCAGTTGTCTGAATCCCAGAATTACTCATTCTGGAGCTGGAATCCTGGGAATCCTTAGACCTAGCAGCACCGAGGCATTTGTTTTTGTTGTCTTAGAAAAATTTAAGACTCTAGAGACTGACATTAATCTGCATTAAAGTCAAGAGATTTCCTGATCTCTATAAGGCCTGAAGAAGGTACAGAGTGACTTTGTAAGACCATGCCTTCTTCCTCTTGAATATTTCATCTCAGTCAAGGAGTATAAAATACAAATTTTGTTGAATAAAACAATTCCTTCTCTGTTTTAGGAAGTATAACCACAACAAAAATCGTAGTCTAAATAAAAGTAATACACCTCCCAAGTTGGAGAAATTATTTGAAAATACAAATAAAACTACTTAAAGCCTTAGGTTTGATATCTAGGCTAAAATTTCAAGAGGGTAGAAACTGCTAGGAGATTCCCTATATATTTTTTTTCCTACCTTGATCAGTCCAGAACTGCTGTAAGAAATAAATTTCCTCTTAGTATTTCAACACATCTGCTACTGGTTCCAGCCAGGACAATGCAGCCCAGAGGATCAGAGAAATGAAAAACATATCACTAAAAGTGAAACAAGTTTTGCAATACCTACCAAAATGCAGGGCTTAAATTTACGTGGGAGGCTCAAGAGAATTCTTTTCAATCCACACTGATTTGTTTTGTCCTTGAAATATACACATGGCATGGGAATACTTTAATGATTGAAAAAAAGGATTTTGGAATTAAAAAGACTTCATCCTTACCTCCTCATTTTACTTCTGAGGACCTGAAACTTGGAAAAGTGAAGTAACTTGTCCAAGGTCATTCAGAAAAGTAACTACAGATCCAAGTCTAGAGTTCATGTCTCTTGATCCCCAATACAATATTTTACCCATTACATAAAACTGCTTCCCAATAAAGACCTTGGCCAAAAATAAACTTTGTGCAAAAAGATGTTTAATGGCCAAATTATTTTCAAGTTTCCTTTTTTTTTTGTAATTTTGTTTAAACATCTTTTCCATCTCTTCATGTGGAATCTCTTCCAGAACAAGGCTTTAGCATAGCCATAGTTCTACCCTGAAAGTATCATTCATCCCTAACAAATAATAAGGAGATAATAAAATGAGAAGAAAATCACCAAACTGTGCATTATAAATATTATGGTAAGATTATAATTATAATCTAAAATGTGCATTAAATAGTGAAACATTATCATTCAGTCTTCGCGAATACAAATTTTCTATTGGTTCAAAGAAGGGCTATCTTTAAGCTTGTCATTATACTATCTGTGATAGAGGATTTATTAATCGAGTTAATATAAAAAGACAAAGGAATTAACTTTAGGGAACAAACTGTAACCAAGAATGGAAAAAATTAACATGTAAAGTCACTTGATAAAATCACATGCAAAATTTATCTCCAATTGGTAAATCGTTACTTTTTCAGATATGATAATATAATACAATGTACTCTACAAATGTCTGAGGCACTAGCAAGGGGGAGGCCAAAGGGATATTGTAGTAAGTCCCCACAACCACTTCAATCAACATAGATCAGCTTTATGTGTTTTATAACTTATGACATTTTGTAAGAATCTTCTTTGAGACTACATATTCCATTGTAAAAAACTCCACAAAACTTTAAGTGATTAAACTTAACCCAACCAATAATGGGACAAAATGACCTTTTGCGCCTTCGCATGTGATGAAATGGGAAGTACACAGTATTGTTTATTTAGCAGTCTTGTCAAAAAGATTTAATTTGAATCTCATTAGGAAGAAATAATCAGATAAATTAAGAAAGAGACATTTCTGAGGAAAACTGATCTGCATTAAAAAAAAAATACTAATGGCGAGTGTGTGGTAGGTAACTGCTCTAGGTAAAAAGTGACTAAAGAGATTGCAGATGCAGTGAGTGAGCCTGAGCTGGGTCCTGAATCCAAATAAGTAAATAGATAAGTACCAATCAGTAAAAGACATTTTTGGGACAGTGGTTGGGGGGTTGGATTTCAATATAGAAACATACTAAATTTTTATTGAATAAATAATAAACTTCCTGGGTGTGATAAAAATTGAATTAAATAATAAAACATACCTTTCATAGTCATATGGCACTTAAGTTTGTCCAATACAAAGTATGTTTGCATATTCTTTCTGATTGGATCCATATAACAAAATGGTGAGAACTACAGGACAGCGGACATTATTCCCACTTAAAGATGAGAAAATTGAGATATAAAAGTATTAGGTGATTTGCCCAAGGTATTGCTAGATTGTGCTACTGTCAAGTTGGTTAATCTGAGAACTGTGCTTCTGACTCTCCTTCTTTGTACAGTTCCAAGTTAGAGTTGGCCTCAAGAGGACTCTGTATGAGATTTGGAAGGTGGAAGTAAAGCAGTGGTCCAACTCAGATTATCATTAGATACGGTGATGTTCAGGGTCAGAGGTGCCCAGCAGTTCTCAGCTTGTGCTCTCTTCCACTCTGCATCCAGCTTGCCTCCCCCATGCTGGCAATCTGTCCAGACTCAACACCAGATGCCTGATTGCACAACCCTAGGTAACATAGCTACGGCTTTTCTTAGATCTCCCCTGCTGTGAGATCTAAGCTGGTAGCTGGATTTGGTAGTTGGACGTGCCTGGTTTCTCGAATTTTCCTGCTGGCTCCAGCTTGTCCACTACCACACTGGGGTTCATGTATATGTGTTAGTGACCCTTCCTCTGATTATCCACCTTCATCTACCAGACCTTCACTTTCCCAGCTCACCTCACATTTGTGTAAGGTGGGATTTGTATAGTAAATCCCTTATTTCCATAATACTCATCATGGCTTTGTTTCCGTAACTGAACATTGACTGATACAACCAAATTGGCTTTATGGATAGTGAAGCCAGACTTTACTATTTAAGAGCTTCCACATCTTCTGATTCCTATTCCAGAGCTCCTTCCAGTAGATCACAGCATCTCCCTAAACCCACAATTAAACATTTATTTCTTTTAAGCATTGGATGTGGTGGCAGTTATGTATTTGTTTTTTAACTCTAAGTATTAGGACCAGCAAAGACCAGCAAAGTTTTTATGAGAAGAAAAAGGTCAATGTAAGCCCTAAACTGATGGAAAATCTTACTGAAGTATTTTTAGGGAGATCAAAATTTAATCATTTATCAAAGAATTGAAGGGGAAAAAAATAAAAAAAGAAATGTATACATAAAAGTAATTTTATCCTAGTGAATAAGTTTTGAGCTGCAAGGCGCTTTATAAATACTTTAATTTATAGGACAGAAAATTAAGAGATGAGATAATGTGTCCGCAGACATTCAGATTATTAAAGACAGAAGTGGGGTTAGAAGAAACATACTTATCTCCTAGAATATGTGCTTTGAGTGTATTTAATTCCAGCAATTAACTGATGGATTTCCTCTTATTGAGGGATGGCCAAAAGGTGGGCAGTTAGAGATCAAAGCTCAAATTGTGACTTCTACTCATATTAGTACTTGTGACCTTATGCGAAATACCACACCTCAATTTTCTTATGTAAAACAAGGTGTCTGGTGCATAGCATGTATTCAACAAACACTAACTATTAACTATTAGCAATAATTTGGCTGGCTTAGGTATATATCTTGAATTTTGATAAAAGTAGTTTCCATATTCTAGAAACTTAGAAATTAGTGGGAAAGATCATACACACAGTTATTTAATAAATACTTGTTAATGACATAATAGAATGTGGATACTGGATAGTTATTCACAGACTGTTATGCATCTATGGGACCACAAAGCATCCAAATTGACCTGAGAATGAGGGTGATGCATTTCTCTGGGAAATCAGTGTAGGGATATTTATAGGTGAATGATCTTAGGATCGATTCCTGTGGCAGAGTGAAGAAAGCAGTACTGAGCAGAGGGAGAAGCTGCATGGGCTCACATGCAATCACAGTGAACATCTCAGCTAATCTCGAGTGAAATTCTGGACCTTGGATAGCCCTTCAGAATTGTCCTGAATTAGGGCAAGTGGTCCTTAATAGACTCCTATACTGACCAGTCATTGGATGCAATCTGTCTGTAGGAAGGAGCAGTGACCTTGAATGAGATGACTGTCTTCAGTCATAGGCATACCCAGGCAGGGGACCTTGGCTACAAGCTGTTAGCCAGCCATGTTCCCAGGAAGTGGGAGAAGGAGTGCTTCAGGTCTGAAGGGAGGATATAGAGGAGCACATCGGAGCATATACCATAGTAGGTATCAGGGAAGACTTCCTGAAATAAAGGAAAATCTTAAAGATTTAGAAGATGTATCCAAAGTTGGGTTTATATGTATAGGGTAAGGATACAGCATAAACAAAGGCGTGGGTGGTTAAGGGAAATTGCAAGTAGTTTCTGGATCATAATCACATTAAGGGGGTATCTGATTGGGTGAGGTTGGGGGAACAATATGATAGTAATAGCTCAATAAGTAGGTAGGACCAGGTCAGGAAGAGTTTTAGGTGGCAGACTTTAAGCTGTAGATATTTGAACACTGTTGAAATATGTGAAGGATGGCAGAGCCCAAGTCAGACTGTGTTTCAGAAAAAACATCTCAATAATAGCGTGGAAGATATATTTGAGAGCATCAAGACTGGAGGCAGGAAGGCTTTATAACCGTCTGCGTGTTAGATGACGAGGATCTGGATAATACTGCCTCTCTAGAGGAAGTACTTAGTAATTTCATGTTGATTGTGTGTTATTGCACATGATGTGTTTATCATAACACTCTCACATTATTGTTTTTTTCTTATTTATATTCTCTTGGGTTCTACAGATTTTATTTTCTATCTGAGAAAATCATTTGGACTTTCCTTGGAGGATAAAAGGAAAATATGTGTATTACATGTACATTTGTAAGCTCATCAATCTATTCACAACATTTACTTTCAATCAATATGTGTCTAGAACATGAGAAAGATCTATTTAAAAATTTTTTTGGTTTATACATTATGGCCACAACTATTACAAGAGTTTTCAAAGTATAATTTCTATTAAGATAAAATATTTTAAAAAAGAAAACTCAAAAATTTCTGAATTTAATTTGAAAGAGGAAAAATATAGAAAATGTAAAAATAGAAGAAAAAAACCCACCATGAATTCCATAGTTTTGATTTTAGTTGGAATTTAGTTGAATTTGAGAAGGTCAATTGACCAAAGCCTCATCAAAGTTTCTTCATCTTTAAAATGTGTCTAATAATACTTAGCTCAAAATTCATTGTAAGGATTAAATGATTATAATATTAAAAATCATTTCACAGATTATAAAATACTATACAAGTGTTAGCATTAATTCCTTTAATAATTTATCACAACGAGGCATCCTAATTCAGAGGGAAGAGAAATGAGAACAAGCACAGAAAAGCAAAGCTAGATATCTGGAGTCCTGACTTGAGGCCACCTGTGGTGCTACTGGGCCTGGAGAATTAGTGCTGGGTATGAGTGAAGATAGAGGTGGAGAGGGAAGTCACAAGGGTGTAGCTTCCCTTTTCAAGATTCTGTTTGATTTTCTTTGAAAGAGTGAATAATGCCAGTTTATAGTGTGCTTATTTTAATTAAGCTTTCACCAGAACAGGCATTATGTTTTAATGAGTTTTAATTTCTCATTTGATGCCATTGTGAATCTTAATATTTAACTGCATGAGAAGGTGATGATTACAGATCTATTTTCTGCTGGGTCTTGGCAGGAAAGAGGGCCAGAGCCACCAGCTTTATTACAGTAGCATTGTAGAGTGGAAACCACACCTAACTAGGAAGGAGCCAAACATCCCATATTTAAGTCGTTTTCCCTCCTTGGACAAAAATATTACATATTTCTGAACCTCAGCCTTCTTTTCTTTAAAACCAGAGGTTTGGAATTAAATGATTAAGTTCCTTCTGGATCTATAATTCTGATTCTCAAGGTTCACAATTCTCTCAAGAGAGAAAAATGGAGATCTCAGAGTGTACACCTCACTTTAGCTTTTTGATCACAGATCTGCATTATTTGGGTGAAGGTCAGAATTACAAAGATGCTCAAGGACCAGGAAATGCTCAGTGAGGGCAGTGGGCATCTTAAGAGGAGATAAGTGTGCCTTCCTCATGCAGATGCCAGAATGACATTCATACCATGTACCCTGAAGCCTACTTCAGATGCCTCCGACCCTCGTAAACCTACCCACTCTTTGCACCCTTAATACTACCCCAGCCTCATAAGTGCACACACACACACACACACACACACACACACACACAAGAACTGAGAGACATTTTGGAAAAGAACCAAAGCAAATTCTTCAGGAGCCTAGAAAAAAGACTAGACTAATTATTTGCTAGTCCTATTGTCAGGCTGTCTGACATTAGCCAAGTTTCATATAGTTTCAAGTTTCAGCTCAAAACATTTACATAAGAGTACCCCTGATGTTTTACAGTGGTTTTTCTTGTTATAAAACTCTCAAAACATTGACCTCCTTGGAAACATTTCTTCTTACAGTCCATTGCATTTTATAAATGTCTCTTCTTTGGTTTCTTGAGTTGCCATATGCACACCCTCTCTCCCCACCATGAGACTATCAACTCTTTAGATCTATTTCTCATCTTCTGTTGTGGTGACATCATCACTGTTTGTTAAGAAAATGATTATTAGGTCTCCAAGGATCCAATCCCACACATAATCCATTAAAATAAAATGAGATGTGTTCATAAAAGAATTGTAGATTTAAACTCCTAAAGGATGGCATGTTTCAAAAAGACAAATAGCAGCAGAAACAGTTGAACTATGAGGAGATGGCCACACAGGTTGGAAAAAAAGCATAAGGCCTTGGTCGCTGTCACTGCATTTGTTTGAAGCAGTGTGCCAACCCTTTAATGCACACAATCGTGTTTCCAAGACCACTGTAGAGTAGCCACGATATCGAGAGTTTAAAATCATTGCAACCCTAATTTACTGTTTATCTAATTTACAAAACTGAGTCACACACCATTATTAAGGACCTGCTATGTGCCAAGTATTGCATTTATGGGTACTGATATAAAAGTAATTGAAATATACTTCCTGTTCTCAAGGAAGGCCAACCAGTTATTTAGTGACCTAGTTTGTAACAAAGCTAAACTGTGAGGTCTGGGAGACTAGTGACCTCATCACTGACTGCAAGTTTGCCAGTGCCTAGTAGAGTTCCGGGAACATAGAAGTAATACAATAAGTGTTTGTGAAATGAATTTACCACCCTGCATTACTTGATTAACCATTTTTTTCTAGTGTACAAGCTGCTCATTGAAAAAAAAATCAGAGATGTTAACAATTAAGTATATAGTCTATTTTTAATCCGCAATGATGTGTTGTGTATGTTGATGCCATTACTTGGATTTATTTTTGTCTCTCACATTACTGACCAAAAAATTCTAAATTATGCCTCACCTTATTTTTTAGTAAATCATTCAAACATAAAATTTTACTCCTCTTTTGTCACCTTCAAGATAATGTAAAAAATAATTTAAGAAAAGTAAATAAGGGAAGTACAAGTAAAAAAAATCTTTTGATAGAAGAAAGTATTTATTTCAAGCCCCTGAGTTTGAGTCAATTCTCTGTCATTAGTTTTATATGTATAAAGTCACTGCACCTCCATAACAATAACAGCAACAATAAAAATAACAACAATAATATCATGTTTGAATTAATTCCCTATCCTCTAGAATTTGAGCCAACATCAAAATAATCAGTCTGGGAATAAATACACTACCATGTGTAAAATAGCTAGCACAGGGAGCTCACCTCAGTGCTCTGTGACGACCTAGATGGGTGGGATGGGGGGTGGGTGGGAGGGAGGTCCAAGGGGGAGGGGATATAGGTACACATATAGCTGATTCCCCTCATTGTACAGCAGAAACTAATACAACATTGTAAAGCAATTTTACTCCAATTAAAAAAAAAATTCTAAAAAAAAATAATCAGTCTGTGAAAACTGAAATTTAAAGCTTTGAAGAAGTCTTTACAGGGTTTTTTGCATCCCTCTGTCATAGGCTTAGACAGCCTGATTTTCAATTTGAAGGATAACTTTGATCATTTCTTTTTTTCACACTTTTCCATTAAAACTCTTAAATGACTAGGCCTGAGGCAGTTGAACACCACACCCAAGAAGGACCTACCTGTAATTCTGCTTTTCATTTCCTATGTGGAATCTGTCGTATTGTGAATAGGCTCGGTTTCCTTCCCAGTCCATTAACTCGATTCTTAGTGTGTACTGCCTCTGACTGGTTATGGCAAAAATAAACTCATTCCCCAGCCAATATTCACCAGAGGGATTTCCAAAACCCTGTGAAAGAAGACAGGGATGCGGTTGTTAATTCAGAGAGAAGCTCTTTCCATGTTTAGTATTAAGCTATGTTCTAAACAATAAAAAACATTCTTTAAAAGTAAAGATGGTTCTTTCATATTTTTATACACTTTCTTCGATTACTCACTCAGTATTTTTCTGCTATGTTTCCCTCCATCGAGGCTCATGTCTAATTCTTATTACAGTAAATTCTGATATACAAATCTGTGTAGATGAGATGTTTTTGAATTAAATGAATCTGGTTAATAGGTTTAACCAGTAAATGCTTCTCAATCACAGCTTGCTTTTGAAAACGTTTCTAAAATACTAGTTAATGGAATATTTTCAACATAGTGTAAATATTTTTCAATGAATATCATCAGCATAGTATCAGACAAGTTATTTAACAATATTACTATTATTTTTGTTATTATTATTCACAAGTCAAATTATGGTTAGATAATAACAGATTACTAGACCCTTAACTTCTCTAGCTTTAACAGTTTCATTTTTTTTTTAAATTATTTATTTATTTATTTATATTTATTTATGGCTGTGTTGGGTCTTCGTTTCTGTGCGAGGGCTTTCTCTAGTTGTGGCAAGTGGGGGCCACTCTTCATCGCGGTGCGCGGGCCTCTTATTATCGCGGCCTCTCTTGTTGCAGAGCACAGGCTCCAGACGCGCAGGCTCAGTAGTTGTGGCACACGGGCTTAGTTGCTCCGCGGCATGTGGGATCTTCCCAGACCAGGGCTCGAACCCGTGTCCCCTCCATTGGCAGGCAGACTCTCAACCACTGCGCCACCAGGGAAGCCCAACAGTTTCATTTTTAAGTAATAATAAGCAAATCTGTAAATCCAGAACTGTAATCATTTAAATACTTCGCCTCCATAGATTAGGATTTTGAGGCCAAAGGCTGACACTTAAGAGCTAGTAAGTGAACCCGGCTGGCTGCCCTGCCCCAGAATCTCAATATGGTTCCACTGTTCTCTTTAGGGCAATCCCAGTCACTGTTACTGTGTTCAAAACAGTTTTGTTTGTGAAGTAAAAGAAAGTACACAAAAGAAAGCTAACTCTTAATGTTGGCTATGTTAGTGATAGGAAAATTTAAAACCCTAGGAAACTACTGGCATCCTAGACTTTGGGTATTCACAATTGCCTCAGAAAGTGTTCCTTGGTAAAACTTGAAGTTCAGTGTAATTCTTGATATATCGGTTTGTTTTACTGACCAGACTATGAACTCCTTGACGACAGAAGCTGTGCTGTATTTGTGAATCCTCAAAGACTAGTAGAATGCTGGCATACACTGGGCACTCCATATGTTTTATTGAAGTTCAAAGAAAATGGAAGAAAGGGAGGAAGGAAGAAAACAAAGGCTATGGCACCCTGCAATTGCATTCAGAGAAGTAACCTTAAAACATAATTCTTGTTGTAGGTAATTTGGTTGTGTCTCAGGGGTGTTTCTTAAAGTGCCCAACTGAATCATAATCACTGGAGCACTAGTTGAAAAAAAATATTCCTGGCTCCAATCTGAATCAAACTATCTGAGAGCCAGTCCATAAATCTAAATCTGAACAAACTCCCCGTTTGTCTTGTGCACATTCATGCTTGGAAGACTTGGAGGTGTCCAGTAATCACATAATATACTTTGATGTTGCAGAAAGAAATATATTCTGGTTCATTGAGGTATTCATTAATAAAAGTTTTATTTTATCTGTATTAAGAAGAAGTATGAGGGAAGTACTAAAATAATCACAGCAATCCTTATTTTCTCAACACAGAAGATAGAATTTGGAAAATATTTGTTTCTTTTCATATTTAATGTATATCAACTTTACAGAATTACAACTACAGTAGAAGTGTTCTTAACTGATTTCTCCTTTAACCAACTTAACATATGAATCACTATTCTCCATTCCTTATTTAAAATATACTGATGTCCAGAGTACACTGAAAGTATTAAATACATTTGTGCACTACTGTCTGCCAATTGAGTGACTTACCAAAGGCCAACTGCATTTGGTCTCAAACTCATTTATTCCAGTTCTGTTATTGTAATGATAAGATTTATAATGTTATGTAAATAAGTTAAATATTAGTGGGGAAAGAGGAGTTTTTGTTCTGTTTTTTTATAAAAACTAATTTAAATATTTAGATTTGCTCAATGAAAGCAAATCACTAAAAAACGCTTTTGAGCTATATGTTGTTGCAACAACTCTAAAAGACTGAGGAAAATAATAAAACTTTAGAGGATTTTTACTGTACATTACTTTGTATATGCCTTACTTGCTCTAGTTTAAAAAAAACAGAAGCTAGAAATTTGATGCATTTGATTATGGGAAAGTTTTATGAAAGAGCCACTGACTCAGAATTCCAAGCTTTGAGCCTACATTATAAACACATGGGTAAATGAATGTGTATTTTTTATATTTCAATGAAATGTATTAGCATATAGAGGTACACTTTTAAGGTTATTCCCCAATTTAGCTTAGTTTTTGATTAACTGAACACCCTTTGTCCAAATTGCAGTGGGTATATGCATCCCCAAAGACCATCTACCTGTAGCTCAGAACACAGGTAGATGATGAAGTCCATACTCCAGTGCCTCCTTTCTTCTCTGTTCCTAAGATGCTCAAGTCACACTTTGCAAGAGTTCCACAGTAGCAGGAAATCTTAGAGCAATTTAAGATGTGCTAAGAATTTTACACATTTTTAGGGCAGCTGGTGCTTCATACCAGGGAGAAGAGTAAAGCTTACCTTCTCCAATGAATAAGCAAAGCATAAAGTTACAGGGGACTGAAAGTCAAAGAATTAGCACATTCTCAATTGCAGCAGCCACTGGGAAGAAAAAGAAGACTGCTTGGATTCTCTTTGCATTTCTTCTGAGCCCAGACATGTCAAAACTCTCTCTATAGCCACTTGATTCCCTCTTTTGTGTAGCCAGTTAGAAGAGATTCAGTAATTGTACTAACTGTGAATAAGGAGGGTGGGAATGATGAAGTGTTAAGTTTTAGATCAAATATTTCCATGCTGTTGAAAGTGTTGCAAGGATAAAAGCTCTCCAGCTTAGTGAAAAGTACAGTGATCTCCAGCGAGCCTCAGAAAAGGAGGAGCATTTGTATCATTCCTCCAAGAGCCTCCATTCCCCTCTTGGCATGCAGGCTTGTACCCCCCTCTAAGCGGAGATTAACAACCCTTCCTAAACAGTTTGCTTTTTCCGACTGAAAACAGAGGAAGAAGCAACTGAAAGCAATGAAATTTGCTTTCATAAACCAAAATTTTATTTCATGCACCTTCCCAAAAAACTTTCTAAATATGCTGTATTGGCTGCAAGGAATCAACATGACTGTTAGAGAGACAGTGTAGGGAAGAAACCTTCTAATAGCTGAGCGCAGTGATGCAGAAACAAGCATTTCATCATAAAGATGAAAAATTCAAGAAAGAAGGGGAAATGGGTTCCTACATTAGTAAACTGTCTGCTGGCTAGTTTATCAGGCTGGCCACGAATCTGACACCTAGGAATAAAGACTTGGCTTTGATTAAACAACTTCTACTCTCTCTCTCTGTTCCAATTTGAAGGCTTGCTCTGCCACACATTTGCTGTTACTTTTACACCTCAGCTTCCTTATATGCAAAACAAGGATTCAAAATGTCATTTCCATATAGAGTGTTGCGAGAAAAAAGTGAGATAATATACCTAAAGCATCTATCTCAGTGCTGATGCATGAGAAGCACTTAACAAAAATCTAGTTGTTTTTATTATAATTAGAGGATATATCACAATATATAGTAATTTTCTGTTTACTCGCCTGTCTCCCAAGAGACTATAAGCTGTATGATGTTAAGCGGTTCTTTTCTACTCTGTACGAGAAAGGGAACAAAAATAATCCAGGTCTTGTCTTAGCCTGAGAATTAATAAGGGGATATGAACCAATTCTTTAAATGGCTTTCAGATGCTAGAAACTAACGTATTCTTATGACAAGTTGAATATTGGTTTATGCAAATGAGTACTGTCATTTTAATCCGAGAAGTTAATTATTAAACAAGAAATTTAAACCAACTGGTTGCAACTGGGGCTAAACTATGACACAAACCATAGTTTGTGTCTACAGATTATCCTCTTACTCCTGTTTCTGCTTTCTTAATGCTAAAGAGAAGCTGTCTTCTTCAACTCTACTGTGGTCCTATTTTTTTTTAATCCCTTTCTCACTACATTTCAAAAGTTTTAGGATCTACAAAAGAGGTAATTTTTGAGATCTTATGCCCATGCTAATAAACTGATAGTTTTGGCACTTACTTTCAATTGGCAGTGTATATCAGAAAGAGCTGTGGAGCTTTTTCAAAATATAGATGACTTGGTTCCTGTATGGTGCTTCTGACTCAGTTATGTCTGGGGTGGTCTTAGAGATCTGTACTTTTAAAAGGTTCCCCAGGTGAGTCTGCTGTGTACCAAAGGTGGGGAACCACAGGATTATGATGTAGAATAACTATTCCGAGTGCAAATGAGAAAAAATAAATTAACCAGATCAAATTACCTAAGTGGTACAAGGGAAGAGATAGGCATAAAACTTCATCTTCATATTGAAGATATTAGGAGTTGTGTTGATTATGTACTATGGGGCTGTCCTTGAAAAAATTCATATTTATGCCTGAAATACAGAGATGACCAATGCACAAACAAGCAAAAAAAGGTTTACACATTATTGTACACATAACAGCTTACCACAGGTTTGTATTTTACTCCAAATAGATAGCTTGCAACATTCATAAGAATAAAAGTAAAATATTATACAAAATTCAGTGCTGACACTGAAAAAGTAGCAAGTCCTTATTGAATAAACAAACAATAGTAATAAAAATAGAATTTCTTCCTTTTTATAAATAAAATCCAAGGATGCTATGCCATATCCTTTCATGAAAATTGTTTAGTTACGTCAATCATAATCGTATGAAAGATTCTGATATCATAATTCAGATAGATTGTTAATCAATTTTAATCCTCCTTTAGCTCTTTAATAAAAGGCAAAAGACCCTGGAATTTAGCTTAAACTAATACTGACTTAAAATTGGCCTTAAAAACCACATTTTGCTAAAAAAAAAAAAAAAAAAGCACACAGGGGAAAGACCAATATTCATTAGTTTTTGCCAAAATCTGCAGAAATGTTCAGTTTTGGTTTGTATTTTTCCAAGTTAATAAAATAATTGTCTCTGATACTTTATTTGTTTTGTCTGATAATGCTCATAGGAAGTGTTGACTTTTTATAGCTGAAACAATTGAAAACAGACACAGTCCATGTATCCTATGGATTTCATCTCTTTTCATAAAATGATTAAAGAAAACAGATAAGAAGTCAGGGTTACTGAGCTGTGGCTTTCCAAAGGTGCTTAATATACAATTAAATTGTGCATCTCCTCTAACTGCTGAGACAGCCCAAGAAAGATCAGAGGATGATTTATTTCAGCATTTTAAATTTCTTATATATTTTTCTCCTTTTAATGTGAAGATGTTAAAATGCAGTTGAAAATGTGCTCTTAATTTCTTTCCAGAAACAAAGAACTCCCAGAAGGTATTGTGCTCAGCCTGAAATACTTGTGTCAGTAGGAAGCTCTGTTTATATGGGTAATTGTTTTCAATACAAAGACAGGTTGTCTCCAGGGCATTAGTCACTACCTTCTATAAAGTTAGGCCACTGGGGTACTATTTGGAACTCCTAGCTTGATTGGGCTTTATATGCAAAAGTACTGCTGGTAAGTGTTATTGCTGGAGGCCACTAAATGGTATCCTCATGGCTTGAAGGAGTTAATATAGTTCCTTAAGTGCCTCATTAAAAAAGCCCACTCCAGACTTCCCTCTCCGCAAACATCTTTACAAATCCATAAACCAGGTTTTGCTTAATCTCCTCATAAGGAAGTTTAAGTGAAAACAAAGCTTAGGTGAAAGATTTTGTAGGCTTAAAGCCAATGTTAAGAATCAAATAAATTGCAAATCTTCCATGTTGAGAGAGGTTTAAAAATTATAATTATATATTTGTAATTTCATGCATTGGCAATGTTAACATATTGTTCTGGAGACCTTATGAGGCAAGAGGCAGCCCATAGATGTCAACCAGAATGAAGGGAAGGAGGGGAGGAAAGGCAGAAAAGAAGGAGGGATGAAACTTTATTTCTACACTCAGTGCCTGAGAAAGAAGTGAAGCGTCTTACTGCATTTAATAGATCAGTGAAGACTGAGGAGGAAGTGGTACACGCCAAGAAGTTCTTTTTCCCAAAGGATGTGTGCATCCTTGCCCCTAGCAGCAAGTTCTGATTCAGGGAGCAGAAGTGGGTGTGACTGATAAGCATTGGCATAAGGGGTCTATATCCATTCTTTGTGGAGTCGTTATTTTGTCTTTAGGTTAAAGAAAAGCTCTGGAGGAAACAACCGAAACACTTTATACCATGTGTTTTGGTGAAAATTAACCAAGTTATAACATATAATAAATTCTTTTAATTAAAACAAAAAGACGTCATCAGACTCATTTTGCCAAAATGGTTCAGAAGTTTGGAGTTTATCTCATTTCTGAGCATGTAGAATTGACACTCGTATGATAAATTGTTCTAGTTTGAATAAAACATGATAGTCTTTCTACTTTAAAAAAGGGAAAAAATAAATAAATAAATAAAAAAGGGAGAGGAGTAAACTTCACAAAAGCTGTGAATAAACAATAATTCAGTCCCATTCCAATAATTTAAAAAATTGCTTAAAATACATACATTTGGTAAACGCTTATGAGACATGAATCAATGCCATCCTTCATATGTCAGTCTCTCTTACTTAACGTGCCTAGTTTGCCAAGGCAGCAGATGCTTACAGCTAGTAAGTCACCATTTTGGAAAGTCACTGTGATGACAACTTTATATCAAATTTTCTTTTACCATTAGTATTAATAATAATGTATTTCAGACTTGCCAGAATCTATATTTATAGTCTAATTCTCAGATAACTTCTTCACGTCTCATTTTAGTAGTGAAAATAATCATGATTTAAGGTGATCTGCAAAATAATATTTTTGCCAGAGTTAAGAAAAAAATTTGCAGTCTTTGATGTTTTAATCTTGGATCATGATAATACTTACTATTTACTGACAATTCAATGTGCCAAGAGCTTTACTTATAGCTAATTCTCACAATATCCCTGCAAGGCAGATGAGGTACTATCATTAATGTACTCTTTTAACAAGTGAGAAAGTTAAGGTATGGGTTAAGTGATTTGCCAGAAATCACTCCATTTGTAAGTGGCACGGTAAAGACTAGAACTGTGCCTGTGCAAGACAGGAAGCCATGTCTCCAGGGCGACCCCAGAACCAAGAATCTTCAGTCTACAGAACTCAAAGAATAGAAATGTTGCTCCTGGAGCTCTTTACAAAGCAAGAAATCTTTTAATATGAAAACTCTGGGTTCCAGCAGCTTATATAGACTGATTCAAGCCTAGCCAATCAGCTTCTACATTTGAAATTCCCCTGATCCTTTAAATTTCACCCTGATCCCTGGATTGTGGAGACAGATTTGAAGAGCCTTGCCTCTTGTCTCCTTACTGGTCGACCTCGAAATAAAAGCTCTTTCTTTTCTCAAAAGCCTGTGCCATAGTATTGGCTTCTACAAACCTTAGGCAACGAGCCCTTGCTCAGTAACATCACCTTTATCCTATGTTCTCACAGATAATTTTGTATAATAGGTTTGATATAAAAATTAGGTAAGAATTTATGTATGAGGCTTACACATATTAAACATCGAAAGGGTTAGATATGATGATGGTGATGATGGTGGTGGTGATGATGTCTGCTGTTATTTTGGAGACCTCAGTGAATCATGCCTCACAGTTCACACCCTTGTGTACTTGTCTCACTTTGAATCTGGACTGGCCCTGTCATCAACTTTAACTAAAAGAATGTAGTGGAAGTGAAACCATGCCATTTCTGGGTCTAATAAATCTTAAAAAGGACTGGAAGGTTCTATTTTTGTGCTTGAGGGATGCCAACTGCCACTTAATAAGTCTGATGACCCTGGATCACTGTACTGGGAGAAGCCCAACTTAGCCACATCGAGGAGTTCTCAGTCCATAGCCAGCAACAACTTGCCAACAACTTGAGTGAAGCCATTGGTAGTACCTCCCAGTCCTGCACCACAGCCCACAGCCCTGCACACTTCCCTTGTCCTGGCTCATGTACCCAGCCTGGGTCTAAATTCTAGCTTCCTCCACCCTCATTCAACCAGGAACAAATTCAGACAATATGTAACAGTTCACTAAATAATTTCAGTAATATATTTTTCCTTCTGATGCACACATGGAAATCATTTACTGAAAAAGATTTATGAGTGTTTTGTGTTTAATGAGAATAATGTCACAAATGTATCATTTTATTTTTAAAATAACTGAAAGACATCTAAAAATACAGAGGTTTATCACATAGTGTAGTGAAGAAAATCTCATGATAAAACATCAAAGACTATGTAAATTCTTCCACCTTACCATTTTATATTCTTTCCAACCTCTTTGGAAATCTAGACTTCCATCTTCACGATGCTGTATTACAGTCCAACCTCCCCCATTGAGATCCATATTGCAAAATACCTGACAAAGGGAAAATAAAGTCAAGTGAAAATTATGTCTATTTTAAACAAACAGGTATCAGATATGTTTCAAGACAGAAATAGGATGGATAGGTCTATAGACAAAAATAATAAAAATTGCCATACTGAAAATATTAATTTAGACATTGTATTGGCTATTTCTTCCTATATTCGAGTTGTTTCTGATTAAATCCCATCAAATGTGCATAAATTACTTGTAAAGGTTTAAATCAGTCAGCTGAAAATTGTCTCAGTCACAGACTATAAAAATTATTTTTAAAAAGTTTGTCTTAAATGGTAATAGGCACTATGCATATTCAATTTTTTAAAATGCTACTAAAAGTTTCCAAAGTTACAGACCATTTTATTGCTAAAACATAAGATTTGGAATTTTCTAACTTTAATTTATTAAATCACAATATACTAATAATAAAGGTTTTGGAAAAATAATATTTAAAAAATCATTTATATTTAGCTATTACACATTTCATTGTATATTAACTCCTACATGCTCATATACTACAATAATTACTCTTGATGGTTCAGTATTACATTAGAGGCAAAATTTGGTCCCCAGCATATGGAGAACACATTATTTGCCTGAATTTTTGTCATGAACAATAAGAAGAGAACATGACATACTGTATTCCTTCTGACTGTGAGAAGCATTTCTTTCCCATGTGGAAAAGTTATCCAAATCTTTCAAAGACTTATGCTTATTTCAATTATTCTAAATACAATATTATTTATTTAGAAATTGATTCATTTCTCCCCGAGTCCACCCAAGGAGAGAAACATATCTGTAATGGCATTATCTTTGGAGAGCAATCACTGTAATTGATGTAGCATAAATGTGGCAGCTTGATTATTCAAGGGCTCAGCTTTGGGGAACATCATTCCCCCGGCAATTGAATACTAAAGCAATTTGGAGGCTGGCTAAAGGTGTAGATATGAGGCAACAGCAGCAGGCAGGCTGTGTGGGCAAAGAGCTTGATTAAAGGAAAAACCTCAAGTGTTTTCCCTGAAGCATTAAATTTGGAGCACAAATGGTTAAAGGGTATGAAAACAATGGCAAGAAATGTTATTCAAAGGACAAACTATCCATGTACTTCCTGGCAGTAAAAGGAACTAAGAGGTACATATTTAACTGTGAGCATATAAAAATAGGCAAAATGCTCTCCTGAGGGCTCTCCCTCTAATTTGAACATCCACCCATCAGTATGTATTCATTATCACTAGGAACTGACTCACCTCCAAGATCGCAGATTTGAAATTCCTCTCCCTGCCCTGAAGTTCTCCCTCTACTAATCCCTTAGCCTCTATGCACCTGCTTTGTCCTCAACATAACCTCCGTCTAGTCTTTTGTCTTCCTTAATTCTAATCCTAATTCAATTTTTTTCACCCAACAAGCATTTTTGGGCATTGATTCTGTGTTACAACTGGCGAAATACGGATCATCTCCTCAAAACACCTAAAAGTTAAAACACTGAGTGCCCCTGTAGAGTTAAGGAGATGTGGGAATCCACAATTTTCAACTCTAGTGACCTGAGTCAGTAATCTAAATGAGAAATTTAAGGAAGAGAGCTAACATGTGAGAAAAGAAAATGATCATGGTTTTGAAAACCCAGAGTTTCAGGTAGCATAGTCATCCAAAAGGGGGAGTTTATTGATCAGTTAGAGATGATCTAACTGTAGGTAGATCAAGGGTAAGAATAAGGATAAGAGCATGAGGGACTAAGAAAGAAATAGTCATAACAATACTATGCCTTTTAAGTGCTAGATAATTTAAACACTCTACACGCATTTTCTAATTTATCTCACAACAACCCTGTGATGTAGGTATGATTATTATCTCCATTTTGCAGATGAAAAACCTAAGGCTTTGAGTATTTCAGCAACTTACCAATGGTTATTATTAATATAAGATACTGGATCTAGGATTTGAACCCCCTGTTTACCTAATTCAAAATTATATTAGGGGTAATCTTCTTGAAAGCAGTAGTTGATAGCACAAAGATGGAATTTAAAGAAGTAAAAAAAAAAAAAAAGTGGAAACAGATGTGGGGGGAGGGTCGGGTCCAAGAATGGGCTTTGGTGAACAACTGATGGAGATAAAAGACACCAATAACCTTTAGGCAGGCAGGAACTTCATTTTATTTGCTACTGTCCCTGGTGCCTAGAGAAGTATGGACAGTAGCCTAGCAGGTACTAAATGAATATTTGTTGAAAAACTAGAGATGCAATAAGGAAAGACATAAAATAGGAAAACTTGATTAATGGAATGCAGTGAAAGCTGGGGATGGATTTTGAGTTGGGGGAATAATCTACTTAATCAAATATTCCAGACAAGTCAAGATAAATAAAGATTAAGAAAATACACACTTAAATTTAAAATGAAGGAGCCATTAGTGACCTTGAAGAGAGAGACTGCAGGATTCCTATAAGAATAAAATCCAGATGGCACAGTTTACAGAGGGCATAGTTGATGATTCAACACAAGTGGCCAAAGTGGAACTTTACTGGTAAAACAGATAAGAGTGAGTGAAAATGTCAAGGAAATATTTTGTTAGAGGAAACTAATTTCACTTGTTTCTAAATTATATTTTACCCTGCCTTGACTGGTTAACCTAGAATTTTTTTTCCAGATTTTGATTTCCTAATGGACACTGATTGCCTGAAAGTTTGCCAAACTGTGTTTGCAAACCTATGAAGTCCACTTAACACTCTCAGGGAAAGGAATAACTACATGTATAAATATAGAGTGTGTAGAGAAAACTGTTCTTTACAGTTTTTTTATTACTATTATCTATGTTATTAAAATTCTATGCACTTATAAAGTTTTAAAATCACTCACTAATTTTAGAAAAAGACAACTTTCCTTTTAAACAAAGGTATCTAGTGACTTGAAAATGTTAAGATGTGTTGGGAGTACTTCTTAGGTAAAGACCCAGAGAAAGTTGCCCAGAGGAGAGAGGAGTTACCCAGGCAGATTACTGCCTTGGAAGCTAAAGTGCAGAGAACTTAAGAGGTTAGACTTACGCTCTACAATTCTTGTTAGGACTCAGTAATAACAGCAAGGATAACAGCTGCCATTTGTGGAATGTGGACACAATAGAACTGAATGACACATTGGTTAGGGGCATGGACTCAGGTGCAACATTGCCTGTGTTCCAGTCCCACCTCTGCTCTCTCAAGCTATGTCATGGATCTTTTGCAAGGATTAAATGAGTCAATGCATATGGAGTCTTTAGAACAGTGTTTGGCACATACTAAGCTTTGTCATTAATCTCTTAGATTATCTCATCTCTACAGATGAGATAATATGTATTTATATTGTGCACTTATACTCTATGTATATAATATCTCATATATTATAACAGCTATTATATATATTTCACATAATTTATTATTTATAATTTATTATGAATAATATAGGACATATAAAGCCAAAATATATAGAAGTTCAATAAACTGTCCTTATGATTACAATTACCAGCTTCTTGTTAATAATACTGGCATCATCAATCTTTGAGCATGCTTTTTAGTGTACGTGTATATGTATATATATACATATATGTATATGTACATATATATATGAAGTTGGATTCATGCTAGCACACACACACAAAAGACCATGTTATTTCTAGTCAGAAGAAAAATAAAAAGCCTATGCTTAACAGATGAAGGAAGTTAAAAAAATTAGGTGGTTGGTTTCAAAAGATTTGAGATATGAAAGGACTTGAAAAGTTCCTTCGCCAATATGGTATGGTCTGTGCTATCTGGCAGTGCCCTTCCTGTAGACACAGGCCCCACTACATTTACTACGCCTGTTGTATTTATTGATCATATGACTTGGGCTTAACTCCATCCGAGAAAAGATTGAACTGGCTCCTATCCCAGGCAAGGTCAAAGCTTTCAAGCATTAAGTATCCTTTAACATAATATAACGATTTAAACCCAAACAAAAAGGGGAAATTTGATTCACATAGTTCTTATGCTTTTATGCTGTGTGCAAGTTGGAATGATTAACCTTGTGAGTGTTAATTATTTTTCCATAGCCTTAAATAAAAAAGGCTCAATACATTTGTTATAGTCCTTTTCCAAGAATAAGGGAAATTATAAATTCAGAAACAAATTTTTAAATATTTTACAATAATCAGAGTTATGATTTAATGGTTTGTTTTAGTGAATGAAACTAAGCTGGTAATAGTGCATTTGGTTTTAGAAACATGAAATAAAAGGAAAAATCCTATTCCCTACTACCATGCATGAAGGGAATTCAGAGAGGAAGATAACCACAAGCTATTAATAATGAAAAAAAGTAAAAAATAAATATATAAATGATCTAATTCTCATTTTCTATCTGCTTGAAAATTTTAATAGTCCTAGAAAACTGCCTTTGGCTTCCACGTCACATTTGAAAAGATAATACTCTTCTAACTTTTGCAGACATTCTTTCTTGGCAGGGAATGATGTCAGTCAAAACAACTGTGTAACAATTGTGTACACTTGCAACTCTCACTCTGCCTAAAATTAATAATTCTTATTAATAGTTTTTGTTAATTGCCTAAATAGGCCAATTTAATTGATTGATCCATATCTTATATCATACATAATTGAACTTCTTGTTTTGTTTTTATATAGGCTTGCCTTGAGTTTCTCACCCTTGCTAGAACTTCTGTAAGCACTAAAATGAGCAAAGTTTTTGTTAGGCATATCCACGATTAGCACCAAACTTTATAGCTCCGAAGTATAATCTACATGGAAGGGTGAAGGTCCGAAAGATGCATTTTCCAAGCACTTTTTATAGAACTGAGAGGATACCAATTATTTATATCAAAATAAGAAAAGAAAATGAGATTACTGGGTAGGAGGAAGTGGGATGGCTTACAATCAGAACATAATTTTCTGATAATAAACTCTTACCCGTGTCATTCACATAGGTTCCTATAAAAAATTATGAATGGTGCAGCTTCGGTCAATTCTAATATAAGTAATTATCCTACTTAGTCCCCTCTTAAGATGGTACAGTCTAGAGTTAATTCCTTTGTTACAAAGTCTGTGTTCAATATTTACTATGTGATTTGGGAAAGTTATTTTTCTAAAATAGGGATAATGGGAGCACCTATATCATAGAGTTATTGAAAGGAGTAAACAAGTGAGTATATATATATATAATGTGCTTAGAATAGAAGCTGGCAAACTGTAAATGCACAGTACTTTTGAACTATTATATTAATCAGTTTCTAAATTACACTGGGGAAGTTCACACAATATTTGTTCTTACTAATGTTGAGCTATGTGAATATAATAACGGATTTAAAACAAAACTTGCTACCTACCAGGAAGTGCAGGTGCATCAGCCTAAAGTATCCATCTCCATAACAGAACAATATTACTACTTGTGAGAGGATCGTGATCATAAAAGGGAAAGAATAAAGCAAGGGAATGAACACTTAAGTCAAGAAGGAGGCCACAAGTCTTTCTTCCTTATGGTCAGTTATCTCTCCCTCTCACCATGCTCTGCTATTATTTCCAATTAAACTAAATCTGATGACAGTACAAATGACATGTGAATTTCTCCTTCTTCCATCTGAAGCTCCATGGGGCTGTTTCTACAGTGATAAAATTTGCCTCTTACAGGCCTGTATTGATATGATTGCTAATCTGTTTGGGGTAATATTTTTCCCTGGGACTAAATCTAGTAAGTTTAATTTAGCAGGTATTTGGCATTTGTGGATTTAATATTTTAGATTTTCTTTTAAGAACAACACAGAAGCTCTATAATATGTAAAATTCATTATTTTGCAGAGGCATAAATTTAAATCATGTTATCCTTGTGAAACCAACATAGAAGTCAGCCACTGAACTAGTGAACTGGATGGATCCTCTAACCCACTCTTTCATGTAAATCTTTTAAAAAAGCAACTTAAATATATTTAAGTTTATAAGTTATTGTTCAAGTTTATGAGTTATTCAAGTTTATGAGTTATTCAAGATTATGAGTTAGGATACTTTTCTTCCACCCTAACAGAAGCAGTGCTTCTGCAAATAGCCTGTGCATTATTTGCATCTCAAAACATTTTGAACTAGAATAGAGTTATGAATTTACATGACTTAAATTTAATGGAATGATCAAACTTTACTTGTAATGCTCTCACTAAGGGTCACGTGGTAGTACTGGTGATGGACTGAAAAAGATTCTAAAAGTGTAAAAGTTAATCTAAAAACTTTAAAAATTATTTTATTTATATATTCATACATATAGAATTATTAAGAGTCTAAAAGGAGGGTCACAATATTTTTAGTTAACTTTATTTTTATAGTCATTATGTTAGAGGGGAAGTGACAATCATTTAGGGGTTCTTTCAGGTCTTGGGCAGCACAATAGGTAAATTGCAGAAAGTATTTATGTTAGCTCCACTCCTCTCTCCTAGGACAGTTTCTAACACACTTCACATGCCATCTGTATGGTGTGTCAGTGTGTGGGCGTGCATACATGCCTGTGCACATGAATTGAATTTAAACTTAAGTATGATTTTAAGATATCAGTAAGCAGAGTAGGAAGGCTTCATGTCATACGATCCAAAGGATTCAAAAAGCTCATTTTTACAATAAATTACCCTCTCCTCTTTACTCCTAAACTTGCTATTGTACCTTCACAATTTTTTTTTTTTTTTTGAGACATGGAACACCTGATTCAGTGAAATTTTGCACAGAAGCCCAAAATGAAATACAGTGAAACCAGACTTCTCTGGTAGGTGACCCAGGTAGCAATGTCCATAACTGCCTGCCACCTCTTTTACCCCCTGCACTTTCTCTATCTCTTCCCCCTGTTATAGGTCAGTATGGAAGACCGTTTTTCAGAAGAAAATTTTGTTCCAGCAAAGGGAAAAATCATTGAGCTAACTTAAACCACTAATCCTCACTGAAATCAGCAGAGAGGATAGTAGAGCCCAGACTCTCCCTCTTGACATATGTGTGACATCTGGCAAACTGGTCTCCATGATCCATTTCCCTCACCCATCAAAGGAAACTAACAATCAGAATGACTAAGTAAGTTAGGCTTACTTACTATATACTACACAGAAGTGTTGATATTATCATCAGCAGGTCATTTATTTATTCATTCATTTCAGCACATATTTACTGAGGACCTATTATGTGCCAGAAACTATTCTGGGTCCTGGGAAATCAAAGATAAAAGTAAAATCCTTGCCTCATAGAATTCTGGTAGTGAGAGAGTCATGCAAAGTTGCTTGAGGGAAACAGGGAAAGCCTTCCGAGAGCATTTGCACAGTACCCAGAGGAAATGGGGACAAAGGACTGGTAATTTAGGTGGGGCAATGAAAGGAGAAAAACTGTTCCATCTTTTGAGGATAAAGCACTGCAAGGGCAGGTGGTCCTCTTGGGGTCTTGAGCATCTGGCTGAAGTTTTTTATATGTTGAAAAACAGGGCTTTCCTCAAGGCTCTCCATAAACCCTACTTCAAACAGCCTCTATCACTACACTTCTACAGTATGTTATAATTTCTGTGTAATTGTCTGTCTTCACCACTACACTGGGAACTGTTTTATATTATGTCCCTAGTCATTTACTGACAAATAAATGACATACACTTAATATGTATTGAATGAAGGAATGGATGGATGATTTGACGAATAAATAGGGAGAAAGAGTATATAGAGGAGGTGTGACAGCAAGACAGTGTTTTCTTACTTCAGAGTTTACTTTGGATCCTGTTCAATATACTGATGAAAACTATCCTCCAACACACTCTTTTAGGTAAATATGAAAAGCAAATCCTTTCAAGATTATGTGTTAAGATCAAATATGTTTCTCTACCCTAATAGGAGCAGTGGTTCTAGAAACATGTCCCTAGCTCTCTCTCCACGGTATTTGAACTGTAGATGATGTGTACCATCTGGGTCCTTGGGACTTTGGAAGATGGTTCCTAACTCATCTCCATGCACTTGAAGTATATGTGACTTCAACATGTAATCTGTACAAGGCAAGCATTTATGAACAATGGGACATTCCAGGAATGAGCAGAGGGTAAATGGAAAACTTTGTGTGAAATAGGGATGGGATATGTGAGGGTTGGAAGAGGTCTGTACAATAGGGTTTTCATCTTTTATGGACCTGGGAAACAGAGTATCTTTGGGAGAAAAGAGCTCAGGCACATATATTTTCAGTTTAACAAGCCCACAAATCAATCTGATTATTCAGCAATTCAACTAGGATCTGCTTTACATCTCATAAACAAACACTTCTGGTTTTACCTTTTTGGGTTCTGGCATATTATTAATATAAATAGTGTAGATTCCACTTTTATTAAAACCAGCTTGATATACATCTGCACAGTCTCTAAATGGCTTTTCTTCCTCTTTTTTTCCTCCCTTTAGTAAAACTGCAAAAACAAAACAAAACAAAAAAAGATTGCAATATGTGAATATCAGTACCATTAGTGCCCAAATGGACTCCAAGTATAGGTAAGCAAGTCTTCATTTCCTCCAAACAAATGTCAATGTTGCATTTATTGAAAAATCAATCATAAGAACAATACTAGATTTTGAGGTGACTCACAGAATTACAAAACTATAGGAAAAATATGTGATCAGTTTATAACTGAATACTTTTTATATTTTGCTTAATTTCTAGTTTTTTTCTCTATCACTTCCAAAACATCAACTCAAGGGACAAGTAACCTGATCATGTAATACCTGCAATTGGTAACAATTTCGTCAGTGTTTCTCTAAAATTTCTAAAACGTTCTTACCTACATTTCACAGGAAAGTTTGAAAAATGCTAAAGCATTTTTGGAGGAGGGAGAGGTGAAGATAAATTCAAACATAAAAATAAAATATGGAGGTTTAAGATGCTAAAAGAAGGTTGTACTGTTTTTCTGTGGCTTTATATTGAAGAGCTCCTAGAAATTTTTATTTTTTAAAAACTCTCAAAATAATTAAAAGGTAGAAAGAAGTCTCTGATCCAATTTAACTATCTAGAATGAAAAGGGAAGTAAACGTTGGTTTTTATTTAATGGTCTGAAGTTAAACTATCAGGTGGATGACACACAAATAGAAGAACAAAAATTAGGGCTTCCCTGGTGGCGCAGCGGTTGAGAATCTGCCTGCTAATGCAGGGGACACGGGTTCGAACCCTGGTCTGGGAAGACCCCACATGCCACGGAGCAACTAGGCCCGTGAGCCACAACTACTGAGCCTGCACGTCTGGAGCCTGTGCTCCACAACAAGAGAGGCCACGATAGTGAGAGGCCCAAGCACCGCGATGAAGAGCGGCCCCCGCTTGCCGCAACTAGAGAAAGCCCTAGCACAGAAACGAAGACCCAACATAGCAATCAATCAATCAATCAATCTTTAAAAAAAAAAAAAAAAAAAAAACCACATGGGCTTCTCCAGCTCTGGAGGAGGATTCAACTTTAAAAAAAAAAAAAAAAATTAATAAGATTTGAAATTAAGTTATATAGGTGGAAGACCTCAGTAAAAGCTGGAAGTCAAGTGGAAAAAGAAATTTAATTAGAGATAATCTCTACTGAGAGGAACTTTATTTCATTCATTGAGCTTCATCCACTATTAAGTTCTTATTAACGAGATCAAAATACAAAAATGACTCATTTAATGGTCCTCAGCTAAAGATATAGGTGGTATCTTCATGAAGTATTTATGATTTAGTATTTTCTAATAAATACATGTTATTTTAGCAGTTTGCTTCATTAGCCTTTTTTTGAAGTTAAGACTAAGAATATTTTATAATCTTGCCCTTAAAGTCTCTGGTTACTTAATAATTATCTGCTTTCAATCACTCTGAGTCACTATGGTATTTAAAAATAATAATATCAAAGGTAAGCTATAAATCAGTGCTCTTAAAATGATTTTAAATGTTCTAACAATCTAAAATACTAACCTGATTTATATTTGACACATGGTGTTACTAATTTATAGGTAATTAAAAATTAACAGTCTAATCTTTGTAGAAAGAATGACTATCTCAATATAAATATTTCAAATTTTCAAAAATTACTATGGTTCAAGGAAATGAAATACCCATGTCATATATGTTGCTATAACAAAAATATAGAATTATAACATTTAATAGCATTATGGTTCTCTACATAGCTCCTGTTTGCACAAGTGGTTTTGCCTACTTATATTAAAAGCTACTTCTAAACACCACCCATCACAATTGCAATATCAGGGACTTCCCTGGTGGCACAGTGGTTAAGACTGCATGCACCCAATGCAGGGGGCCCAGTTTTGATCCCTGGTCCGGGAACTAGATCCCACTTGCATGCCACAACTAAGGAGCCTGCCTGCCAGAACTGAGGAGCCCATGTGCCACAACTAAGAAGCTGGTGAGCCACAACTAAGCAGGCCGCCTGCCATAACTAAGACCTGATGCAACCAAATAAATAAATATTTAAATAAAAACACACACACAAAAAACAATTGCAATATCAACACAAAATAAGTAATCAGAGGACTAACATCATATGATGGTGAAGAAGCATTGCACAGAATGTATGCAAATAGCAATTAAAAATGAATATTTATATATTAAGAAGCTACTTTTAATGGCATTGGGCATGTCAATGGATTATATAAAGGTCTTGTTTTCAAAAACAAGACCATGTCAATGCATTTCACTTGTGCTTACTTATTTTAAGCTAGATGGACTATTATTTTTCTAAAACAAAACCTTCCTAAATTCTAAATGCTTGCTCTTCTGTTGAAAATAACCAAATCAGATGCAAAAAAAAAAAACGCTGTAAAGAAATACTAACTAAAATTTATAATCCCTTGAGAGGATGAACAAACAGGAAGATGTGGTCAAGAGGAATTCAACGGTAAACCCATTTTTCTTTTTTGGGTGAGAGGTGGGGAAAATCATTTATCTAAAGAAAGAGAAAATGCTTTCTTGTTCAATGTACCACTTCCTGCCCTCCCCTATTTAGTTATGTAAGGAGAATGCATTCCCTTCCCACTTCTCTGCCACCTCTCTTCCCCTTTTCTTTTCCTCTTCAGGATGATGTGGGTGAAAAGACTGTTGTGTGGGAAGAGGGAAGCTATTTCACACACTTTTTCAATAACACAGAAAAAAGGAAAAAGTTGGATACTATCTTATTTTTCTGGAAACTAACTTATAAAAATGTTCAAACTATGAATGTAAGTCTTATAACTGGCAAAATGGTTTGAGGAGTCTACCATAAAAGGTACTATTAGTGCTGTGGTTATACTATGGATTCGTTGTCATTGTGGCAACATATCTGATATAGATGTTTCATTTTCTTGAAATATAGTTTCATATTTTTGAAAAATTGAAATACATTCTTTCCAGATGATTAGACTGCTTGTTTTTAATTACTTACTAATCAGTAATATTATGCTTGAAAGTTTGATCCAGGCTACATTTTAGAGTAATACAGCATTTAAAAGCAATTTAAAAGTTTCATTCAGAGCTTACCTTTAATATTTGTATTATATTCTATGGTCTGAAGACCCCTTCTATAAGAGTAGATTGACTTTCAGAGTTTTTCTTTTTTTTTTAATCTATAAAGTGGGGAACTTATACATATCTCTGAGGCAAGTATGTGAATTACATAATGCAGAGTGACTGAATTATAATAAGTGCCAAGAAATGGTAGTTATTGCTGTTATGGTAATAATGATATCATCAATGGCAACATTATATTATTATTCTTTCTTATGGAAAGGACACTCAGGCTGTGGAAGGCTAGCCAACCCACCCAATGGAGTGGTGGATGCTGCTGTCGTCTACCCTCAAATATAAATACTGTAGCTGACTAAATGCAGGGAAGTTACAATTGACTGGTTACATTTAGGATTATATTGAGCTGGCCTCTCCTTGTCAGAGTTGGCTAATAATTGGCTTATTTCATTCATTGACTACATCAAGTCACACCATTGTTAAGTTTAAGTGTAAAATACCCAGGTAAACTAATCTTGCTGTATACTGTAAGCTTTATTTATTAAGAATTAAAGATTATTTCAGATGAAATGATATATGATGTATATACCAATATGTTGATTGTAGAGATTTAATCTCCTAGCTTCAATTTTCATGCCTATTTTCTTTGTTAAGTATTGGAGAATTCTGAATGCAGTGTTATGATTTGATATTGTAAAACTGGACACACAGTAAACATTTTAAAACACAGAAAGGCAATAACAAAGATGAATTAACTGAACATTGCAAGTGTCAGAACTAAGGATACATTTTTGTAGGAGGTCTTGAGATTCAGCAAGATGGAAGATAATGCCTGGAGGAATATAAGATAAATGACAAGAGACAAACATGGAAAACCTGATGGAAGAAGATAAAAGATGCATCAACTGGACAGAGCAGGGAGGAGCAACCCTGATGCTTGATATAGGTGTTTTAGCTATCTGTAAAAGTGGTTTAACCTATAATAATACACTGGTTTAAAAGCATGAATTCTTAAAAAATGATCTTTACATCTAAAAGTTCCGTCTTTGACCACATACTCTTATTTTTTCCTCTCCCATTCTTTAATTCTTAATGAGTTTGTCTTTCTTCTAATTGAGAGTCTAGATCCCCACCATTACTATCCACCTCTTCCTAGCCTCCTTTTTCTTTCTTCCTACCTTCAGTCTGAGAGTGAGGCATTTAAGCACGGTTCAGGTGGAATTGCTAGTGCCCTCCTTCCACTGTCCTTTCATCCACTAACCCCTTGTATGGGTAAATCCTGACCCAAGGAAGGACATTTATTCACATTCTCACCCCCATTTCTAGACTGCAAACACTAAAGTGAGGCTATTTAATACCACTGAAATGTGTACTTTCTAAACTCAGCTGTGTTCTCTATGCTTCTCAGTCGAACCCTTGGTCATTTCTAACAGACTTTTTATTACATTTCCTGAAAAGCGTATTTCAAATCTTTCTACTTTTTTCAAGATTAAATCTCACTCCTGTCTTCTCTATTTATATATGACCTTGTTTTATGGTTTACTATGACGATCAAAACCATTTAAAATAAGTCTCCTCTACCTTTTTCCTCTACAGAAGTTGTCTTTGCCTATCTTTCCCCTTGCCTTTTGTGTTGACCTCTCTTAGTCCCTTTTCTACTTCTCTAATTGTCCTTTCTCTTTCCTCTTCATTGGGTTCTGTTCCTCTCCTCACCTACCAATAGATGTTCACCAAGATTCTATTCTTGGATCTCTATTCCTTTTTCATCTGCTCTTGTTGCAAACTATCTTCTATGGCTTCAAACTTTTACACAGATTTCTAAGATACAAGCATTTCTGACACCATGTATTTGCTTCTCTCATGACCTCCGGATCCTCATTTCTACTTGCCTGTTGAGCAGTTCCTGATGCAACCCCAACTTTCATTTGTTTAATGTTACCTAATATTTTCTTCCGAAACCGGTGTTCTCTTTTTCTCTTACTGATCCCACTATCCTTCCTCAGTTGTCATCGTTAAAAATTAATGAAAGCCTAAATATAAGATAAATAGACTGAGGCTTTTAATTTGTCTCTCAATTTAAAAGACTGCCTCCTGTCCCTTCTTAGTTTAACCCATCCTATATTAACAATTTCAGTAAATATTGATTAAACATCTGCTATTTGCATGACTTTTTCAAGACAATGGAGATACAGACGTAAGAAAACCACAACCCGTCCTTAATGTGATCACAGTCTGATGAGAGAAAGACCCATTAGCAGGTCTTCCATAATATCTCATGATAGCTATACCTATGATTAGTATCTTCCATGATAGGGAAAAACCCAACTCAAGCTGGCTGGAGCAAAAAGATAATTTATTGAATCATGTAATTCAACAATCTAGGATAGAGCTTTAGGGAAAGCATGATCAGGTTTCAAACAGTGTGATCAGGAATTGGTTTACTTATCTTTTTCTTGACTCACTTGTTGCTGACTCTCTACCTGGTCACAAGATGGCCAGCAACAGCTTCTCAGTCTAATGTTACCAGTTTAAATATAATACCAAACAGAGATAATGCACACAATTGCTGTTTTGGAGATATGTATCAAGTGCATTGAGAGTAGGTGCAGAGACTACACTCTATTTCTGACCAGGTAGACTTGGGGAAGGCTGTTCAGAAGAGATAACACCTGAATGAATAAAACATGTAAAAAAGCTATCTGAACTAAATTTTAAGAGCTTGGTATGCCAGTTCAAAGACTTTACCCACATCAATATCAGCAAATAAATCTTAGGAAAGTCTTAGGAAGGAATCATTATTCATCCCTTATCTATGCAACCAAATCTCTGTGATCTAAAGGGAAAGAACAGGGACATAAGCAGGTGCATGTCTGTCTTTCACCAGCCGACATTCAGTCAATGAGCAACCTGAGACGCTGACTCCAGCAGCTGTTAATTTTATCTGGTCCTTGCCTTCATTTGCCTACTCAATTCCAACCCAGACGGCATATCTACCACTGGGCTGACTTGAGGGAAGAACCATGAAAGCTAAGGCAGAGGGTCACTTCAATTCAGATGAACCCTCAAGAGAAAACTTCCTGGAATGTGGAATTCGTAATTCTGAGTCTCAGAAAACCTAGTAGAAAATGCAAAAGACAATTAGCCTTGCTACCAGAGACAATATAAAAAGCAGGAGCCCTTGATCCTACTTAATTCCTAATAAGTTGCTATAAAGGGATCAATTCTTCAGTTATTCTTTTTAAATCTTAGATGTGGCTAATCATTCATATCTCTCCAGTATTTAGCAAACATCAGAATGTATGCAGACCATGTTATTGGTTTAAGGATATTTCTTGTGGTACTTTTTGGACCATTAGCATTAAGGAGATCATAGTACAAGGAACTGACCCTAGCCCCTGATTTTCAACACAACAGGTCACTGAAGGTAACTGAACGTACAGATGAGCAAAATGGCATATCTGACAAGGTGCAAACAAGCAAAAAGCTGATTGATTAGATTCTCTAGTCTTCAACCAGGTGTGTGCATATTTCATGGAAAGGCCATTTAAGAAATTCCGTGGTATCCTAATTTACTTGAAAGGACTTTTAGAAGTAGAAGAAGGTAATATTTTGCATTTCAAGGGTGTAGAAAATATGTTTAAAGGTTTGTAGGCAATATTCAATATTTCAATATTTTGTGGGTGGGTGAGGAAGACTTACCAATGATTTCATAAATACGTATCACATATGTATAGCTATAAAAACACATATGAGTTTTAAGCTTATAAATTAAAACTTTCAGAATTGGTATTTTATTTCATATAAAATATATGCATATGAACCTAAATATCTGTGGGTTGATAACTCAGCATGATTGTTTTTAACCTACAAAAATGGCAATTACCTATTTTTTTAATCTAATATATATATATAACATAAATTGCTATGTCACAATATAATAAACATATTTATAAATACTTTCAATCTGAAGTCTTCGGTTAAGTAGTTAAAGGCTTCCTTTTTAAAAATCTACTATTCCTTTTCCTTTTAACTGTGGTATAAGGGAACACTTGAACATTGTTTACTTGCTGCACTATTATTTTAATTAAATTTTTTGTAAAAAGAACTGTTTTTATTCTACTTTAAATTCTTTATGTGTATATATTTTGTAGATAATATGTAAAATCTTAACTATCATCTTGGTGGAAATATAATAATCATGATCATAATAAAATCAACTAGCATTCATTGAATACTAATTATGTGCTCAACTCTGAATTTCTCATGCTAAGTATGTTTTACATGCTTCATTTCATTTCACACTCATAAACATCTTATGAGATGGATTTGTCAATATGTCATTTTATATATGAGAAAACTGAAACTCTGAGATGCTATCTAACTTCACCAAAGCTTATAAGTAGTGGAAGTCTTTAACTGTAAAGCCAAAACTACTTCTTACTGGCTTCTAAAGTAATGTCAAACCCAAATAGAACTCTAATACGTTATTTGTCACAATACTTAGCTGAAAAGGTCCCACCCTCGGGGCTTAGGTGAATCAGGACAGGCCTTAATTATGAATGGGTATAGGCTCTTCTCATGGAAGCAGGAAGTATGGGAAGAATGACAGGAGGCAGAAATGACAAGAAAGAAGAAAAATGTTGAGATGAAGGTAGACGAGAGGAACAGGTAGCAGAATTTCTGTGAGACGGGAGCTCTCAGCAGCAATATGAAGCAGTGATGGCCCACAACTTCAAAAGCAAACAGAGGATTAGGAAGTAAGAGGTCCCTGAGCAGCCACATTGGATTTAATAATGTCCATACCCTAAAAGTCATGCTGATCAGGATTTACCCCCATTAGTTTTAGATATTATTCTCAGAAGCCTAATTATTGATCCCCCAGCCTATGGACCATTTGCTAGCAGCTACAAGTTTAGAGGAGGGCTGGTTGGGAAGGTGACAGTGGGCATATGTCTGTGTTTGTGCTCATCTTCTAGAATCAGGCCTGAAAACAATGAGAAAATTGATAACTAAAAGCTTTTTTGTGCGTATGAGGAAAAAATAGTAATTTTTTTAAAGTAGGCAAAAATAAGAAATGATAATAGTTTGGGCAATATATAACACAAGGGATAAATTATATACTTTTAGAAAGGCATCATGGTATTATGGTGTAAATTAATTCATGCTGATGATAATGAATTGAATTATTAGAAAAAGCTTTTATGAAAACACTGCAGAAAATTTGCCATTATGATATTTAAAAATTTTCTTAAAATTTTACTACTTAAAGAGATACATTATATGGAAAATACATTACTCATTACATATAATTGTAGGTAAATATATACATTTAAAAATTTTTATCTGTCTTTAATTTTTTGATTCTTACAAAGGAGTCATATTTAAAATAAGCCCTACACCCCTGCAATCAACTGTTCAGAGAATTTTTTTTTTTTTTAACATCTTTATTGGAGTATAATTGCTTTACAATGGTGTGTTAGTTTCTGCTGTATCACAAAGTGAATCAGCTATACGTATACATACATCCCCATATCCCCTCCCTCTTGCATCTCCCTCCCACCTTCCCTATCCCACCCCTCTAGGTGGTAACAAAGCACCGAGCTGATCTCCCTGTGCTATTGAGACGTATAAGGTACATAAATGATTAAATCCATGTGGACATGCATAGTACCCTATGTCATATGTGGATTGCTAATTTTATGGTACTTGTTTCAGTGTGGAATAATGAAACGTGAAGTAATTCTACATATTTCTATTTTTGTTTGATTAGTGTATTTAAATAAATTTTCTAACACTCTGCTAATGTGAAGTGACTCACATATGTAACTGAATGTATACAATGCATATTACACTTAGAGCAACTAAGAATGAAAAAAAATTACTAAAAGTTGAAGATGGATTTACACACAATCTTTGTTTAATCAAGTGATCATTCGCTTTTTATAAAATTCATTTCTGTGTTTTCCCTTTGGGCACCCTGATGGGCAGTTATGAGTGCTACATGATCCTTGCCATTTGTTCAGAAGGTCATTTCATTAACAAAGATATTTCAGGTGTTTCATGTGTGTTAATTTCCCATGTAATGTCTTCAGCCTGACTGGAATATACTGATTTTGAATAAATGATTTCTCACACATGTGGGAAGACTTAAAGGGCATCTTTTGTGCTCTGAGTGGACAAATAATTGATTTCAGCAAAAGCCGTTAAAAATGGAATGAAAGTCCTTGGGCAATGCTGTAAAACATGGAGAGTAGTTGCCAGATGCTTTTGAAAACTGACAAAAAAAATGCCACTTTGAAGTTTTAAATAAATAAAGGCTGACTGTCACCATAGGTATGTCACTTTGGTTCTTACTCTTGTGGTGAGATATACTTGATGAATACTACTTTCCTACCTGGGGGTATACATGGGATTCTACTCTAACTTTGGGTTTCCTCAGTCATTATGAGTGACACAAAATCAAGAGAAGATATGGAATGATTGATAGGAGTCATAAAATGCATGAGTTTGTCTAGGACACCAGGCAAACTCTAAGGCGTGTAGTACTTTTATGTTAAGCAACGTGGCAGCAGCACTGGGGCTTAAAGTCAGTTGTCCTTCTTCCTGTTCTATCTAGGCTACCATGCCCGCCCTCTTGATGGCATACGTCATAGCTGCTTCAAGACACTGGGGAGGAAACCATCTCAATCTAAGTCCTAGTTCTAGGGACATGGGCTGGATTAATTTTGGTTAAGATTTGGTTTATTTGTGCACTTGCGAGTGTGTACATGGGGCCAAAGCAACCGGCAAAACCTTCCTTTAGAACAAAATTGTCACTTAAAATTAAACCCACAGTTCAGATTCATTGTTCCAAAGGAACTCACACTGATTGTGAAAACAGAATGTTCACACCTAAAATTAATTATGAGTACACTTAAAGACATGATAAAATTAAAAGAGGTTTGACTTAATTGGTATTAAATTTAATAATTTAACTTTATCATAAATTCATCAAAAATTTTATGACTTATTTATCTATTCTTGGTAGGTCACATATTAGTGTGATTCCTTACCAGAGATGGTCCCACTCAGAATGTGAACATCCAAGCCAGTAGTAGGATGAGATTCCAATGTACTTAGAAGCAGTCATATTGTTGGTATTCTTTAGTTGAAAATAGATGATGAGCTCCCATAGGAAGCTAAAAAAAATTTTTTTAAATTAATTAATTAATTTTTGGCTGTGTTGGGTCTTCGCTGCTGCACGTGGGCTTTCTCTACTTGCGGCCAGCGGGGGCTACTCTTTGTTGCGGTTTGCGGGCTTCTCATTGTGGTGGCTTCTCTTGTTGCGGGGCACGGGCTGCAGACGTGCGGGCTTCACTAGTTGTGCCGCACAGGCTTAGTTGCTCTGCAGCACGTGGGATCTTCCTGGAACAGGACTTGAACCCGTGTCCCCTGCATTGGCAGGCGGATTCTCAACCACTGCGCCACCAGGGAAGCCCTCTAAAAATGTTTTTAATCATCAGTTTTAAAGCTTCTTAGCATTGGACTTTTAGAAAAAATCTTAAGCTAAAAGTCAATATTTTGTTTATATATATTTAAGCCCAACCATATAGTTGCAACATTTTTCAGGGTTTATTTTTCCTCTGTTCTTAAAGCATAAGAGATTTTATAAGGGTTTCACTCTATGGTTCCTGTGATATACACATACTGAATGATGTTAATAGAATGTTTTTTCCTTACTTTCTCTCTGAGTAATTATAGGTGCTATTTGGCTTAGTACAAAGTACCATAGCTTATCTGTAACTAGTATCCACTGTCCCATTTTGTCTCTGGACTTAGAAAAAAAAAACTGTTGAATTGGACCTGAGTATCGATGAGTCCAGGAAATGATTTAGTTAAAATTCTATTCAAAATATTTTGTGCTTCTTTGCTTTAGCCAACCAGGCCATGAAAGCACAAGAGAAGAAGGAACAGGGTTTGTTCATAGTAATGTTAGAACATCAAGGCAACACTCCTTTTTTCATGGCCTTTCACCCTGGTAACTTCCAGGCCCAGCTGGAATCAGGGGATATCCCTTTCCATTTCAGACAGTTTTGTTTCTGAAATTGAAACTCTAATTCCAAAAGAGAATTAACCACAAAATTTCAAATCTCCCCCAAAAGATGTGGTTTAGAAATAGTTCATGGGAGAGGTCAAGGACTGTATTATTTTTTATTTTGTTATCATTAGTTTGGCTATCTGCTATTCACACAATTTTTTTTTTTTTTTACGGAAATTACGACTTTTCAAAAGGCAGATAACACGCTCCATCAAAAAGGAGAAACATACCATTTCCAAAAATAAATAGTCACTTTCCCCTTAAGCCATTAGGTTTTGTGAAAGGAAGTGCTAGAAGTGTGGTTCATTTTAAGGAAATTGTAAATGTTTGACATATAATTTTCTGTCAAGATAAAGCACTTCCCTCATTAAATGGAAACAAGTGCTCACTGTAGTGTTCAGCAAATGACTTCCTGTATTTTTCTTTCTCTTTCTACCTAATGTTAAAACGTGCATTACAAGTAGTCAACGATAACCAAGTAGTTTACTAAGTCAATAAAAATGATATTTTCTATTTTTATCAATGTTTATATGAGTAACATTCAAAAAGTTTTAATTTCCTCCCATCATTTGTGATGTTTTTAAGAGTTGTTCTTAACTCAAGGGACTTGCAGGAGTTCAAACTATCTCGTCCCTTGACTGAATGATTTACTTCACAAACTCAGTAGACACTGCATAGGAGGTAAATTTCTTTCAGATGGTAGAATTATTCTGAGAGCAGAGCCAAATGTCCCCTCAGCACTGGAAAGGAAGCAAATGCCTCATTTCCCCTTTTCAGAAGGCCAGAAGACCGAAAATAATGATCAAACGTTTTGTACCACTGCAATCAGCCTCTGGGAAAGATACTTCAAACCAAATAATTGAGATCACTTAAAAATTTTTAGTATTAATCATTATCTCTTTCACATGATCTGAAAGAAACTTTTAAAATAAACTTCAAGAGAAGCTCCTTATGATTTGAAATTTTTATACTTCATATTAAGGAACTAAGTATATAAACATGCTCATGTCTCTTGGTATTTAAGTTTCTTTTATTCCTCCCTATTCTCTGTGCTTCTCTACCCAAAACTGATATCTACCCTTTCACATTCAACATTTGGATGTGGGTAGACAACATTTTCTGCTTTTACTTCATCTTACTCATTTTAGTCTTCAATCTATGCAACTGAGCTCTACAGTTCACTCAAACTCTCCCTATAGAAGGTAACATCCCAGTTCCAAAGTTCACTTCAGTCTGTTTTTTCATTTGACCTTTCTGCTTATTTGCCACTAAAATAAGACCCTTCATAACAGTCTTTTCTCTCTACTATAACCCCTATTTTGGTCTCCTTTTTTCAGCCCCCTAAAGAACTCCCAATTTTCTGTCTTTGATTTTACATTCTTATTATTTTAAAGTGAGTTCATAATATATTATGCAATTTCTATATGCTAAATATTTCTGTAATTCATTCTGTAAATTCTCTGAAATTGTGCATAGATTTGTGCCTGGGTATTTGCACTAAGTAGGAAAGAAAAGTAGATTAGTTTTCATCAGATTCTTGAATGGATTTATAACCCCTAAATGGCTGAGTCATTGCTTTATACACACTTTCAATGATTTCATTTGCTGCATGGCCTTACCAATTATCTCCTCTGAGGACACACCAATCTACATGCTCATCAGGATTTTACTGCTGAACTCCTGACTCTCATTCCCCTACCTTCCAGAGTCTAACTGTCCCATAGTCACCTAAGTCCAATGCCTCAAACTAGATCTTCCCCCCAGAGCCTGTTTCTCTTCACATGTTGCTGATTTTAAGAAATATCATCAAAATTAGTCAACCCAGAAACTTGGAATTTATAATATATTCGAGTCTACTTCTAAATAAGTGGTTATTTCTTGTTGATTCTAATTCTTCTTTATTCACAAATTTCCCCTTCACTTGCCTTTCCATTTGCCCTTGTTTGAACCTGACCCCATTATTTCTCTCCCAGAAGATCCTTTTGAGAATCTGATGAAAACCACCTTCAATCTACCTTTTCTCCCTATCATAGTATGATGGATAATGTACAGACTCAAGAACCAGACTCTATGGGTTCAAATCTCAGCTTGTTCACTTGCTAGTACTGTAATATTTGGGAATTATTTACCTTCCCGTGCTTAATTTCATTATCTGTCATATAAGGTTAATAATAGCACTTAGCTTATAGAGTTGTTATCATAATTAAATGATATGCAAGGGGCTAAGAAGATTGGCTCATACTCTCTAAGTATTTGTTAATATTTTAATAATGGCAAAATAGCCACCTGGTCCCTCTGTTTCCAGGCTTGTCAACTTTCTGATGCATTGTTCCTACGTTGTGACTGGGGTGATCTTTCTAAAATGATAAGGTCACCATTGTCCTTATATACTGACAATGACGCCTCACTGCTTTCAAGGAAAAAATTCAGCTTCTTTGATCTCCCTCTGTGGATCTTTCTAACCTCGTCTGCCCCTGCTCTCCTGCCTTTGATTATGAGAATTAGGTTATGCATTTAGGTGTACACCCCTCACACCCAGTCTCATGACTCCTGGCAAATATACATGTTTATGCTCTCTAGAGTATCCTGTTTTCTTCATTTTGAATACTTAGCCACTGTCTCCCCATTAGAGCCATCCTGCCTATGTTCTAATCCTGGATCAACCTTTCCAGCTATGTAACCTTAGGAAAATACTCAAGCTGCCTGTGGAATTTATAAAATGGGGCTAACCATAGTAGTTCCCTCAAACTGCTATTGTGAGGACTAACTAAGTTAATACCCATAAAGCTTAAGCAATGCCTGCATCATAATAAGCATAATAAGCATCAAAAAAGCTTAAGCAATGCCTGCATCATAATAAGCATTCAACAAAAGCCTTGAGAAGACTCTGCAGATGCGGGATTCTGCCCTCATCCTTCTGCCTCTATCATGATTTTAACATTCCTCCTGTGTGTTTCACTAGTCCCCTGGCACCCTGGCCTCACCACTAGCAAACAATTACAGAATATAATTGTTTGCTTACCTATCTCTTTCCCCACCAAATTCTAGTTTTCTTGAAGCCACGGACAGTACATCTTTTCTCTCTTCTCAGTTGTCTGAACAGTATCTGGCATGTTATAGGAACTCAGCAAATCTTCGTTAAATAAAAATGGATGGATATCCTTACCCCCAGAAGAGAATCTGAAACCAAATAGTTGCTGTATAACTATTTTTTAAATGAATGATAAATTTATGAATCATATCTTGGTATAGCAGGAGTATGTTCCAAGTTGATTTGGACAGTAAGACAATTAGCCAATGTAATTTTATGATGGAGTCTAAATACTACTTTCTTTTTATTTATCTTTTCTTTCTTTTTTTATGGTTTGTTAGTAATTAAATTCTTGATCACATAATGCAAAGTTTGTCTGGTGTATGCTCAAGGTACGTGATGATGCTTTAATTATCTCTGAACAGAGGTGACTGCTGAATGTTGACAGTCACAATACCTGATTATCCTCCCCCAAAGAATTCCAAACCTTGTTTCCATGCCATTATCAATGTAAACTATTTAATTCCCACAATAACTGTGAATTGCCAAAAACATGAAGCTATCAGCTAAGCTTTGACACAATGATAACATTGAGAGCAATATTTCTTTAGTGTTAATGTTTCTAAGAATAACTGCAACCAAGTTTTTGCAGACAAAGGTTAGAAAAAAATAAATGTGCTACCCAGAAGTATTACAAAATAGACGCAATTCAGTTTGTAATGACTATTTGCTTAAGGTACCACTATTGCCTGTTCAGAACAACAAGAGGAAGTTTTGTTGAACTATTTCAGAAAATGTGTTTATTAATTGTATTTAGATTAAATACATCTCATGACATTAGATGTTTTAGTAGGAAAAGTTCTGTGAAACTAAACAAAAATACTATGTGTTTTATACAAACCTCTTTTAATTCTTACTGCAAACTCATCAGGTATGTATTATGATTCCATTTTAGAGATTAGAAAACTGAAGCTAAAAAGAAGGGGCTTAGATGACTGTCAACAGTCAGAAACTCTACAGCCTTGTATTCAGACATTTTCTATGAAAGAAATTTTACTTATAGATAGCACATCATAAGTTTGCTTGTGTTTAGTTTAATCTTGTCACTTGGAGGAAAAGGAAGGAATTAATGTTTAATGAATCAACTGTGTCAAATTCTTTTGTTTTTATATGCAGTATCTAATTTAATCCTCTCACTATCATTGTGAAGCAGATATAATTATCCTGACTTTTTATAAATGATGAGACAGCTTCATAAAGATTACATTAGTTGCCAATGACAGAAAAACCTCAATAGAAATTTTTCTCTTGCTTTGTAGTATTACATTCAGGCTGTCTCCATAAATGACTGACTGAGTCAAGTTAGAAAGAGAGGACCCTTAAGGTCAATTAAAAGTTTTAGTCTTTTGGATTATGACACAGTTCATAACGTTTTTGGAAAATCTTTCCGAAGACTACTCTTTGCATTTTTTGAAATATACATTTTAGAAAAGTGATGCATTTATTGTGATGTATTGATTTAGGTTTATTTGCATATATTTATATTTAAAAGTAGAACATTTATATATAATCTTTGATAAATAATAAATCTACTTGATTTTATTTTGGTCTTAAGTAGGGCGAGATTTTACTTATGTGTTTTAGAATTAGAATGAAATAAAAGTTCATTTTAGAAACTGATATTTAATCTAGTATTATGCAATTAGTCATTTAAGTTTTAAATTCACCATAACTGAAGACTATGGTGCCAGCGAAAATGAAGATATGCAAAGAAGTAAAATCTTTATGGAAAACTTAGTGAGAGACATTTCCCATTTTTGTGTCTCTTAGGAGTTCTTAAATGACCAAATACTTAGTAGAATACTTAACTGTGGGATTAAAGAAAAAAAGATTAATAAGAAGCAAATAAAATCTATGGTTATAAGAGCATAGAATCCATTGGCTAATAGGGCAATAGGCTTACATTCAGATTACAAATCCTATAGTTAAAGCAGGATTTATTTTAGAATTTTATCATTAAAAAGAAAAGAAATGTCTAGCGGTCTGAAGTATTAGACAATTTCTGTCTCACTCTGTAGTAGTAGTATTATTTTTTGGATATGCTATATCATAGAATAGACATAGTTACTTTTCTCAAACCCTGAGTGGATGCTATGGGTAGCATCTATCAGGAGTGCCATAATAATTGTTCAATAGATTACATTTTTTGAATTGAACAGATGTTTGGTTGCCTGACACTGCACCCAAAGACCAAAACTAGCCAGGAATTTTAATTTTGAAGTCACCCTCCTGCCTCCAAAAGTTTAAAGACATATTTATTGGACAATACTTAGAAAAGAAGTGAAATTATGATAAGCAGGCAGACATATGAGCTCTGTGAGAATCAACAGGGCTTGATATTTCTAACATCATAAAAAAAAGAATTACTCAACTCCATGTGCATTACGTCTCAGGAGTCTCAGGATGATAAGAAAAATATGTTTTCAATCTTTCCCCAAATGCATTCAGTTCAATATGAGAATAGATATGTCTCATATTAATACTTAATTTCTAAATACTCATGAGCTCTATTAAAATTCTCTGGCAAAATTCTACCATGCTTTCCTTTCAGTAGACTCTAACTCAAAGTTTTGTCAGGCTCTGACTGATTAGCAGCTTTTTTCTTTCCCAATCACATTTCTGAGCACACCCAAATGGAGCTCTGGGAACTCACTGTTTAAAAAATATTCTTTACAAAGTATATTAAGGGCTTGTTTAGACTATCTAAAGGAGATATAACTCAAGGTAATGGAGTGTAATAGAGAAATGTGAAATGTCTTTAAAGCAAGATCACTTAATATGGAGTTATCCTCTATATTCATATCTATTCATGAGAGTATGGAACTGAGTATTTTTTCAGATAGCTCAAGTCCACTATTAAATTAAAGAAGCCACCAATTATGTATATTGCATATGCACACTGAACAATTACATGAATGATCACATAAGCCACAACTTAATGACAACCATAATTTTCAGATGTAAGTGGTGTTCTCTTTCACTCATCACCATTTACCGTTCTGCGTTCACTCACAGAAAGGCTGATTAGCGAGCAGAACTACAGAAGACGACCTTAAGCTCCAAACTTTGAAGAGCTCTCCTGAGGCTCAGGTGAGGTTCTGCTTGAAGTGGACAAGTGCACACAGAGGCATTTATTCAATAATTGGTGGGTGGACGGATGGACAGATGAATGGATGTCTTCTAAAGAGACACAGGCCTGCAATATTTCCAATGATTAAATGGCTCCAGATATTCTAGTGATATTACAAATTTGTATTTCCACTGTCATGAAGACACCCCAGAATAAATTTGCCCATACGCCCGGTTAGGTCTTCTCCACACAGGACTGTGTAAATAATCTTAATACAGACTTTTAGTGACAAATATTCTTTCTTCCTCATAATAGTTATTAAGAACTTCTATATCTCCTCTTCTCTGCAGGCAACTCTTCCCTCTCCTCCTTTGCAAAAAAAATAGTTTTAAAATGGGAACTCTCCTGAAACTCTCCTAAGCACTCTGAACTAATCTTTAATATTGGCCAATTTCTGTCCTGTATAGTTAAGTGTCTAACACCATGATACCAAATATTTATCCATGAAAATATAGTAGATTTTATCTAAGGCTAAAAGACCAGTAAAAAAAAGAAGAAATTAGAAAGTTCTTTTAGAAAGATGTTGTAAAGTCAATATTCAAGCTTATGAATACTCTCTCTGAAGTTAAAAACATGAGAAAATTGTCAGTGTAAACTTCGTGAAATGCTTCTAAGAATAAAGTTCTTTTGCTGCTTCTACACAGCAATTGATGCAACTTAGAAAGTTATATTGAATATTTACTTGCTCCATATTAAATAAAACATTTACTATACCAAAGTAAGGAAGAAATTCTTACCACCTTCCTTAGTGCAGAGGTTGACAAGGTTATGCACTGTGTCCATCAGCTCCAGCTGCTGCTTCTGAAGGACACTGTTATTGGTGGTGGCTCTGTTCAGTTGTTTCTCCAGTTCCTGGATTATATATGTTTGACGAGTAACCAAGCCTTGAAGATTCTCTTTTTCTTCCTTTAAGGTGTCCAATTCTTCCTTGTGCTTTCCCTCCATTTCAAAGATTTTATGTTCTAATAAACTACAAGGAAGTGAAGATAAAATTTAGTTTTAAAAATGCTATAAAAAAAACTGTGATTCAATTAGTTCCTGTGTTTATTTAAAGTGAGAAACTTTAGTTAGGTATTTCACCATGGAAATATTTTTTAAGTGAGAGACTCAAAAAATATATATATGTGTAAATATAAATATTATATAAATATATTTATATATATATATATATATATATATATATATATATATATATATATATACACACACACATATAACAGGAGTGACATATACAGCATGTGAAATGAAGAATTATTAGATCACTTATTGTTAGAGTAATGTTTATTTCCTGGAGTGTGTCTTATATCCAGGGTAGTTGACTTGGACCCTGTCTGCAGAAATTATAGTATAATTTTCATTAAAGAAATGGGTACACAGAAACTGCTCAGGCTAAGCCTAGTGTTACTTATAGAGAAGGATTTTTCTGATATATATCCAATCTAACGTCTTAAAGCAGAATAGACCAGAAAAGGTCAAGTCAGAAAAGAACACGAAGAGTTATGTTCAGTTTTAAGTTTTTATGGAAATTGAATTGAAATACATAGAACAAGCTAGGTGAAAGTAACCTAGTTACTTGAAATAATGAACTCAATAAATATTGGGAGGCTGGCACCAAAAAAAAAAAAAAAAAAGAAATGGGTCCGATAAGAAATAGAAACAATAGTTCAGAAGAAAGTATGAACAAAACATAGATATTTACTTTGCTTCATTCATTTGGGATTCTCAAAACATTCACAGTGATTAAATTTCACAATAGTTCCGTGATGTCAAGGAAGAGCAAATTGATGCAGAAATCACAGGACCAGAAAGTAAGCTATCTAAAGTCACAATGAATTATATTTCTTGGGATTTTTGATACCTGGTCCTGTATCATAACCACTAGCTTACTTTATCTCTCAATCTAAGCTTTAGGATAAGGCCTAAAGGCACTGCAAGTTCCAAATCACGAATACTTGGTTCCGAAAAGGAAGACCGTGTTAGGCTGGTGGCATGGTCTTACAAAAGGAGTTGGGAAGCTTTGCTCAGAGTGATGCAGTCTTCAACTGAGAGCCGTCCTTCTCTCAGAACTCTTCACAGGATACTCCCTTTGCTTATTACACATTAAAAATGATAGAGAATGCAGAAGCACTCTTGGATCCTAGCAACTGACTGGAAATAAAAAGCATTTACATTTTATAGAGTGTATAATATACTAGTATCCCTCAGAGAAAAGCCTTATTCAGTTTTCTCAGTTCCATTTTCAGAAGGTTCAACCAGTCCTTAGTTTACAAGGTGTTATTCAAATGCAACATACCAGACTGGGCACTTAATTTACCTTGGAGAAATATAGCACTGAATCATTCCTATAAGTTTTCAAAAAGGGGACACTAGGGAATGTTTTAAACTTAATACTTAAGTCATAAAATGTATAGTGATTTGGGGAAAATGTGACGGTTATTTATATTTTTTAAAGAGTTTTTTGGAAATGAAAAATTCAGGCAAGGAAGTCAGAGTAAGATGAGAGTACCTCTAAAGGAGTAGGTATGATTCATTGTCTTATAGTGTTTTCTTCGGTGTCAATAACTTGCTGCTGGAAAAGTTAGTAGTTAAAAAACAAACAAAACTAAACAAAATAAAACCAAAAGCCTTTTTATTGGTTAAAAAGTCTACCCATCCACTGGTTTAAGTGATTAGTGTACTTGCTATGGATGTCAGAGGACGTTGTCTCTGTGCCTATTAATTTGTGGCCTCCATATCTGAGAAGTAACCACAACGGATGCTTTAGCTCTTTCTCAGTTTACTTTTTAATTATTTTTGCTTCTCTTCCTAGGGTAATGATCAGATGTTAAATGCCCATAAAATAGAGTCAGTTAACTTATGAGAATTTTTTCTTTTAAATTTACAAGAGTTATAGTATACTACCAAGAAACCTTAAAATTTAACGTAAAGAGCAACATTTGGATGTATAGTCATAAAATACTGGATAAAAATTCTGAATTACCATTTTGTTCCTGAAATAAGATGAGCACTGGCCTTTCAGTCTTCCTAATTAGTAGGTAACATTCTGGCTTGGAAAATATCATGCTATAGTTATAATTCGCATTTATTAGTTGCTATGTGCCAACAGTGCTCTCAGCACTATGTAAAATATAAAATGATACTATTCCTACTCTAAGGATTCATTTTCAGAGAGAAATGAAATGAAAAAAATGATAGAAGAAAAAAACCTCAAATGAAAAAAAGCAGCTATAAGAAACTTCTATTTCAGACATAACACTTTTTTTTGCATACGTGTTTGCCACTTTCTACTTTTGATGCATTCTTTGTTCAAGAAGACATATACTAAAAGATGGCTTCTATCTGAGATGTCAAAAAAGGAGCTTTTTGTTTGTTTTGTTTTGATTTTCAGGATATTTTGGAAAGAGATGAGAATGGAAAGTTGATCAAAGAAGTCCTGCTGCCAAAGGAAAAAATTCTCAACACTGGCTTGTGGAAGAAAAGGTCTGCATTTCCCAAGTAAAAGGAGTATACACTTAGCATGTTGGAAAGAATGTTAATTTTCATAATTCACCAAACAACCTTAATGCACCATGACTACCAATTATCAAACGATATCAACATAGCCTGTCATCTTAAAATAGATATTCATGTAAAATAAAGAAGGGACTGCTGAGGGAAGTAAGAAGCCTGCTGTGCATCAGACATCTCACTGGACTGGGAATAAAATATATTCATTAAAAATAATATGCATTAAAAACTATAAGCAAATTGGAAACATGTCACACTGTTTCCCAAATGGCAGGTCTTACCAGTTAATTATCTCTTCCAGTCATTTTCTCATCTTATTTCTTCACTTGGATTCTCTTTAATAACTTTTGTACTCTAGCAATTCTCTATTAACTTTATTTACTAGAGATACCCTTTATATTAATGACAACTTTTTAGACTTCTTCAGGCAAAACTGATACCTTTTTGATACCACTCATCACTCCCTTCCATCTTCTCTTCATATCTGGATTCCAAAAATACTATCCTCTTTTCTTTGATACTTCTAATCCATTAGTTATTATCTACTTGGGAAGTCAGCCCTTCCTCACTATTTCCAAACTGGCTTGAATTCAAAACTCTTCTGCCAGAAAATATTCATATACCATCTCCACTTACCAATCACATTATTGTAATACACCATTTTAGTTGTGTAGCATTTTAAAACCCTTATCTCCTTTGATTCTTAAAGTAATATAGGGATACAGAGTGAGTAGATGTTATAAGCCCCAGTTTATAGGTAAGAGTCTAAATGCCTTGTATAAAATTGTGTACATACTGTGTCATAACCAAAATAAAAAGCCATGTCTTCTAACTTAGACTAGAAATCTGCCCATGACAACCCAGTGCTATGAAAACTAGCTTTAGTGTCTCATCTCTTTGATTTAGTATAACATAATCTCTATCTACTTCCACCCGCTTATATTTTGCCAAGAATCAAGGCATCAACTTAACATCTCTTTAGTATTTGCTGCTCTCCATCTGGTTATTTTTGGGAGCTTGTCTTTCACAATATTTCAACCTATCCATCTTTTCCACATATAAAAACAAAATTTCTTTGCCAAGCCATTTTTTAAAAAAAACTGAACTGAGATTTTCTTAAATATCACTCTGCCTGAACTCCTCTGCCATTAAATTTAATTTTCTTACTCAATATATTGATCATATCCCATTTTGTCCTGAGGCCTTTTATTGTTTCTCTTACATTTTCCCTGTCCAGGTCAGCTGGGAGAGACCAGCTCACCTAGGCACGGAGACTCCTATATACAAAGGTTGATCTGAAGGACAACATGACAACTCCACTGTCCTAAATTCAACTGGCAAAGTAGTCATATTTTCTCTATGATGGCCTTCAGCAGCAAGTTTAGTTTAGGTTTAAATGCATAATCCAAAACCTGGATGTTGATTCCAAACTCCAGTGTACTGTTTTCTAGAGTGCATTCAGTGTATTTTTATTAGGCATTCCATTGTTGAGTTCTACTGTCAAGTTTTGGGGAACTCTAAATTAAATAAATAATTTTATTATGATGCATCCTTTAGGATTACTGTTCCATGGAACAACAATTTATGAAACTCTGCACCTAAATCTATTCAAACTGAACTTAAAATCCAAAGACAGAGTTTCTCACAGGATTCTCAATACTTCACATTTCTCATCTTTCTAGAAACACTTTGAGAAGAGACATGCATAGAATTTTGGCACTTAGCTTCTAGTTTGAGGCAGAGGTGCACTTTAATGAAGAATAAAATAAACAAAATAATCTAGGCCTTTAACTTCAGTAAAAGGTTCTAATTGAGTATATATAAAGCCCTATTTGAAGTTTTTGGTTGACTTTTTCCCCTAATTTTCACTGTCTGCCTCCTCCAACATATCTTACTGGAAATATTTCAAATCATTGAACACATCCTGAAGCTTTCACAGAAAAAGCTCTCCCTTTCAAACTGTTTCCCACAATAGGGTTCTTAACATAGCAGCAACTGAATTCACAGGAGTGACAGTTGCCTAAGCTCCATGTGTATAAGTATAGCCCTCAAACAAGGAGGAAGATGTTAGAAATACAGAAACCTTCTCATTTTCATCTGTCTGAATCTCCTTACAGATGTTTCAATTTTTAAATTATTTTTAATCTGTATGGTGTCAACATGTGTTGCAAATACAGGTTTTAAAGAATGATCTTTTTCCCCCATTCAAACAAGGGCATAGTAAGTTCAGGTTAAATTTATACTTGAAGTTTCTAACTTGAACACAGTAAATTTTCTCTCAAACTTCATATTTAATATGAAGTTAAATATTTCTGTAATTCAAATGTGGAACAGAAGCATAGATCACTACAAATAAACATTGTCAAATAAATTTTTTAAAGTTTGAGGTAAATAAGAATAAGCTAAATATACTATGGAAGCCAGAAACCAAGAAGAAAAAATATATATACACTTCATAACATAAAAACATAGTTCTGTAAAAAATAGGTTGAACAATAAATGACAAACTAGAGAAAATATTTACAACATATACGACAAAATTTTAACATCCATTAAAGAGCTTATATGAGGAAATTAAGATATTAGATAAACAATCTAATAGAAAAATGAGAAACATACATGAATAGGATAGTCACAGAAGAAGAATGCAAATGGTCAATAACCAGGAAAAGATGCACAATATAATCTCTCGGGTAGACAAGATTAATCAAATGGCTAGCAAGGTTTGGGGAAACTAGAAAGCCCATGCATACTTGGGAAGAATGTAAAATTTGCAGATAATTTGTTAATATCTTTGAAAATTTAAAATAATCACATAAAAGTTCCACTAAATTGTAAATTTTAGTGCATCTCTAGCAGTGAATGAGGTATATGTGTATATAGTTACACGTGTAATATATCCATGATAAATTGTTATAAAGTACAAAACCCCAGCATCTTAAAAATAGTTACAATCTATACACATACACATATATGATTTAAATATGTACTTGTGCATATGTGTAATTGTATATGGGTGTGTATCTCTGTAAGCACACAGATAAACATGCACACTCCATATACACATGTATAATTAGTATATTCATTAAAAAGTCTGTAAGAATAGGCACCAAACTGCCCATCTGTTAATGATGATTCTCTGCAGGGGGTGGAGGAATATGGAATTTGGGACTTTGAATTTCAATTTATACACTTCTATAAAATTTAAAATTTAAATCAGTTAAGTTTGTGTTGATTTTTTTTTATCAATCAGAGAGATGTGGTAAACAGTCATGAGTCTAGAATGGTCTGAGAAGATGTTGTCTAGAGATGAAAAAATTGGGCTGAATTAGTGAACCTCAAAGTGTGGACTGATAACCTTGGCTGCCATGCAATGGGCTTTTGGGGATGCAGAATAGTGGTATAAAAGCCATCTGTATTTTATTTATGTTAAGAACAATGAATATGTTTACAATATTTAATGTAAACTATGTGATCTGTTTTCCATTAAAATATTTTTAAAATTGTGTGTGTTTCTGTGTACATAGATAAATGACATTTATTGGGATATTTGCCAGTTCATTTGCCAGTTCATCAGTCAACATTCAAAAAGCATTTAATACTCTATATACTATGTGTGGAGAACTGTGCCTGGGAGCATGAAGACAGAAATAAATAAAACACAGTCTCTGTGTTCCAGAAGGTCACAGCCCAGTAGTAGAGATACACACACACACACACACACACACACACACACACACACACACACACACATTACAATGTGATGGGATAAGTGAAGTAATGGGAGGAAAAAACAAGGTAGAGTGTTATCACATAAGTTGTAATGAGCAAATCTATTTGGCAGAGTCAGAAAGTTTCTTGGAGGGGTAATATCTGCACTGAGTTTTGAAGGGACAGAAGTTTGTGAGTTCAATAAAGGACTACAAGGCATTCCAGACAAGGCAAACATCAAACATGTCTGAAAAAACATCGTCTTCAGTGATACTAACAACTAGTATGATTAAACACTTATTATGTGTTTCAAGCACTGCCCTCAGTGTTTTGTATGCAATAACTCAGTTAATCCTCACATCAACTCCATGTACAACTATTATCATCATCCCTGTGTTACAAATGAGAACACCAAAGCACAGAGAGTTTACACAACTTGCTCGATGTCACACAAATAATATGTGGCAGAGTTGTTTACAGCAGAATCAAGGCAAACACAGGCAGTCTGACCTTAGAGCTCCTGCTCTTAGCTATTAAACCATACTTCTAAAATATAAGAAGACTTCTGAAAGTAAGGCTATAAAATTAGGATTACAATGATCACAGACCGTGTTCCATGCTAAAGAACTTGAACTTTCCTCAGTCCCTTACAGAGAATCAGAAGCGGGTTGGGCAGATGCTATCTAGAGATTTACAAGTTGTGCTGAACTAGTGTGTGTGGAGACCTAAAAAAATGGGAAAAATAATCTGACTTGAATTTTAGAAAGAATTTTAGCAGACTTTTGGATGATAGGTTTGAGAGACATGAGGTGTAAGCCATGCAAAGAGGTCACTGCAATGGCTAAGACAAAAATTAATGGGACTTTGACCTAAGACAGAGTCAGAGTAAATAGAAAGAAAAAGATAGATTGGAAAAACATTTAGAAGATGGAATTGACAACATAAACAGTGACTGATGTGTTGTGATTTTACTTTAGTATTTTGTAAAGAACTTATCAAATGGAGGATAACTTTAATTAGAAAGACCGTGATTTAACTTTTCATTTATTTAGGCATATTAAGTATTAAAAATCAATACTTCACTATTCCATTACAAAAATTTGTTAGCAAGGTATAATTTAGTATCTTGAAATTATACACACTTCAATCACTTAAAATTAACTTAATAGCTTCCCATAACCTCTAGCTAGAAAATAGATGGAGCTTGTCAAATAAGTTCAGTGAATTCCCAAGGTAAAATAAATAGTTTATATTTCCTACTCTAGTATTAGGAGGAATAAATAATGATCTGTATAGGTGTAGGCCAAAAACAACTAGCCTATCCCTTTCTTCAGATTTGTATTTGATTATGCTAAGAGGATAACCTGACAACCACATCAATTAATCCTGAGGCTGCATCATATTGGAGAAACATTTTTATAATAATTAAGACAGAGAATCATATGGACTTGAATGCTAATTTTGCCATACATCAGGTGTTTGGTCATGGGCAAGTTACCTGACCTCTTTGAACTTGAGTTTCTTTATATAAAATGAAAATAACAATAGATAGTTTGCAGGATTAGTTGGAGGATTAGCAGTAGTGTATGTAAAGCACCTGGCTCAGATGTTCACCTGCCTGATATTAGAAAACTAGGCAGATAATTTTGCTGAAACTATGTCAGAATGAACACCATTTGTGTAGTTTCACTTCACTCTAAACGGTCTAACTGAAGATTTCCAATCTTCATTCTGCATATTCAACACAAGTTTGATCAAGAAAGCCCAAGGGCTCCATCTTTGTACACATGGAGTGTTGATTTCTCTTCCTGTGTACCCTGGTGAGGCAGAAGAATTTCTTCTAGAATATTTTTTTCACTTGGCTATGCTCCAACCTTGGGAAAAGTTGGGGTTAAGTCACAGATGGACAGGTGCCTTGAAACCTTGTCAGCTGACCAAATCTTTACACCAGAAGATCCAGTTACATATTTAGTTCAGCTGAAGGAATTTGCATTATGACATCCTTCCCTGTCTACCTCTCTTTTCTATTTTTTTGAGCAGAAATATACTGGAGGAATCCAATAAAAGTTGATAATTACATGTCTCACTTTGTCATACCAACCCTCTGTGTGAGGTAAATATTAATGCTTCCCCTTTTTTGAGTTCTTGGTTGTATAATTTCAATTATATGGGCCAGTTACTGATCTCTTACTTCTAAGTGCTATTTCCTTGAGGTAAGGAATGAAACCAAGTTTTGAGAGTAGGATAGCATCCAATAAAAAGAAATCCTAAAAAAAGCAAACTGGAAGCTTCTTGGAGTCACCCCCAACTAGATTGTTAGGAAAACAAACAGCAGAGCAAGTGTTGTTAATCCTACTCCTGCTTTGTGCCTTTGGCCCTTTAGGGGATAAAGAAGTGAACCTAATGAGGCCAAAATTCTGTTTTCAACCCTACAAGTGATGCATTTAATTTGTCAGGATGTAAATCAGCAGGACTTCTCAGCATGATTGTGTAGTATAATCCTGTCCATAAAATATTCCTCTGTGTTCTGCCAAAGAAGTGGTGCCAAAGAAGCGGTGGACCATCTGAAGGGCCAGTTCACTGACTTGGCAGCTAAGGCCCCATCATACTCAAAACTGGTAAGTCACACACCCAGACACAACCCCTAACGTTCCCGGGGGAGGAAGCAAAGCGTAATTTAGATAATCCCCTTTGCAAAGTGTATTAGCTGATCCAAACCAGACCTGGCCGACAAATGGCATGTTGTTCTTACATTTCAGAGATGCCTCAATGTAGAAATAGCTTCTTGTTGCATTTGGAGGATTAAGATTCATTTAAGGAATAGGTATGGATGATCAATAAACTATTTTAAAATATATAAACAGCTTCATGCTTGACCTTCACCTTCTATCCACTTAAATGGTATGGGGGGCGGGCACGTTTCTTTGTTGATCTAGAAAGAGCTTGGCAGAGTTCCTCCAATTCCATTTCACATATGAAAATAAACCATAATAATAAACATAATAGGGAAAGTATGCTGTGTATCACAAATGGGTACTTCTGTCTTGTATAAAGAAAAACACTTTTTTTCTAAGTGGTTCGTGGAAGAATATGCCTGGTTTAAGAAGAGATGTCCCACCAGCACTCCATTATACACATGGACCGTCAACAGGAAGACACAGATAACTACAGAGATATGGAAATGCCAGGAGATTCAGCACTTTGATAGAAAAATACCCCCCGGAACCACATGTGAGGTAATGTCATACTTGAGGGTCAAAAACTAAGGGGTACAGAGTAGGAGTAAAAGATGCATCTAAGTGTTTTTCAGCATGAGCACAGAAATGAATTTCAAGTTAAAACCTAAATCCCTGAATTCATTGTGAAATACCTATACTGCTAGGAAATGAAATTGTTATAATCTTGAAAAAAGTTATCATTATCAATAAATGGTGTGATTTGTATATATAAGAAAACCTGAATTTTCCTTAGAAATTAGAATTCAGTGAGGGAAAAATTCATCAGCAGAAGGCATGTATGTGCTTGGGATCAGGAGTCAGATTCCTCTGAGAGGCTTTGGCACATGGAGAAACCCTGCACACTTGACCTGCAGTGCAGCTCTTCTGAGACCTCAAACTTTGACTCAGCTTTACGGATGGAACAGAGAGAACATTTTTTAAGCAGTTGCTGTTGAAAAAAAAATTATTCTATGGTGAGAATTCCATAGAAGGAAATGATACCAGGTGCCATATCAAGAATCATAATGGAAAGACAAAAGAATCCAACATGATCTGGAATTAGGGTAGGTAGGGTATATTTAGAAGAAGAGGAGGGGAAGAAGAAGAAAGAGGAGGAGGGAGAGTGGGGAAGGAGAAGAAGAAGAAAGAAAAGAGAGAAAGAATGAATATGAGCAGGAGGGAGGGAAAGAGAGAGACAGAGACAAGAAGAGATGGAGAGAGCAGAGTACAAGTGACACTTAAGAAGAGCATTTGTTTTTGTAGTTAAGGGTGAGCACTTTTAGGTCTCCCAGCTAAAGTGTCAGACATACACCAAAAGATAATACATAGCAGCAGCAGGAGAATTGAAGAGTATAAATTCATGCTGATGACTTTTTTAACAGAGAAATCATATGTGGCCACACACTTAGTGAGAGATGAATCACAACGACCTTAGGTTACACTTATAAAATGAAATATCATGTAGTTATTAAGAATTATACTAGAGGGATCTTTACTGATTAAAAAAGGTATCTATCTCCACAGAAAGCAGGCTGCAAAACAGTATGTATAGCATGACACAACTTTTTGAGAAAACACATTTATATTTTTTATACAGCAACATATGAAGCTCTCTCAATGTGATGGGATTATGGTTTTTAATTTTCTTGTGTACCTTCTCACTTTTCTACAATAAATGTGTTATTTATAGAATTATAAAAACAACCTAAGAATACGTTAAAATTGTCATTATTTTACTTCTTCATTCCTAGACAAAGCTTTCACAATAGCATCTTGAAACATGATTATAAATGGGGTTTGCTTTCAGCGACAAAGTTAAAGCATGGTAGGACCCTAAATCAAGGGATAGTTGCCGTAAAGTATAACTGTTACATGTATGTGTCTGGTTACTGTGAAAATGCAGTGGGATAAATGGTACTTTTAAACAGGATTTTCAATTCCAGAACATTTCATCATGCAACCAGTTCAGAGTCAAGTCCTGTCAAGTTTATTTATAGTTATTTAGTTATACAGTTTACCCCATGACATAGTACAAAGATAAACAAATGTAGGACTTAGAAATACAAGTCACAAAACATGGATTGACCCCTTTCAGACTCTAAACCAAAAGCCAGGTTTATCTTCTTCATGTAAAAGTTTAATTATAATCATTGTCATTAAGGCTTACACTTAGCATAAAGTTGGGAAATCCTTCTAGGTTGCAGACAGTACTGAGAGATCATGTGCTACAGTGGAAAGAGGACTAGGAATAAAGAAGCCTGGATTACATTCCCAGTTGTGCCACCAGCAAGCTGTGTGACCTTGGATAGATCACTCACTTCCACTGAGTCTGTTCCCTCATCTGTAAAGTAAAAGGAGAACTAGCAGTTCATCTTAGGTGCCCTTCTGGTTTGGAATATGGTGGAAACTCTGGTTCCACTGAGACAATGGTATTTAATTAGTTTGTAGCAACACAAAGATCTTTAAATCAATATAATGCATAAGAACTGAAACTTCTTCAAGCTGTCCGAATATCCAGAAGAAAATGCAGTTAATATACAATATATTTGCTCTACAGAGGTCAGTGCTTTGATTGAATTGTCCATCATGAATGCCAGTGACTTCAAAATAATGTAGTCTATATATCATCCTGGCTATCAGGATCTGTAAGTCCCTTTCACTTACCTGAGATGATTCATAGTTTATAAAACACATCTATAAAGCTAACCAAAGAAATTTATTATGTTCAGAGCTAATGGCTTTAAATGGAAGGGGGAAACAACATTTGAATCAGCTTTACAGGGAAATAATTTTCTGAAAAGAAAATTTGCTTTTCTCCAGTGAGAGATCTCGGAATTCAAACCTTGTAGCTCTGTACAAGGTTTAGGGCTGGTAGAGTGATAATTCAAGTTACAGAGTTGCAGAAGCTCTACCTTTTCCCTACTTTTTGGTTCTGCTGAAAATTGTCAATATTTTGTGTCACCAAATTTAGTCATAGAATCAATTAATTTTTGTGGATATGGTAAGATTTGAACAACTGAACATTAGATAAATTAGTGTTAAAAGTTATAAAAAGCAAATATTTCAAGAGTGTAAGCAACAGTATTAATCTTATTGTTGACATGCTGTAGTCACCTTAAGCTCTCATTCCTTTATATTAAAAATTAATTTGGGGGGCTTCCCTGGTGGCGCAGTGGTTGAGAATCTGCCTGCCAATGCAGGGGACACGGGTTCGAGCCCTGGTCTGGGAAGATCCCACATGCCGCGGAGCAACTAGGCCCGTGAGCCACAACTACTGAGCCTGCGCATCTGGAGCTTGTGCTCCGCAACAGGAGAGGCCGCGACAGTGAGAGGCCCGCGCACCGCGATGAAGAGTGGCCCCCGTTCGCCACAACTAGAGAAAGCCCTCGTGCAGAAACGAAGACCCAACACAGCCATAAATAAATAAATAAAATGACGTAAATTATATTAAATTAAAAATAGACAAATTAAGGTCTGGCCATTTAAAAAAAAAAAAAAAAGATTAGGAGTGCAATAGCAAAATAATGAACCAAAGTAGGGAAAAAAAAAATTAATTTGGCTCTGTATTTTTCTTTTTGCAAATTACATCAATCTTTTTTTAAGAGTTGGCAGAGTGGTGGAGGATATAAATAAGTACAAATGTACATATTTTTGGAATACAACAATCTTCACCTGTTTTTCTCATGAATCTTTAGGATTTCATTTGTCTGTTGAAGAAGTTGTTTCTCTAGCTTGTATGTTGACAATGAATTCTCCAGCAGTTGTATTTCAAGTCGAGAAGTTTGATTTAGTACCTTAAGATAAAAGATAAAAACATTTCAATCTTTACAAAGAGTGAAAACAATTATTTTGGGGTTTTTATTTAGCTGTGTTTTCTTTTTAAATAATATTTCTTCTAGAATAGTTAAATGGTCTACATTCTACTAATTAATGCCTTACATGTCTCAAACATTATATTTGTTCAAGATTGAAGTTGCAGTTGAATGAGAAAACTGAGTTGTTAAGTCCATTTTCATATTTCAATTTTCATATCCTCAAACCCTAGGATATTCCCCTGTGCTAATTGTCTTACATATATTATCTCCAATATTTACAAGTACAAGATAAGTGTTAGTACAAGGTCTTAGATATTGTGTGTAACAAAGAATAACTACTAGGCATGTAAAACATGTCTGCCTTGATCCATCACCTCGCAAAAACTAATTAGAAATGTGCAAAAAACTCGTGATATAGTTTAGACAGATTCATGATCACAATTATTGAACACCTATCATGTTAGTTCATGTCAGCCCTTCCAGATGTCATCATATCACGGACATGGGTACACAATGAAAAGAGGAATTGTTATCATCAGTTTACAAATGAGGCAACTGAAGTTCAGAGAGAAGCCAGAAACCACACAGGAACCAAGGGAAGAGCTGGGTTTCAAACCCAGATACTGTGATTCTAATTCTAATGCTTTACACAGAAAACCAAGAAGAGGGAGAAACAAACCATCCTGGGTCTTCATCTGAGGAGATGAAGTGACCAGGAACCCAGACTGCACTGAAGACAGACTGTTAGTTATCCTTTCAACTGCACTACACTGGGTCCTCAAGAAACAGTAAATGTTCACCTCATCTTGAATCACAAAGACTCATGCTGCTAGTCAAGCTTTAATATAACATGAGTCTGAGCCATGAACCCAAACCTACCCATCCTCCAAGCAAACATCACACACTCCTGTCTTAGAAGATGCCTTCAAACTGTGACACTGCCTTTGTCCTGCCCCCTTCTCCTTCTTCTTTAAGGGAGGTAAAAAGGGCAAGGAAGAAGGTAAAATTATAGTTTTAAAAGCTCCCTATGTCATTTGAGAATTTTTAAAACCACCATACCTTTTTTAGAACTATGTATTGAAAGGAACCTGGGAAACCTTCTGGAGGGTCAATATCAATCTAAAGGGTCCTCCTCTAAAAATGACACCAGTAGAACTTTCCTCCTTCTTTGTAGCAGGTCTAAACCTGGGATTATATCAGATGCACACAGAAAAAGCCTTTTCAAAATATACTGACACAATCAGGGCTGGGCTTGGGCTAAGGGAGATTGTGGGGAAAGGGGATGTATTTGCAGGGGGAGCAGGACAGGGACTAGGGTGAGATGAGAGAGGCGACTGCCTGAGTTGTAAAGTTTAAGGATGTGTCAAAAAACTCAATAATCAAGATAAGTAATATTTGAATGCAGCATTTTTAAAGATCAAAATTAAGGTAAAAAAATCCAAGTTGAACAGAATATCATTTTAAAATAAAGACAGGATATGCTGCTACAAATATATGATTCAGTCTTGCAAAACTTGATCTCATTCCTTTCACCCTAGTCCCAGTCCTGCTGAAGGGGCTGGGCCAGGGGGTTGGGGAAAAGAATACTGAGATGGGGCATTTAGCTCTAAAAAAGTTTTAAGCTACTATGATTCATTTATACAACTGTCATGAATATGGATCTGAAAACCAGTCTAAAAGTTACTACTACTAATTAAAACTCGTATTTGTGGAGTGTTCTAGAGTTTTAAAAAAGTATTTCCCATCCTGAATTGTTTCATTTGAGGAAAAACAGGAGCAAGAGGACCTGAGATTTGAAGATAGAGTTAAAAGCAGCCCAGAGGAAAAAATGGCAGAGAATGTAAAGATGAGGGATGCACAAGATATAACTTTCAACTATTAAACATATTTTTGTCTGGGCAAGTTTTCTGTTTGTTTGTTCATTAACTAGAATGACAATTTATAAAATAATTAAATAGGGGATGGCACATCTATATTTTTCAGTGAGATTTAGAACAGTGCTTGGCACAGAGAAGACCCTCAATGTACCGTACATTGTCTCACTGAATCAAGCATATCATATGCTGTTAAATGAAATCTGTTTTCTCCTTTATTCACTGTATTCTCTGATCACACTTCCTGACATTCTCAAATACCAAAACTTTTATTTTACAAAGGACAAAAATTGTTCTTTTCCATGTCTGAGAAGAACATGAGAGAACACTGAGAACAAAATGGAACCATCCAAAATTGAAAATGAAGTTGCCTGTATCTAAGTGTGGAGATACTATAGCTCCTAATTTTTCTCTACTTTGTCCTACGAAGTCCATTTGCTACACAGCAACCAGAGTGATCTTTTTAAAAACACAAATCAGATGTCATTTCCTATATTAAATATGCTAATGATTTCCCTTTGCAATTAGAACAAATTCCAAAGTTCTTGGCCTAGCCCTACAAGGTCCTATGTGATCAGGACCCTGATTACTTCTCAGATCTCACTTCCTTTCAACTCTCCCCCTTGTTTATTATGCTCCAATAATATTGGCCTTCTTTCTGCTACCCCAACATGCCAAATTCATCTCCATCTCAGGGTCTTTGCAGTTTCCCCTGCCTGGAATGCCCACCCCTTCCCAGATGCATGGCTGATTTCTTTTCATCATTCATGTCTTACCTAAGGAGGTCCTTCCTGGCTATCCTCTGTAGAGGAGCTCCCCCATCATCCTCCATCAGGTGGCCCTGTTTTACTTTCTTTATGAAATCATCACTCTTGGAAATCATCCTGTCAGTTCACTCATATGCTGCCTTTCTGCCCTGTGAGGATGTCAGCTGCACAGAGGCAGGACTACTCCATCTGGAGCCCTCCAAACCTCCAGAGCCCAGCATGGGGCCTGGAATCCTGGGGCACTCAGAGCTATTTGTTAGATGATACGCTAGGCAGTGGATAGTGAGTTGGTTTTCAAGTTGGGTAATGCTCAGAGGGTAACAAGAGAGGGTAACAGGCCAGGTGAATATCAAGCTGGACTTCAATTATAACAGCCCAAATCTAAAGCAGCATCTGAATGTGGGAGAAAGAGGGAGACAAATCTCAGAAGTCCAGGCTAAGTGTCAGGTCATCTCAGGCCAATTTTGAGCACAAAAGCTAACCCCTTCTCTTCTTTCCCTATCACCTTAACCCAATAGCTGCTTTATTTCAACTCTTTCCCTTGATGTATTAAAATAGGTCTGAAGTTCAAAAGCAGGCATCTGAAGAGAACTGTACAGGAAACTATGATAAATTGACCACTTTCTTTCCATGTGTCTATGGAAATTGCTGCTTAGCAATAATCTAAGTGTTCCATTAAAATGACAAAAGACATTTCCTTCTTTAGCCTAAACACATTCCAAAAGCATATATCAGAAAGAAAGAAAAGAAAGAAAGAGATAGAGAGAGAAGGAGAAAAAAGGAAAGGAAAGGAGAAGGAAAGCAAAGCAAAGGAAAGCAAAGCAAAGGGGAAAGTGAAGAGTATATGACTCAAGCTCCCAAGAAACAATTTCAAAGCTTAAATTTTTCAGAATATACCACAGAGTAAGGAACATATAAGACTTGGAACTGCGGATTCATGGACTATAAAATTTCAGTTCTTTCTTTAAAAAATAAGCAAAATTTTAAAAATAAAAATTACTATTTTTTTAAAGAAAGTGAGCTAGATAATTTCATCCAGCTTCCCTTTAATACTCGAGTGCCTCTAATCTTCCTTGAAAGGAAAATCTCCCACAAAAGAAAATTTCTTTCACTGGCATATTAACTTTGCAATCAGCCTTTCTGTAGGTTTGTGTTTTCTTTTACTTTAACTGTCTTTCAAATAAAAAATATAACACAAGGTATGATGTCTTGGCAATCAGACTTTTACAGAAGAATGAAGGCTGGTACATGTACATGGAATGAGAGTTAGATCACCATTTTAAAAAATCAATGAAATAATTTATTTGGTCAGTGATGGGCAATGTGACAAAATATCACCCTACAGTTTTCCTGTTAATTTCCAAGGGGAAAATGGACAATTGGAATGGAGAGCTATGGAGCCTTTTACCCTAACCAAGTTAAAATAGCGTCACTGAGAGGGTGGCAAGCTGGCATTTGTGCCTCCTGATGAGATGCAATAGGAGGTGACCAGTAATTCTATAAAGTACTCCCACCACCATATTCAACTCAACCTCATTAAGCCTATAGACTTAATTTCCAGTTAAAAAAAAAAATACAGGGGATGGAAGAGTAAAAGAAATATTCAGACAATTTAAGAATATGGGGGCTTCCTGGTGGCGCAGTGGTTGAGAATCTGCCTGCTAATGCAGGGGACACGGGTTCGAGCCCTGGTCTGGGAAGATCCCACATGCCGCAGAGCAGCTGGGCCCGTGAGCCACAATTACTTAGCCTGCGCGTCTGGAGCCTGTGCTCCGCAACAAGAGAGGCTGCGATAGTGAGAGGCCCGCGCACCACGATGAAGAGTGGCCTCCGCTTGCCACAACTAGAGAAAGCCCTCGCACAGAAACGAAGACCCAACACAGCCATTAATTAATTAATTAATTAATTAAAAAAAAAAAGTGGGACTCCTGATATTCATCCCACTTTAAAAATTAAAAAAAAGATGTTAAATGCCATAGAGCAGTAAAGCAGGATGAGGATTAAAAAAAAAAAAAAAAAAGAATATGGGACAGTATACAGAACAAAACCTCAAGAAAAACAAGAAAGTCAAACAGAGAAAGACAAATATTGTATGTTCTCACTTATATGTGGAATCTAAAAAATAAAACAAACTAGTGAATATAACAAAAAAGAAACAGACTCACAGTTACAGAAAACAATTCAATGGTTACCAGTGGGGAGAGGGAAGGTGAGGAGAGGCAGGATAGGGGTAGGGGATTAAGAGGTACAAACTACTATGTATAAAATACACAAGCCACAAGGATATATTGTACAGCACAGGGAATATAGTCAATATTTTATAATAACTATAAATGGAGTGTAATCTTTAAAAATTGTGAATCACTATGTTGTACACCTGAAACATATAATATTGTAAATCAACTATACCTCAATTTTAAAAAATGTAAGATTACTCCAAATTAAAAGGGACTATTAAGTCTTGAAAAGTAAAACGTCTATAAAATTTTTGGCAGAAAAATTGAGGAAATTTGAATGTGAAAATTAATCTTAGAGAATTATTAATTTTAGTCATAATAAGATATAGATAATACTATACATAATTATTATAATTATATTGTATATTTTAATTTATATTATATATAAACATATAATGTATTTATAACATAACGATAACCTCACTGGGTTATGGAGTTTAGTAGAGATAGTACTTGTATTACAGATGCAGAAATTTTGGGTAGAAGTAACTTGCCCAACAGAGCTAATTCACAGTTGAGTCATAATGGAAGCCAGGTAATCTGCCTCTAGTCTGAGTTCTTTCCCATAGGCTCATGCAGCTGTACACAGGTAGCTTCCCTCTGGAAAAGAAAGGTATCTCCCCTCAGTCAGTAACAACTGCTATCAAAATGATTTCTTTCAATCACCAGGAGATCTTCTGCTTGTTGCAGCGGATGGCATCTGACTTCTCTCCAGTACTCACCCTAACACTATACTAGCATTACAAGGCAGGAAGATGGCCAAATTTCTCATGCTCCTCAGAGTACAGAGAAAATACATTCATCCAATGTTCTTAGTCAGTCAGAACATCTTTGAAGTAGGCTGCTTCTGTTCAAAGTCCTATTCTGACCCATCCACTATTCGTGGGTATATATTACCACCAACACACAACCCTTAGGACATTGCCCTTGGCTTGGGAGCATTGGGCTGAAATATACAGAAATTAAGAGACTAATATTAGTGAATTTAATCATTCAGTAAGTATTTATTGAGAGCCTACTGTGTACCAAGTACTGTTTTAAATCCTAAGGATAGAACAGTAAGCAAGACAGACAAAATCCTTGCTCTCTAGAAGTTTGTTTCTTGGTGCAGGGGTTAGCCAGCTTTTTCTGTTAAGGGCCATACAGAAAATATCTTAGTCTTGGCAGGCTCTGGTGCAACTACTCAATTCTGCTGCTTTATTGAGAAAGCACCCATATACAACATATAAAACTTTATTTACAAAAAAAGATGGCATTTCGAATTTGACCTATGGATCATGGTTCACTGAGCTCTCTCCTAATGGGTTATCAAACACCTTTTCCAGACCTTTTGAGAAAACTGATTACCAGGGTATTTTCCTTGGATGACCTTTAGCAAATTTATTTTACTGCCATTTCAATTAGGTCAAAGTTAAATATTTATTCAACTATCCTCTCATCAAGTTAAAGAGATAGTGGCTCAACTTTGAGAGGTGCCCTTTCTGTCCTTTCAAACCTGTTTCCACCTAGAGATTCAATCTCATTTATTAAGTTGTTCCTGGACTGCCTTAAATTTATAATTGTATGATTCAAGTCCAAACAACAGGTGTGATGGTTTGTGACCTCTAAGAAGCAGATGATGAATTAGACTTGCAGGAAATTTATTAGGGGACATGCCTGCGAGAGAAAACTGGGAAGAAGCCAGAGTTGGCTAGGGTCACCTTCTGACTGGGATGTAGATCGAACCACAGTGAAGAAGAGAGGGAAGGGAGTAAGGCTAACTGGAAGTTGTAGCCTGCAGGGAAGTTGTGCGAAAGTTTGGCAAGGCCGGTGGAGAGCCCTTAGCCAAGTCATGTGTCAGTCGTGTCCTGCAGCTCCCAGGAATGGGTCTAAGTATCACTGTCACGATGTGTCATTGGCTGGAAGTGGCCCCTCAGAATTGTGGTCTCTGCACCAACACAGTGATGGATTTCAGAGCACAGCAGCTGGGGCCATTGGTCTATTACACCCCCCCACAGTAGGAGACTGGAAAGATGCATTGTTATAACTGTGGGGAAAGGTTCCATAGCTAATTAACTTGATGGAAAGTCAAGAAAGAAATGGTTTAGAAAAGTTTTGCCACATTAACTCAATTAAGCTCACTGAAGATAAAGACTTTTACTTATTGTTGTATTCTATTTAGTACCTATTAAAATACCTTACGCCAAGGAGGTACTCAAAATATATCTTTAAAATTTTTATTAAATTCTATTTCTAACACTATGGCTCCATATAAATGATTGGAAGTTGAAGGAAACTTAAGCCCAGTGCCTACAGAACTTCCCTATAGTTACACAGCCAGCAAGCAGCAAGGACAACAATGGATGCTAGGATTACATGAAATGATGTGCAGACATGTGGTAAAACGCCAATAGCTAGTGGTACCTTCAGCAGCAGCTGCATCTTCATCATTTACAGAAAACATTCAGTTGCTACTATTAGGTCCACATTAATTTGCTTTATCTTATTTCCCTTTTATCCTGTGCTTGGACCCAAGTTGTGTCTGCAGCCTTTGAGAGAGAAAGGAATCACAAGAGGGAGGCAGTACAGATAGAGAGCTGGTAAAGCATGTAGACTCATGCCAGACTGCCTGGGTTCAAATCTTCCCTCTAACATTTACTAGTATTTTCGCCTGGGGAAAGTTGCTTTACCTCTCTGAGTTTCAGTTTCCACATTTTTAAACAAGGGATGATAATAGTACCTACCCCATCAAGTTTTTAAAAAATTATTCGAAAGCTAATAAATGTAAAATTGCTTAAAAAAGAGTCAAGCACAGGTTATTAGAGGTAAATTTTAATGTCATTTTCTGTCTACTAGTGTACCTCTAATCAAAATTGGCCTGAGGAAGAAGTCAGAAATACATTCACACTACAGGAAGGGACATGAATAATGTCTGAAACTAAGCCCTTCATACTGCACACGTGGAAAGAGGAACTGGAAGGAGAGGAGATATTGGTATGAAACGATAAGAGAGTAAGAAAAACACTGCAAGCTGAACTAAGGAGGAAGGAACAGGCTCAGTGCTGGTTCCTGATCTCACAACCATGACCAGCAGGGTTGCTTAGATATACTCATTCTCTGTCTCTTTTCTGATCATGATGCCTATTGGGCACAAGAATATTTTTAAGTGCCACTGCAATAAAACTAAGGCTCTACCACCTTTTGTTAAATTCAAGTCTAGAAGGTCAGCAGAGGACTAGAAAGCAATAAGTTACTTATCTTTATAACAACATCATGTGAAAGCTAGGGCACTAAAATATACTGCAAAACCATTGGCATGAGTTCCTAAAATAACTGAGGACCTGAAATCAGTTTAGGAAAAGCAGCACTTACCAACGAGAAACAAAGTAGAATGAATATGGGAGGAAAAACGTGGGAGCATGCCTGGATAGCACTAAAGGATCTATTGGTTTATAAACGCTTATTATTAAAGACTATAGCATTTTGAGATTAAGGAATAATCCAGGATTCACTTTGTAAACTTGGCCTTGCATCAGAACTTGAGTGCACTTGAATGATTAGGTCTAAGTAGACTATGTACTGTTGCAAAGGTTCAAATAAGCACCTCATGGATATACATTCACATGAAAAAGGGTTGGAGCATCACAGCTACGAATAGCAGAGACGATTAGAAGATATTAAAATGAAGATGAAAAGAACACCCAGGATTCACTCTGAAGGTAGGACCTAGTTTGTCCGAGCCATTGTCAGACAATCTATCTCCACCTTCCTCTCATTGCAAGTTCTGATGGATTTGTGATTTTTGAGATGTTTTCCAGGTTTCAGCTATATTAAAATTCTTCTTGGAGCACCTAATAAATTTTCATTGGCCTTTAATGACTATTCAACTTTAGCTGCTCTATATAGGGAATAGGTTTATTTCCTATGAATTTTCTGTGCTATTGTCCATAAAGTACACATCTCTTAGCCAGAACAAGTTGTTATCTCTTAAAATTTTACATAGCATGCGTCTTAACAGTTTGGAGATTGGTATGCTGACAATGGGAATTTTTTCCCCAACAACTTCAATTCCCAGTTGGAAATAGAACAAAAACAACTCAATTTGGGGGGATGGAAAAAGATGAAACAAAATGCTGTCATGTATGTCATAAAACTTATAAAAGAAATGCATAAAAATTTCAAATGTTCAACCAAGTAGGGTAATATTAATTGTGTATTTCAGTCTTTGTATATATAGAATGCTTTGTAGGAGATGGTGAGTATTCAGTTCTAGTAAAAATAAGAGAGAACACACTCACATTATTCATACCACAAGAAACTTCATACCACTGAGCAAGCTTGGTTCATAGATCAACAAGCTTGCTCAGTGTGATGATAACAGATTACATAGTCTCATAATTTTTAGTTATAATATGTAATTTTCCCTTCGTCATCCCCCATAATTATCTGATAATAGTGTGCAACAAAAATTATTTTCCAAAGCCTATGTGATTTATTGTTCCAACGTGATCCACATTTAAGCTCTTATTCAATTAGATAATTATTAGTATTACTAATCAAGGAGGACAGAGAAAGAAATGAGTATGAATCAGTTTGAGTACCAAATTCAATTCACTAGCTGTATCAATGTGAGAAAATCATTCAAACTTTCTGTTCTATATAGTCTTCACAAACATCATTTGTCCATTGGAAAACTGGTCTGCATAATATAAAATGCTCTATCCATGTAAATTATTATTGTTATGTCTCTTTAAATATCAACATTAGATCTGTGTGATGCCATTAACACAAATGACACAAAATAGAAATAAGGTTGCATATTATTTTTGAATTTATACTGTTAAAAGAGTTAAACATTAAAGGCCATTAGAGGTGGCTTTAATGTCTTGGTAACCTACATAAGCAAACCAAAATCTAAGCCAGAGTCAACGCACTTGAATTTAAGAAAGTAAACTTAAGAACAACCAATCACAAACAGCCAACTAGGCTTTCCCAAATAAGGCAACTGCTTAAGCTATAGCCAATCAAATAATTTCCTTGCTTTGCTTCTGCATCTTCTCTATTAAAACTTTTCCCAAAAAAAAAAAAAAACAAAAAAAACAAAACTTTTCCCTTAGCTCCTGCAGTAGAGCTAAATACTTTCAGTTAGGTGCTGCCCAATTTGAATCAATGTTCACTCAAACTCTTGAAAATTTTAATGTGCCTCAGTTTATCTTTTAACAATATACTTCACCTTTGATTCCAGAAATCAACTGTCACATTGAGACAGAATCATCCTCTGGGTTTCAGAATGGTAACAGGAATAACCATTTCCATGGTTAAAAGGGGACCAAGAGATCATCTTCCAGTCATCAACAATAATACTTTCATTAAACTGTAATGGTAGGCTTGTGACAGTGATAATTAAAAGGCATTTTACTGATTTGTACATAAAAAATGTCATTGTCCATAGTAGGGTAATATATATATATATATATATATATATATATACATACATATATACTTATATATATATATTTATATATATATGCATGGACACGAAGAGTTTTAATTGACTTCTCATTATAAAATCATGCTGAATAAAAACAAAATCTTCACATTCCAGATCAGTTTATTTGGGGTTTTCCTTCCTATCCACTGACTGCACAAAACCTCTGCAGGTGCCATTATTGTTAGAGTACTACTGGAGATAAAACAGGACAGGTCAAAAATGTACATCAAAGGCACCAATTTGACACAAATGGCTATTCTGTTTGACATATATCATATCACAGTTGGTAGCTGAAGTGTTTATTTGAAACTTAAATGCTGATTAAGTCCTTTGCCTGTTTTTGGAAGCACATACAAACAGTCTTAGTCCTGTTTTTGCAAGCACATACAAAGCTAAATATACCAACTCTCATGAAATCAAAAGAAACATGCATAGCATGTCAGGCAGTCATTGTTGTTATTACCAATAAACAAAAATGTATATGTTTCCCCAGTCCCAGTGCTGAAATGTGCTCTGTGTTTACGGAGTAAGTTAAAGGAAAAAAAATCATCTGGGTTAAGAGTTTGACGACTCTGGCTCAGGGGTGTACCTGGGTCTCAACATCTGTCAGCTTTCTGGTCTGCTCTGCGGTCTGAGAGAGGAGGCTGGTCCCTATCTCGAGCATGGTGGCTGTGTGGTTCTGAACTGCATTCTGCTGTATCTGAGCCATCTCCGACTTCATATTTTCCACAATGTAATTCTCAATCTGCAAGAGATAAAGGACAAAACATACTACATTATAAGCAAAGTCTTTCAGTTGAAGCATGTAATATTTACAATGATAAAACAAGACACAGCTGGCAAATCAGCCATCTGGCAGGAATCCTCAGCATCTCTGGGAGCCGGGGAAATGGGAGCAGAGCACATAGGAACACAGTTGCTAACAAACCCGTAATATACTGATGCACATATATCATCAACACAATCATAATGAAAATTCACACTTGGATAGTGCTTTCTCATTTAACCCTTACAGCAAAGATAGAGAGTTAAGCACAGATGACCTCACTGTTCTTTTTATTTTATAGCTGAGGAAACAGAATTAGAGAAGGTCAACGATGAGCCTAAGGTCACCAGCAAAAATTCAACAGAGCACAACAATTTAAATCTAAATCTTGGTTCTCTGGTCTTTTCATTATACCATATTGACCACTTACCTCTGAGAAATATTCAGCCTCCTCTGTAAGGAAAAATAAAAGACCATGCTGGGTTAGGGAAATGGGACAAGGAGTGGGAGGGGGGCAGATACCCAAAACACAAGCCTTTAAGGGAATCTTAACGTATAGGCAACAGCATATGAAATGAGCTGCAGAGCCTCAGAGCTAGCTAAAACTATTCTCAGTGCTCCTTTGCAAGCTCAAAAAGAGGCACGGAAAATATGGTCCATAAAGCAGCATTTGCCCTTCTTGCCTTGGGGAACATTTAGTCCCTTATGGTGCCATCTTAGAGAATACTATGGTTGTAAAATAAATGGTACCATAGGGGGCAAGAAGAATTATTAAGTGACTTACTATGAGGGAGCCCGTTAGGCACTTGGGAGAATAAAACTGAGCGTATTTTTCATATGCTTGAAAAATACAGAAAGAAGCCTGCACTTCCCTGTCAGTGCACTTAATTCTCCCCCACAACTGTGTGGTGACCACATTTTATTACCCAATTACACATAAGGGGAAACTGCATCCCAGAGAAGTCCGGTCCAAGGCCACACACCACAAAAACAGCCAGACTTGGATTTGAGTGCTGAAGTCCTTAACTTTCATACCAACACTGCTAACCACTTGATAGTTCTGCCAAGTCGTGCTTCATAAGCTGGGTTCCAAATCATTAACAGCTACGTGATTTTTACTGATTTAGTGAACCAAAATACATCCACTATTTTATAATCTATAGTAACACTATTGTCATGTAATAAATATAGCTAAAAACTAAATTCTTCTTTGTAACTTTGGCAGTTCACTTTCTAACAACATTTCTTGCTTATTTCTATTTATCAAACATGAGTCTGTCCCAAGTTAAAGAAAATGAAAGGTCAGAATCAAACTCATATTGTTATTAATAAGTTCTGACTTTGTTCTTGGTCAATATAAGGTAACTCCCCTTCAACCTTTCAACTCCCCTTCCCAAATTAGAAGTAGGGGGAAAGTTTCAACTCACAAAAATTTATTATAAAACAAATACAAAATAGATTAGAACACTTATCTGGAAATTATCTTAACAAAACTTAAGGTCTCTAGGGTAAATTTAATCTTGGCTTTATTCCAATTGAACTAACATATTTTAACAACAGTGGAAGGGTAGAGGAAAGGAGGGTGGGTTGGAGTAACAGACATCTATTGTTATAGATTCTGCATCATATGTTCCCTCTTTTCTAAATAACTTCCCTTAACCTTCTTTCGGGAAATTGTCTTTTCCTCCTTCAGAACAAATGCTTTGGGTGGAGTTGTCCCACCCTAGCTTCAGGGTTAGGTACATGTTTGAGCCTGACAATCCAGAATGTTCTGCTCCTGCTTAGAGAGAATAAATTGTTCAAGAATGGAAAGGTACTGTAAGCAAGGCCAGTAAGTCTCAGTTATGCACTTTTGTCTAACTAGCCTACAAAAGAACTTCTTTTTCCTCTGTGGTAAGCTGGTAACATATATGCCTGACACTGTTGATGCCCCATTTTGCCAGCACAAAACTAGAGCCAGTCTAAGAATGAGGCTAAGTCAGAAAGATAGGTACGTAGGTAGATAGCCAGACAGCCAGGTGATACAGATAGAAGGATACTTTTAGAGCACCTCCGTCCTATCATGTTTTTAGCCAGATCCACCCTTGGACATTCAGTTATAAATTCTGTGATGTCCCCTTGAGCAGCCCACTTTTTTTTTTTCTTTTGCGTCAATCACATTGATATAGTTTCTAACAAAACCAAAAAAGTCTTGACTGATAAATCTGATGGATGCTTAGCGAAGGAAGCCTCAGACAGGCACACGTTAGCAGTATGTTCCTTGCTTATCCAGGGAATTTGGGGCTGTATATAAATGTGTATATTCTCAAAAATGGCAGATAAGTCTCCATCATGGAGATGATACCTACCATTTATAGTTGACATTTATCCACTGTCTACCACGTGGCAGGCACTGAGCTAAGTGCTTCCCTTTCACAAAAGCGCTTAAATCTCACAACAACTTTATATGGTAGGTATTGTTATAGCCGCTTTATAGGTAAGACTACCAAGGCTTAGAAAATCCACAACTTGCTCAAGAACAAACAAGAGTTTGGCACCCCCCAGTGTCAAAACCCAGGTTTTTAACCTCTAACCTATTCATCTTAAGCACTACTTAGTTACCCTATGCATTTTACTACATAGGTCCTAAACCTTGTGTGTTTATCCAAACTGCATGGGGAGCATTTTAAAAATGCAGATGGACGTGCAACACACCAGAACTTTGAATCAGAATTTTCAAGGGTATGTACTAGGAAACTATATATTTTTAAAACTTCCTAGCGTAATTCTGATTCAGGCAAAGAGCAATGCTTCTCAAAGTGTGGTCCATAGAATAACTGCCTATATCAGAACTATTTATGAACAGTCTTCCATGAGATAAGAAAATTATATCAGAATGCAAATTATCTATGTTGCTAAGCACACTGGTGTGTGTATGTGTGTGTGTGTGTGTGTGTGTGTTTGTATATGCATATGTGTATATATATATAAAGAAAGTAATGCTCCAATGTTTTAATTTACATTCTGGTGCTAGCTTCTTACCTTGTTGACAAAATGGCAATTTCCTTGAGTAAAAGTGATTTAGACCATCAAATTATTCTATGCCAGATTCCCTGCTTACCAAGAAATTTCAAATAACAACTTGGTTTCCTATGCAGATTTCTCTCCTGAGAGAAAGTTCACTAATCAGTGAGCTCCCATACAGATGTGCTTGATAATTACATATCAATTTCTTATGCAGTTGGTTAGTGGAGTCAGTTCGCAGACTTTGATTTGCTCTGGGTGTAACAATAATCATGTGCCCCAGTCTCCATAGAGGAGGACACCCTGTGGCATAGAGCGACTATTATATCAACGTTCAGCTGCTTTGTGGTCCTATCTCTGTTAAGATACTATCTATTCATCTATTCTGTATTATTGTGCTTTTTTTTTAAACTGTAAAAATTAACACCAGCAAAGCAAAATATCTGCTTTATGCCAGTATTTATCACAAAGAGCTTCCCAATTCTGCTGACCCTGTTGTAGAAATAAAGTAGGTCTCCAACCTATCCTAAAATTCTTATTTGGGCTGCCATGATGAGTAACATGAATCTAACTCTAGCTAATTATTTTTTAATCAAATGGGGCTGCTCTAAGACCAACTGCTTTTTAATGCAAAAGGTAATGGCACACTGAAGTAGCAAAAACCAGATGTAGTTGATTTAAAGGCTGAGGAGAGAGGCAGAAGTCAAATATACAATGTGTGATTAATAAGGAGGACTACTTTCATCTTAATCTCTAAACATTCCTCTGTAGATGTATAACTGTGAAATCCATCTTCATGTGCTATACTAGCCTGGTTCAGAAAAGATTTGTAACAAATTTGATTGTCTTCATATATTCTGTACTGGTTTCAAAATATGTTTACAGAATATGATGGCTACTTCAAGGTTCAACATTTTACAAACATCTAAGATGTGAATCTTAAGCTTAGAATTTGCTGACCACAAGAGCTAATGGGTTATAAAGTAGGAGATTCCCAATCTGAATCATAAAATTATTTGACTATACTGTCACTCTCAGTGTCTGACTCCAGAGTTTTATAAAGTATTGGCCAAAAAACTAGTAAGAGGATGTAGGATGTGATTTGAAAGGACATAATAAATGGTAAACGATGATTTTTACGTAAGGAAATAATGTTACATTTGTAAAGCGATTTAGTGTTTACAAAGAGCTTTCATACACTGTCTGACTTGATTCTTATACCAACGTTACAAGGGAAGTATTGACTCCATTTATGGTTTAAGCAATTGAGGCTCAGAGGCCTTAGGTGTCTTGTTAGAAATGAAAGAGAGGACTCAAATCTATCTTCTGACGTTCCACTAACCTCAGAGTTGTGGGAACTGTTTTGTTGTTGGATTGGTTGGCTGGTTGATTGACTGATTAATTGATTTACTGATTTCATTTTTAGCCAACTCATTGAGAATTAATTTACTTTTTCCTTTTAGAAAAACATGCAACATTAGAGGGTGATTACTTCACTCTGCTTCACCATATTAGAGGCCAAATTAATTTGAGATGAGGTGAGAGGTCTAGGGCCAGGTATTTGGATAGTTCACTTTGCTAGCACTTTTAATACAATGGGTCATTAAAAATCCTCTCATCAGTGCCTACCTTTTTTCTTAGTATGCAGTTTATAGTAATATGTTTGTCTTCTTCCTCCCATTTTATTTCTTACAAACTACTGTTAAATATAACAAAGGTAATAAAAACAATGACAATATGCTAAGCCTCTACCAAAGCCTTTTTTTTTTTACAAATCAAAGAAATTTATTGGTGTTGACAAAAATACATAATACAAAAAAAAAAAACAAAACTAACACAACAGAAACAAAACCAGAAACTCCCCCCACCCTGGCGGGCCCACACGCCTGAGGTACTGACAGTGAGCAGCCCCAGGAGCCCCTTGGAGCATCGCACTCAATTCATGAGGACCTCCATCTGCACCAGCCTCACGTTGGTGTCCCCAGATGTCTGGTAGGGTATCATCCCAGCAAAGGTAATCAGGGCTCGGGCTTGGCTGCGGAGTTGAGAATCACGGTCCTCGATGACTCGCTGGGGCCTGGATGCCGACGATGGACTTGTCCCCTTGAGCTAGGTTATGTACCAGGTTTTACAAATATATATCTCACTGTTGTAACAATCCAGCCACTCTATTATTTCTTCTCATTTCACTGATAAGGAAACAGGCTCCAGAAGTTAAGCAAATCGTCCATGATCACACAATAAGTTGCGGTAGAGCTGTTATGGTGCTTTGAAAGAAGCTAGATGGCCCCTCAGGATATGCTCCTTCTATAGGACGGTCACCCATCAAGCACAAGCACACTATCACAAATGTCACAGACAAATTCTGGTAACACACAATATTCATGCAGGGAATACATAAATTGAAGGCTACAGAATGGATGACGTGAAACTGTCCAAAGACAGATAATTTTTCATTTTTTTATTTAATTATTTTCACAGTGATTGATGGCTGTAATATCCTGGGAAATGTTATAGGTGGTGAGAAAGCAAATGTACAGTCCACTGTATGACAAGTAGCATTATTAAATAGAGAAAAAAATATTTTTAAGAAGTGAAGATTATCAGCCATTTGTAGTTCACTCATAAATTGCACACCCATGTCTTTTGCCCAATGACAAGTAGAGAATTAATGTTATCATTTTCCACTACAAAAGAGAGTTTTGGGAGAGATCTCTTACTGGGCCCTCAAAATTCTTGCCACTTCATGTTCATGAGAACCAAAATCTGTGTGAGATTATGATATGTCTTACATGTGAAATGCATTCTCTATTGTTTCACTTCAAGAGGTCACTTCAAGGAATCTCTTAAATCTCTTAAACGACAGCTTATCTTAAAGCACAAAGAACAGAATTTCCCCATGTAATTCTTAAGAAAATAACATTTTAAGCCCTATAAAAATTGACAAAGGCATTGTTCACTTAAAATATGTTGTAGATTAAGTGGACTCTCATTGAATGTTGCTGCATATGGTATTACTCAGTTATGGCAAAACAACCATGAAATAAAGTAAAAGGGTAAATATGGGAAAGCAATAAAAAGGTAAAGCAATGCAAAAAAAATGCCTTAAATGTTGATGCTTTTATCAAATATCACTGTTTCATAAATCCGTGGCAATCCTGAAAATGCAACCAAATCTAGGTTTATGGCTTTATAAAAAAGAAGGCTGAGGCCAAATATATTATTTGCTAGAATTTCTATTATTAGAATTTCCAGTATACTCTTTCTTTTATGAAATGGAGAAGTATAATTAATTGTCTTTATAGACAGTAAATCTATTTAGCTGACGTTTAAAACAGCTTTTGTACTGATATGTGTGACATGCATCCCGTTTTTCATTTTGGTATCTGAAAAAATACTACTTACAGAAGAAAGAAAACCATTAGAATAAGTGAGCTGGAAGAGACATTAAATATTATGAGCTCCAAGAATCTCATTTTATAGTCGTGGTTACTGAGGTTCAGAGAGGTTATAGAAAGCAAGGTGAAACAACTAATTAATGTCAGATGCCGGGCTGTGGTCACTCAGTGTGTGGGAAACTCAGACTTAACATCAGCAGGCTGAGTCAACAACAATGGCTGCTGGTATTGTTGGCCCACCCCACATTTCTTTTCCAATCCCTTGTTTCCTGCTACTTGCTTTACTTCTGATGGTTCCTGATTTGAGGCTACCCCTTCACAATATTAATTCATGCTTAGCAGTTTTTGGGGTTTTAACTTTGCTTTCTGGACTCTACCCTTGCTTTCCAGCACTAATGCCCACTAGCTGCTCCTTAGTCAATGAGCCTCAGTATCTCCCTGATTTTATTCTCCCTATGCATCACCCCACAAATGGAAAAAAACTGAGACCAGACTCTATATTAGTTCAGGCTTATTAACCCTGCATCAGTTCACTTCAGTCCTTGCAAATATGTGATGAATGCATCCTATGCACTAAGTCTGGTACCAGATATTACCAGTACAAAGAGTTGAGTCTTGTCGGAAATAGGCGCTTATAGATGGGTCATTTCAATAGACTTGGTGAATACTCTGGAGTTTACCTCTGACTATATTTCCTCCTGTAAATATTCTTATCTCTTTTTGATAAGAAGAAGCTCTCAGCTACTGAAATTAATAATGTTGAGGGGACGTTTGTTATATGCCCTCCAAAAGAGTAACAGCAACACCCTTGCTGAGGCATATGGAGAAGCTAAGCTTCAACGGTACCCCAGAAAAATCCCATATGAATAAACTCTTCTTCAATCATTTTTCTTGGTTATGACTCTTTTAAGACCACATTTTTGTGGCTGCTGAAAGTTGCCATTTCACATATAGTGCCCCATAGTTGCGTCAGGACCCAGGAAAATCATTCTCTCCTCACATAAACAGATGAGATGTTTCCTGCACCAAAACACCCTTCACTAGCCTGGAACCTCTCTTTTACATCCCACCTTCTCACACACAGGAAAAGTCAGAGTCACGAAACTTTAAAAATATTTATAAATGTCTGCTTAATTTTTCTCTTTACATTTTTTAAAGGGAGATGAAATGTAAAAAACACACTCAGCCAGGAGTCAGGTTATCTGGGTTTTAATCTAGGTACTATTGTTGATTTACTCTGTGAACTTGGACAAGTCACTTAAGCAAATTGGGTTTTAGATCTTCATCTAGAAATGAAGGGCTGGTTTAGATTCTTTTTAATACCTTCTGAAGCTCTCAAATTACTTCATTTAAAACATCCTTTACAAAGTACAGGAGTCTGCAATATTTTAATTTTTATTTATTATAGAAAATCAAAATATGGATGGATATATCTATGTCTATAAAATATATAGTACACATCCTTGTGTCAGTTAGGAAACAATGATACAGGAACACAACAGAAAAGTCATGGATCAAATCTCTATAGCAGGCACATCTGTTTTAAGATAAAGAGCTAGAACCTCTGATTCCCTTAATCTCCAGGCACCATTCTGCCCAAAATATATTCCTTGCCTTCCTCCAACACAACCTGGCTATCTTCCTATGTTTCTTATGTCAATGAATGGCACTACCACCACCTTCCCATTCATCCAAGTCACAGGAAGCATCTTTTGTTTTTTTGGTTTTTTTTTAAACTAGGGGTTGTTTTGTTTTACTTACTTACTTACTTACTTACTTACTTATTTATTTATTTATTTATTTATTTATGGCTGTGTTGGGTCTTCGTTTCTGTGCGAGGGCTTTCTCTAGTTGCGGCAAGCGGGGGCCACTCTTCATCACGGTGTGCGGGCCTCTCACTATCGCGGCCTCTCTTGTTGCGGAGCACAGGCTCCAGACGCGCAGGCTCAGTAATTGTGGCTCACGGGCCCAGTTGCTCCGCGGCATGTGGGATCTTCCCAGACCAGGGCTCGAACCCGTGTCCCCTGCATTGGCAGGCAGATTCTCAACCACTGTGCCACCAGGGAAGCCCAGGAAGCATCTTTGACTATTCCTTATCTTCATTTTTCTGTATTCAATCAGCACCAGATTGTGTTGCTTCTGTTTCCTGAAGGGTGTCTAGGTCCATCCCTCTCCCCTCTTCCCCTTCTCTCTACCATATCTTTTTATCCTCACTGGCACTGACTTAGGGCAGACTCTTTTGTCATTTTTCTTCTGGATTTGTTAATGGCCTAATAATTGGTCTCCTGAATCCAGACTTGCTTCCTCCAATCTATCATCCATGGCGTAACCAAAGGATTCGATCGATCTAAAACACAAATTTGGCCTTGCCACGCCATTTCTTAAACTCTTTCAGTAGCTTCCACTACCTGCAGCTAAAGTCACAACTCCTTAATCAGCATTGAAGAATCCTTATGATCCAGACTTGGTTTCCCTCTCCCTACATGTACCTTATGCTCCAGACCTACCAAATTATTTGCCTTTTTCCAAACATACATTATTTTCTTTTGCTTCCAAGCCTTTGCATATAATTTGCTATGATTGGAAGGTTCCTTCTCTACCTCATCTTCCCTTTTCCTGGGCTAGGTCCTGATTTTCAATATCAGTTCAAATTATTTCTCCTCAAGGCAACTTTTCATGACTCTCCTCTCTATAATACCCTTCCTTTGTACTTCTAGAGCATCCTGTGACTCTTTTTCTTTCATAATAGCATTGCCCACACCCCAGTACACCATTAGCTCCTTGAGGGCAAGCACTATCTTGTTGAGCTTCGTACCTCTTAGTGCCTGGCACACAGTGAGTCCTCAATAATATTTAGATAAATAAATGAATGTATGAGTGAATGAACTTCTATATGAAAATAACAGCCTCCAATTGTGAGCTTAGCTTAGTTATATTTGTTACTGAAAGTATGAAATATCACATTACCAATTTTTAGTGAGGTCTTTTTGAATGTCAATGGGACCAATGTAAATGATGCAAAAGTAGATAGGTCTGAAGACAAATATCCTCACTCGAGGGACCACATAATCCTATCTTGTCCTCCTGTATCTTCCCTACTTTTCTTTTCTCAATCATCTCTGTTATGGGTAATTATTTAAATTAAGTAAAATCCAGCAAACACATTGAAAATGAGCCATGTGTTAATCACTGGACTATACAATGAAAGCAAAAGAATGAGTAAAACTTGACTCTGATGATCAAGACTGTTTATAATGCAAGTGTGTTACAAGTGCTGGAATGAAGGTACAAATGTCCTTCCTGCCTGCTGGGGTAGGATGAAGGAAGGAATGACTCTTCTAAATGAGGGAATCAAGGACATCTTCCCAGAAGCAATCCCAAACGAATATGGCAGGGAGGGCACAAATTTCTTATGTCTGCCTTAATACACAAAAATGTGGCCTGGAAAACCTGGAGGATGCGGGGATAAAGAAGGAAGCCAGAAAGACTATGACAGCATGCAAGGAACTGTGCTTGTTTAGGTAAGGTGACTTTTCCTGACCACCTCTTGAAATGTACTGTTCAGGAAATCAAGAGATAAATCAGTCAGAAGCATGGGCATGCCACTGAGGCCACACACACAGGGCAAGGACATGCTATCAGATTTTTAATTGAGATTCATTAGAAAGCTCAGGCAGATAATTTTTTAGCACTTAACTAAATTTTCAAACACACTAAGCATAAAATTTACACCTTTAATAAAACATATAAGTGCATTTCTGTGTGTGTATATATATATATGTTGTGTGTGTGTATTTACTTGCACACATATGCTCTCATACATATTCTTATACTCTCAACCTACATGTTTCAGGTTTTACATTCACACTTTGTGGTTCTGTTCATTTCATTGTAGTCTACTTCATTAAAGTTCCAAGTAGAATAACTAATGCATCACTTTCCTCTGGATGAAGTATGTTTTATGTCAGATTTAATCAGTATAGATAATGCCTGTTAAACAGTCATGGACAGCTTCAGTATCTGCCCAGCAACTGAGAAACTTTTCTCCCAAATTCTGAATTTACACTTAGACAACAGAAAAAAGGGAAGAACCACAAAGCAACTTTGTATACGTGGTTTTTGTATCAGTGAAAGTGATAGTTTTTAAACTAAAGAACATATTGTTTCAAACAGAAAACTGCAAACATAAATTCCTTTAATTTAATGCTTTTTAGTTTCTTATCTGGAATGAAATTTAACCCCCCCCCCACATTACATAAAATGCATTCTGGTTCACTTAAAAAGAAAGAACTTTGACATCTGAACTAGAGACCACCCCAAAAGACAGTAGGTTGTGGGCAACTGATAGGGTAAAAGAGACTCTCCACAGAATAATTCTAAGAAACATCTTCTGTAAACTACATTTTTTTCCTCCTATGACAAATGGCAGTGATGCAAACAAGTAACTTATGATGTTCATTTTTTTAAGGGAAACCTCCTGCGTTAAATGAAAACACTGCAAGACAGATCATGAAATCTAAGTACTCAGCAGATGATATAAGATACACACTAACAAAAATTCAAAAGCCTTAATAATGAAGGAATTTATAGATTTTCAGGAATACCACTAGTAGGTAGAAAAATGCCATCATTTTACTCTGGTATTTCATATAAAATTGCAAGGTATTAGCACTTAAAATCTAACCTTATTCCAATAAAACCCCGCTGTTCAACATTCTGACTGTTTAGGCTATTACTTTCCCACATATGCTGTTTCTTTTTTTGAAACACAGTTGCTTTATTTGTCTTCCTTATCTTCTATAATACCTCTTAAGTTTATGATTGCTTTTTTAAATTAACTTTTATCTGCTTAAATGTGGCAAAATTAATGGTAAGAGCATGTGTGCATGTATGTATTTCTCCTACAATAGGGGATTCCTCAATGGAATGTACAATAAATTTGTACAGGCATAAAACTGTCAAAGTCATTGTATAATACACATTCCAAAGCATTCTGTGTGAGGTCTAATTTTTCCTGAATAATATTTGTTGAGTAGTTTTTATTTAAATTACCTTTGGTCTAAGTACTAGAAAAAAGTAGGCTGGAAATAGTCATTCAAAGCATAAGAAAGGGACAGTGATTGCTGACATCCTATAAATGAAATAAAATCCCCATTTTTCCTCACTTTGATCAAAGGATGACAGACACTGGACATTGTTTCTTCTTTCACAAAGACCATTTTGGTGCCCTAGTGATGCTTGTTACATCTCAAGTGTTATTGGAAGGGAGCCCTAATTACCATTATAATGAATTAGTCTCTCTTAGAATTAACCTCATACCACAAGAGAGAATGAAACTGAGCATGAGTAACTGTTTAAAATACCTGCTCCCATTACCACATGCATTGCCGGAGGAATTCCGTAAAAGTTTGTTTTAAAGACTCACTCATCTAGTTTTGGGAGCTGTAGACCACCTCACAGTGTTCCTTTTGATTTCATCCCATCCCCAACAAGCAATGACCACTCAAAACCATTTGTTTTTCACTAACTGAAAGAAGGCTGGTCTAATTTTTGGAATGTCTAAAGCTTGGAAACTTAGAAATATTTTTTAAATCATGAAATATTGTTAATAGACACCATAAAGCTAGCATTAAAAATTTAGCAGATGTCATATTTTGACATATTTGGTTTGAATTTTCTTTCTTTTTTTTTTTAGTAAGAAATAAAATGTTATCTGGACAATAACAAAAGCACCCCCTCCAAACACACACACATCCTGAAGTTGATGTGTACTCATACAACATAGGTCTATACCTAAAATAATAAGCTATATACTGTCTAGTATATTTTCTAGATTTACAAAAACATTACCTTATTATTAGGCTCCTTAAACTCTCCTATTTTTTAATCAACATTATGTTTTTGAGACTTAGACATATTAGTAGTACAGTTTTATTATGCATTACAGGAAGGAGTCAGGTTTAGTAATATTAACAGCTAATGAAACAGTCATATCCCAAGGTTTGACTACTAACTCAGAAGAGAGGAGTACAAACTCTAATTAGACACATTACCCTGAGTTCTAGCTCTGTCACAAGAAAGAACAAAGTGTTTCTCAGCATCCCACAAAGCCCCTAGGATTTCTTCTCTAAGGAGCAGAAAGAAAGCTGTATGATGAATCTTCCCCCATTTGTAGACTGTATCTCAAGAATCCGTACCAATAATTTTTATCTTTGGCAAATAGTTATTTCCCAGAGAGAGCAGTTAGGGGATTGAGAAAGAGAGGGGAAAAAGGAAACAAGTTACCAGAACTAATACTTGATTCTATAGTCCTTCTCAAACATACATTACTACATTAAGATTTTAAAATAACCATGACATAAATTATAATGACAGCCCTTACAACTTCTTAGGGAGCCTTTCATTGAATCAACTGTTTAGCCTATATTTTAAGGTATAAAGTGATGAAAAAGTACCAGCTCTCCATGGCTTAAAAAAGCAAACCCTTCTGCTTAACATAAGTAGTATACAAAATGATATATGTAGTATGTTCTCAATTATGGTAAGTGTATTCAGATACACATTTGTATGCATCGGAAAAAGAAAAGAAGCACTGAATTATGAACAATATCTCTGGCTGATGGGAATACAGGTGAATTTTATTTTCTTCTTGAAATTGTTTGATATTTTCCACTTTCTTTAAGAAAACAACGATTTAATTTTATATTCAGAAAAAACATAAAGAATGAGAGAAAGACATCTGTAAAGACATAAAGATATTAGAATGCATTCACTCAGTGGGAAACTTATAAACATGTGGCAACTTAGTGGTGGCTTAGATCAAATCTGTATCCACAGATGTGCCCCACTGGTTCCATTAGTTTTTTTCCTTTAGTGCTGTCCCCTATCCACCCATTCCCAATTCCCTGGCTTCAAAAGAACTAAAGAGAACAAATAAACAAAAGAGCAGAAACAACCACAGGTAGTTTCTTTGAAGGGAAAGGGTTTTGTGGAAATCTTCGAACAGCAGCCATTATTTATTGAGCACTTCCTATGTGTCAGTCAATGAGCTTTAATTATTCCTCACAGCAGCCCTTTGGAATAGACATTGTTACCATCTCACCAATATGAGATGGTAAAACTTCTGAGAAATGAAGTGACGTGATCAGGGTCACAGAGCCCAAATGCTAGAGGTGGTAGTCTGTTGATACCCCAAGCTCATTCTCTTTCCGCTTCAGTTGGCCTCAGGTCCTTGGTTAGTGCAAGGATCACGATCAGGTCATTTTCTGCCCAAATCTGTCCAGCTGAAGTGTTTTTGTTGGCTAGCACTTTATTTTTTAAGTATAGTTTCAAGTCTTTATCCAGAACTCATAGTCTCCAATTAGCCTACCTCTCTTTCCCTTTAAGCTATTAAGGTAAGCTGCCCTGATCCTGAAGGCATTAGAGTTGCTACCAGTGTCAGGTAAGGGGGAAAATAAAAGTACTTAACATCTGACTATCATTTTCCAATGGTAAAAAACAACAACTCTTTATTCACTTGTTCTCTCTTTTTAAATACAATGAAAAATCCCCTTAACCACTATCACGCTTAGGAATACTAAAAGAATGATTGGATCAATACATAGTAGGCCTTCCTAAACCTATCTAAACTTTGAAGCCTTCCTAAACCAAGCACAAAGTAATTATTTTATATGACAAGGTGACTCATTCTTTCCTTAGCTCCATGATGATATGCTTTTTATGGCCTCATTAATTATCTTTGCTGAAAAGTATTAGTATTTTCTTTCATTTACTCAACCAAAAGAGATACCATCTTCATATAGCATACGGATTAGTACCATGCTTATTCTCTTGTTCATTACACCATCACTCCTTCAAATAAACACAAATGTCAAGTGAATAATCTAATGTTCATATACTCATTGACAGCTTATTATCATAGAGTGTACTCTAATATTATTTAAAATAAGCTTTCCAACCAATTTTCATCAAAAATCTTCAAGCAAGCCTCTTTTTTGGAAATAAATGTTTTCTAGGTTACTAAATTAAAACTTGCTGCACTATATCTAAATTAAAATTGCTGAACTAAATAATTTTTGGTCAAAAAAATTTTACTTCTTAAAAGTAAAGGTGTATTTACAACTAAATACACTTACTGTATTTTGCAGATACATATATCTGTATAGAATAATGAATTAGAACATATACGCTAAAGTAGAAGACTAACTGTTTCCCCTTAAAAATGCCATGTCTAATCAAGTAGGTGTAAGATTACAGATAGTAGATTAGATATCGACAAAGACAAACAGGAACATGCACAGATGTGGATGTGTAATTATGTATGTTTATATTACATATAGATACATAAATATATACATGTTACATACTTTCTCATGTGAGATAAACTCAGTTCGGTAAATATCTATTGAGTCACTTTTATATGTTTTCTGTGTTAACAGGCCTTGTACCATGAATATATAAAGATGCAAAATATACAGTTATTGCCTAGTCCCTGTCTAGTGAGAACGACAAGTATATAAGCAGACAACATCATTATAATGTGGTAGCGGTTAGAATAGAAATAGCCTATACAGGACTGTGAAATATATATCTCAAGTTTATGAAATCCATGACAGTTTTATTTCATATACTCATAGAGAAGAAATAAAGAGTTTGATAGGTCTTAGTTAACTCAACGTGACTGAGCACAAATATAATTTGGAAAAAGCATATGTTTAATCAGTCTCTCTTCTGTTCTGATGTGATATCCCACCCAGGACTGATTGCTCTCAGCATTCACAGTTTTAGAATGACCTTTTTATATTAAAATTATATCAGCATCATTATCTCCGGGAAACCATGACACCCAAAAATTACATATCCTAGGATGTCGCTGAGGTCTTTTACATTCTTGACTTCTTAAAGTCAAGGGTTTTCATGCCACAGCATGAGATATGTTATATTAAAAAGTCAGGTGAGTTTGCTACAAAACCACAATCATATCAGGAAATCATACATTTGTTTTCTCACAACTCTTTCATCTGTAAAATGGAGAGTCAAAGAAGATAGGTAATTTCCACCAAAGAAACAGTGAAATAGAGCTCACAGCAGAACCAGAATTCTCACCCCACCTTGTCCAAATCCAGAGTCTATAGTCTGTGCTAATACACACCATGCCTATCTTCCCAGTTTCAAGGATCTCTCCTATCAGAAGTTAAGATTCACTGTGGTCTATCTGATTTCTTCCAAAGAGGAAGAAAGGTCTTGGTGAACTTGAATAAGCAGGTGGAATCTTGTGGGTGTTGTGCTATCTTTAGCATAGTGTTACGGAGAGCTCCCAGAATGTGTCATCAGGAGACCTGGGTGATTTGTTTTTTTTTCACTTATCAGCCATATGAACTTTATAGTCTTTTACTTCTCTGAGATAAATATTTCTCATCAGGAAAATCATCCTGCTAATTATACCCACCCTAAGTATCTCATAAGTTTGTTGTCATGATCAATGAAATAGTGTGTGAAAATACTTGGTCAGCTCTAAGATGCTATGCAAATGACAGATACTTATACTTTGGTCTAGAGCCAAGTTGGGAAAAGCAGTTTGAAAATCTATTAGAAGTGTGAATTCTCTAGTGTAATTTTATTTATATATATTTTTTTTCAATGAGAAGATAACTAACAGTTAAAATTAGCCATCGCATTATTTCTCTTACCAAATTCAGATTTATAGCCAGCAGCATACGAGAAGCAGTGTATGAGAAAAAAGAGGAAGTTTCAGATTCTGACAGCTTTATACTGGCAACTGATTAACTGTGTGACTTTGAGCAAATTGCTTTCCCTCTCTGTGCCTCAGCTTCTGCATCTAGAAAATGGGAATAATAATGTACCTACATCATAGTATTGTTCAAGGATTAAAAAGGAAATATGAACAGACCTACACTGAAAAATAAAATAATAAGCTTCTAATGAAAAGAAATGGGTTTGAACTTTCTCAGCAGGTATGGATGTAAGAGATGGTGTGGTAGAGTTAAAAAAAAACATTAATGAGGCATTCGTTCTTAGAGATATAGCTTCCTAACACTGAGCACTTAGCATGACTATGAAGAAGTTGCTTCACTATTCTGAGCCTTGGTTTCCTCATCTGTAAAGTAAATGTAATAATACTTATGTCAAAGCAGTTTTGTAAAGTTAAAGTGAAAATATTTTGTAAACCATAGCCATACAAAGATAAAAGATTCATTATAGCATATTGTCAATCCCTGATACTACTGCCTGCCTAATGCTAAAGGGTTTTGCAAATCTTCATTCTTAAAGAATTGTAAGTATCTTTCCTGTTTACATTATCTCAGGAATCTATGTACCATAGGGTGGCCAAAACGTCTGGGAATAGTTAATAATATTTTATTGTATTTTAATGTAATGTCAGAAAGCCATTTATTATATATATTCACTAATTCTTCCAGACGTTATGGCCACAGGGTGTAAAGAAACCTCTCGTACAACATGTGCTAGTTGTTTCAAACCTTCAGAGGAAACTCTCTCCTTGAGCAAGTTTCACCCAGAAATATCTATAATTATGATTTTGATGATGATTAGATTCTGAATCATTAGGCCAGCAATGAATAAAGTGAAAGACTGCAGTGAATAAAGTTCCCAGATGTCTTTCATAAAAATACTGGAACCAGGGAGGAGAGGGCGGAATTGGGGTAAGATTGTAAAAGAGAAAAAAAAAAAAGAGTCTTTCTCTTTAACCTTTTAAACATTACAGTTAATTCAACTAGCTGAACATCTAACTTAAAAGCAGATAAAGTATAAAATTATTCACAATATGAAACTATTCATCACTTTCCTTATGATGACAGGAATCTGAAAGTAACAGTATTGCAAGTGTTTATGTTTTGTTTTGTTTTCTGATAAATTGATAAATTAAAGACGAAGCACTACAAGCCACTGATGATAACAATCAATAAAAATTTAAGACAAAGAAAATATATTAAAACAATAAAAACAGCATTTACTTGTATGGTTCACTACTGGACATTTGGCAAACTTGACAATGTAACGCCTGAAATTTAGTTTCTTCCATGAAAAGCATGTTTCCTTTGAGACAGATTGATGTTTAGAATTTCATAAACCTCAGGGGCTTAGCACTTTTTTATTTAATCATACAACTAAAAAGTCCCTGTGGACACTTGCTACGTAAAAAATTCTAAATGAGTAAGTCTGTTGATACTTCTGAGCTTCCTGTGATGCATACCATTAATGCACCTACAACTACCGTGCCATTGGGCATAAAGAAATGAGCCGCATAGTGGTCTGGGGCACATCTAATGGTATCATACGGAAAGGTCATGGCACTATGCACACTAGGATTTCATCTTTAAGTGTAATTCTAAACAGGAAGAGACTCTATAGCAAAGAGGCATTAAAGTAGTCCAATTTCCGAAATGTTCAGAGAGACGCAATCACTAGAACAGAATAAGGTTGGTTCTCCTCAGGAGAAAACACACATGTAATAAAGTGAGACTAGAGTAGTGGCTCTCTCATTTTTTTGACTGTGACCCATAGTAAAAGGTATAGTTTTAATCAGGGCAAGGAACAAATACCACACGTACACGCACACAAGGAAGAAACAGGTTTTATAAACAATATTTACTCCAGTGACACAGTAAGAACTAGAACCCATGTCTCTGACCCTCGGAGATTTTGATATTTTCTATACTGTTCAATTTTATTTCATTTTTACAAAAAGAATTGACTCAACCAATTTTTTAGTTTTACAACGTATTAATGGTCATGATGTTCAAAGAAGCACTGAATTAGAAGCTGATGTTCATAACCACTATTTAGTATGTCCTCACTATGTGTGAGGCAATGTGCTGAATAGTCTGTTCACATCATAGCATTTAGTCCTGAAAACATCCATTAGAGATGAGCGCTATTATGTCTATTTCATAGATGAGGCATCTGAGATTAGAACTTGGCTCTGATTGTGCAGCCAGGAAATGGAAAAATCAGGGTTTAGAAGTCAATCCTTTCTAACTCTCACTCAGAATCATACTCATTGTACCACCAGAAAGCCAAAAGTTGATATTTCAGGGCAGACTAGACATATTTCTGACTTGATCAGCACAAAAACTGTTTCTGAACAATAAAGAAACTAGCAGAACCTAACATATGTTCTTTTATGACCATTGTCCATATGTTCTACAAACTCAGTGTAGTTACTTCTTTGAACACTTTTTTTTTTCCAACAAAGCTTGCTGTCATTATTTTAAGTGACCAATTATAGAGCTTATTTGCGTGTTGTTATATATCGACATTTCAATAGGATGGATTCTTGCTGGTTATTAAATTTAAAGACAACGTCGGTATGGTAATCAGCTTTTCCTGGAATTCGTATTCTTGTTTAGTCCCCTTCTGCATTCTACCAGAGTTGTCTGTGTGACCAAGACAATAGGGCAGAAGAGATGATGGGTCGCTCTAGTTAAAAGACACTATGGCTTCTCTTTCTCTCTCTCTCTCTCTCTCCCTCTCACCACTCACTCTGGGGTAAGCCATGGCATAAGCAGCCTCATGGAGGGGTCCACATGGTGAGGAACTGAAGCCTCTGGCCAGCAGCCAGGTGAATGAGCTCAGAATGGGTCCTCCAGTCTCAGTCAGGTCTTCAGAGACTGTAGCCCCAGCCAACAGCTTGACTGTAACCTCACAAAGGACCTAGGGCCAGGAACACCCACCTAAATTGTCCCCAGATCCCTGACTCTCAGAAGCTATGCAAGATGACAAATGTTTGCTGTTTTAAGCTACTAAATTTTGGCACAATTTGTTAGGCAACAAGAGACAATATAAACAGAGCATAAACTTTGTAGTTTGCTATCTCAATAGCGTTTTTGTCTGTATGTGTTACATAGCACGTTTAATAGCAAAAATGGAAAGGTAACAGAATACTCAGATTGGAAAAACTAAAGGAAAAACAGAAGCAAACTAAACCATGAATGGTGTAGGAAATCTAATAGTTTTAAATTAGGCTTTGAAGTCAAGCTACACAGACTAGACAAGAAGCTAGTATGCAATTTATGAATCATTGAGATTCCTAAACCAAAGCAGTTAGTATGGTAACTTGTCAACCAATCTATTAATTCATCAACATCTCCTTTACTCTTATTCTCCTCAATTAATTATTGGCTATTTTAAAAATCACTGACATATCCCACTTGAAGCTGAATTAGAAAAGAGAAGAGAATTGAAACTCACATATGTGAGTTCTGCAACTCTTTGTAGCTTATAGTAGAGCTAGTCATTGAAATTTGAAAAGTAGTCAAACTGATCACCATCATCCTTCCTGAATCTCCCTTCTCCTAAGGAGTGCCTAAGATTCTCATACTGTCTTCCAGCTCCCTAAACCCTTCCTTCTACCATGGCATTCACCCAGGTCTGCTTTTCCCTATAATTACTTCTCATTGCATTAATTCACACAAAGGCATGAATGAGTGATTCCCAACTTACTGCTCTTCTGGCTACTTCAATTTTCTAAAAGACACTTGTTTACTAAATTAAATACTGACTTGTGAGATCTTGCAGAGCATTAAAAGCTGAAGTGAAGGTTTCATATTTCAAAGTACATGTGTCTTACTTGTGTCATATGGACCAAAACTGAAATTTCTACTAAAAAAAGTAAGTTGTTTTATGATGTTAGGATTGTTGTTCAATTATTTATAAATTTAAATAGGGTTTCTCAACTTCAGCATACTGACATTTAGGACAGTGTTTTGTTGTGTGTGAGTGTGTGGCAGGGTGTCTTATGCATTATAGAATGTTTAGCAGCATTACTGGCCTCCACCCACTAGGTGCCAATAGCAACCCCTCTGTGACAACCAAAAATGTTTCCAGATGTTGCCAGATGTTTATTGGAAGTCAAGATCATGCCTAGTTGAGAACCACTGATATAAATAATTGCTACAATTTTTGAGCAAGTATGTGTGTGTATGTTTAGTCAGAGGATGTAATAAAATGATTTTAGGAAAGGTTGTGGGGTTATTTAGGATGTGACCACTCTCCTGGTTCTCCTAAAATTACAATCTTATCATAGAACCAAATGGATTTACCTGATTTTTATCCAGCATTCTAATAAAAGGCAGAGACTGAAACTGCTAATTTTAACTCTAATTTATCAGATAACTTAAATTTGGCTATATTTACAAAACACAAACAGACATTCACATAAAGTGCAGGCTGGAAAGGATCATGGTTGCCACTTCCTGAAATTCCCTGTCTTTAAAGACCATGTCCCAGGGGCTTCCCTAGTGGCGCAGTGGTTGAGAATCTGCCTGCTAATGCAGGGGACACGGGTTCGAGCCCTGGTCTGGGAAGATCCCACATGCCGCGGAGCAACTAGGCCCGTGAGCCACAATTACTGAGCCTGCGCGTCTGGAGCCTGTGCTCCGCAACAAGAGAGGCCACAATAGTGAGAGGCCCGCGCACCGTGATGAAGAGTGGCCCCCCCGCCCGCCACAACTAGAGAAAGCCCTCGCACAGAAACGAAGACCCAACACAGCAAAAAAAAAAAAAAAAAAAAAAAGACCATGTCCCAGAGGAAAGAAGGTCTCATAGAGATTCAATCACATATTAAAGATTAGAACCCAAGTCTCTGACCCTCATCTGCTCCTCAGTAAGGCAGAAACAACAAAAAATACTTTCCTCTTGGTTAGCAGCTCACCAGCACTGCACGTGATAGGTATTTTCCCTGGGTTTGTGTGTTATATATGTTATATATGCACCTAGAAGCACCAAGTAGAAGACATGAGCTTGACTACCGAACTCAGCCATGTATTTGCATGACCCAAGGGTAAAGCTACATTTCTCTGCCTCAGTATCCTCATCTTTAACATAGGGATAACACCAAATTAACGGAAGGCTTTGTAAACTATCAAATGTGATTAAAATGTGAATTCGCTTATTGTCATGCTAAAATGTTTGAGATAGTTATACAGATGATGAATACAGACTAAAGTTTATCTCAGATAGAAAAAAGTGATAATCCCAATGCTGTCAAAACTAAATTTACAAAGAGTTTATGTTATTACTGTGATAAGGTGCTAAAAACGGCCTCTTTGACAAAGTGTAAATCCTTTTCCATTTCCTAACTGTTCTTTTCAGTATCTCAATTCCCTACCCTCTTAAGTGGGAATTAACTTCAACACTATTTTTAGTCAAGTACGAAACAGATTTAGCTTTGTGCAAAGGAGAATGCATTTGGAGAAATCTGAAGAAAATATACAAAATTTTAAAGGAACACTATCTTTTTGCCAATGTACTTGTAAGTCAAAACATCATATTTAAGATAGAGAAGTTGAGTTTTGAAATATGCTGGAACATGAAAAATAGACAATTGACCACTCTGGGAATTGGATAGCAGATGCAGTGATGGTGTGTCTGAGTACGATTATGTTTGTCATGTTGCAAGATGAAATGAGATGTAGATTTAACGAGTGAAATGATGTCCATGAAAGATCATTCCTAGAAGCAATGCTTCTCTAAAAAGATACCATTTGCAATTTGAGTCTGGGAAAAAAAAAAGTTTGATATGTTCTACCCTTATAGAAGGTTTTCTTTCCAGAGGCTCTCTCTTTTTTTTTTGGCCTTTGCTGATGTTATTCATTAAAAAAAATTTTTTTTGGATTTTATTTTACTTTTTTATATAGCAGGTTCTTATTAGTTATCTATTTCATACATATTAGTGTATATATGTCATCCCAATCTCCCAATTCATCACACCATCACCACCACCATTGCCACCACCCTCCCCTCCCCGCTTTCCTCCCTTGATGTCCATGCCTTTGTTCTCCACATCTGTGTCTCTATTTCTGCCTTGCAAACCGGTTCATCTGTACATTTTTCTAGATTCCACATATATGTGTTAATATACGATATTTGTTTTTCTCTTTCTGACTTACTTCACTCTGTATGACAGCCTCCAGAGGCTCTCATGAATGTCTCTTTTAGTGCATAATTAATTTCTGATGGACTGAAGACTTACTAGATTTTTCTAAAGTAAGTATGCCTTACTTTCCCCTAGGGGACAATTTAGGCTTTCAGGAAAAATTTGACTTACTTTATCTTATAATGGAGTATAAATAAAGAATTAAATAGATGAGGGTAGTGATGATTCTTTTTTTATGGTCTCTCATTATTCTCTTAAAAGACAGGTGACCCAGTTAAAGAGAAGTGACTTGGAAAGATGTCACCAGTGTTTAGCGTCCAACTCTTGAAATGGCTTCTTCTCTAGTGAAAGTCAGCTGTTTGGTTCCATTTCCAAAGAATTTCTGAACTTAGCACCACTTCAGTTGGCTGTTCTAAGAATGCTGACCTTAATTCCCATTTAAGAGAGTGACGGGTTAGGATTAATGTTTCTTCTTTATATATGCTACCTTGCAAAACCCTTTTCATTTACTCATAAAAGAAGTTTGCCAAACTCTTTTTATTCAAAGGATTAAGATCAGGTTATTTCCATCCTAAGAGTGATCAAATATAGTTGCGGTAAATAAATAGGAGACCAAAAGAGCCAACTGCAATAGACTGTAATATAATCTACAGACTATTTTATCAGGTATATTTATCAGGAAATTATGATAAGATTAGAAAGTATAATATTTATATTTAATTATACTTTACACAATGGCAGTTCTCATGAGGAAATATACTTTAAAAAAAGACAAACAAATTAAACCAATATATTTACATGCTCTGTATATTCTGGCCCAAGGTCACCACAGTAGTTATGCAGGCTCTGTCCTGCCCAAGGGCATCTAGCCACAGGTGTGAGTGGACGCTGAAATCAGTCCACTTTTAGCTCCCTAAATCTCAGTGCTTAGCGCAGGACCAGGGCATTTTCTAATTCTCTCAAAACTCTTATATGGTTAGTGGTGGTCACTTCTGGACTATCTGAGGTCCCAAATTGCCTTTCATCTAATAGTCCCGATGCAATCTTTCTCTTTTAATAAGACTATCAGAGAAAAGGGGAGCACGTGGCTATAGGCCAAATAGTTGCCTTGCATTTCCCAGCCTGACATGATCCTACACTCACTCCCCAAAAGTGTCTAGGAATAACTATTCTTCCCTGTGAGAAGTTCTGGTGCAAACTGGGGGCAGTATCAGATGTATTTAGCCAGGGGAATAAGAAATGCTTAAATCCTTCTTTTGTCCAGTCATAACCCTGTCCCCTTGATGTACCCTAGGAAAATATAACCCAAGAGACTGAAAAAAGAAAAAAAGAAAAAAGAAACCTAAGTTTCACATTATAATTAGATGGGGCTTTGTGACAAATTCCAATACAGAGCTCTCAGATAAACTGTACTGAAGTGTAGTAAGGCTCCACCGAAACTAAAACTCAAATCTTACACGCCATATAGCCTGAAGAGGTCGAGCACTGTAATGCCCCCCTCCCTCCACACCTACCATTCTGCTCCTACGTTTCTCATACCACCATGCCAAGCATACTGAAAAAAGTCAGATTCGTATTTCTTGTCCCAAGCTGCATGCCACGTGGTTGGAATGATAGGATTTATGTATGTGGTAAAGTTTAACAAAGTTTTAAGAAATAATTTCAATACACATTATGTGAATTCTACGGGCTTATTTTGCAGGAAAGAAAGCTGCAATTTAGAGGGGAGATGAAAATTTCCATGGGAAAGGTAGAAGTTAAACTTAATGAAAGTCTAGGGAGGAATAGAGAGGGATTGCTAGTAGAAAGGACAGCCCTTACAAAGGCATAGAAGCCATAAAGATACATACTTCATTTCGGGCCAGGTTGGAGGGAGCAGTGTATATTCTGCTCCAGCCAGAGCAGGGGTTTTAGAAGGGAAAGTAGTAAGAAGCAAGGGTAGGTCCAGACAAACTGTGGTGGGTATTTTGTGCTAAGCCAAAGGGAATTTGAATTTTATCCCACTGAAAGAGGAGAAAATCCAAGGACAAAGGCCTTCAAATCTGACTTTGGGTTCTTCCTAAATTCCAAAATTAAAAAAAAATCTGTTGTAACAACTGGAAACGTTATTTCCAAGCTATCAACATGTGATCTGTGGGTCAGTACACTGGGGAAATACAGTATTTCTAAGATTTTTGAACTTGGAGTTTAGGAAATTCCCTATTTCGAAGCAATTATTCTCTGATGTTCCAAAAGATCAAGTACAATTTTCCTTTTTTTTTTTTTTCTCCCAGTGCTTAATCTGCAGCACTCCATTTCAAAGCACAGCTCAGCACTGATTATACAAATACTTACAAGCAGGGCTCATTTTTAGTAGGTAATGAAGTGTAAGGACGAAGCTTAAATGATGCAATATACCCAATGTCTAGTCTTACATAAATAAATAAAGAACCATTTGTTTTATTTCATTTCAATACACACTTTTGCAAGGGAATGTTCTATTTCTCTTGGCATACACAAAAAATTCTGAGTATACATCAACATCTTTTTAATGTTGAAATGTAGCTTTTGTTTGTCTTTTATTCCAAAATAACTATATAATAAAAACATACTGGAAAATTTTGGTGCCTTGTTCAAAAATGAACAGGCTGAATTTCCTTCCCAGATGCCTCATGACACTGGCATAAGCATAGCGGGAAATTTACAGACTCCTAGTCATAATCTCATCTGGATGAATCGGTTATGTGTGCGAGCCAGGCCACACTTCACCTGCAGATACTGAAATTGAATCCATCTCTAAATCTTATTTAGGGACTTTCTAAAGACAGGAACCCACTGGAGAAGAAATTTAAAGATTGCTACTCTATGGGACTATTTTAAGGTATTTTGGTCTTTGGAGAAGTGGAAGAAAGTAGGAAGATGTGAGGGAAGAAAGGAACATTTTTGAGCACTGATCATATAAGCAAGGACACACCTTGCAATGTAAGTGTTGTTCCATCTGTTTCCACAGTAAAAAAACTGAAGCTCATATGTGTGAAAGCAAATATTAGATAAAAAGTAATGGTGGAGGTAAGATATGAACCCGAAAATCCTGATTCAAAGTCCAAAGCTTTCAATTACACAATCTTGTCAAGAATATAAAAACAGAAGAGTGAAGTTCATAGAAAAAAAGATGACCCAAGGATTAATATTTGTAAATCTGAACTAATATGTTTGTTAAATTAACCCTTAGAGGGTACGTACACCCATCCAAAGTAAGCTTTGATATTGTCATTTAAAAAAATCACATCAGTTGCCAAAATTGACTCCATTACATTGGTATACTCCGTTGCTTAAGATGTCTCAACTGATCCAGCAGCTTGACCAAGTGGATAATTGAAAAATTATCTATTGGACTTCTAACTGTAACTACTCAATCTCAATCATTTGCACCATAAAATATGACTTTTCCATGTGAAGTTTGAAGCTGAATTGAGATAGAACCACTACTAAATTACAGCCTTTATAGGGCTTAAACACACTCGAATTTTTTTAGTTTAAAAAATGATGGAAAGAAGTGCTCCTTAATTCTGTTTTTGTTGTTGTTTTTATTATTATTATTATTAGTAGTAGTAGTATTTTAGGAACCATGGATTTTAACCTGTAACTTCCTTTGAAAATTTCTATTCACATGTTTTGAAAAGGAAGTATGTGGTGAGCAAAGTACAGATGAAAATTTTACTAAATGGCCTAATCTCCAGTGAACATCATGTGTACAATATAAAGGCAAAATGCAGATGTCACTAATACGTTAATTATCATGAGAGAAAGATGTGTATGTATGTGTATATATATAGTATGTATATATATGTATATACATATGTATGTGTATATTTGTGTATGTGTGTATATATACTATATATATTAACTCTACTGTATATTACTACATATTTAGGTTATATGTACTAACTCATTCAAGACTGTCTGTAGTCCTAGAATCTATTCATATTTTTGTTACATTTTCAAAAGTTTTACAAGCTCTTGTAATTTTATTTTTCTTACTTTAATTATAAAAGTAATGTTACAGGGCTTCCCTGGTGGTGCAGTGGTTAAGAACCCGCCTGCGCATGCAGGGGACACGGGTTCGAGCCATGGTCCGGGAAGATCCCACATGCCGCGGAGCAACTAAGCCCCTGCACCACAACTACTGAGCCTGCGCTCTAGATCCCGTGAGCCACAACTACTGAAGCCCGCATGCCTAGAGCCCGTGCTCTGCCGCAAGAGTAGCCACCACTCTCCACAACTAGAGAAAGCCCGCGCGCAGCAACAAAGACCCAATGCAGCCAAAAATAAATAAATAAAATAAATTAAAAAAAAAAAAAAAAGTAATGTTACAAATATTGAGGACAATGGGTATTTAGGAATGGAGGATGAAAGTGATCCATCCTGAGGGGAGTAATATTTCATCTCATTGTTTAGAATTGCTATTGCCTGATGATGATAAAATGCAGACCAACTTTTAGTTGGTTTTATTATTAATTTTAAATTACTACTAATAGGCACCTGGCATGGACTACCTCAATTGACCTGCCTTGGTATGCCACTGACTGAGGGCTTCTAGGTGAAAATCACCATGCTTAAATGTCTTTGTCTCCTTATTTTTAAAGAGGAAGTAGAAGTGCTTATTCCATAAGGCTGCCATGAAAATTAAATAAATCACAATTTGGAAAGTTCTTAGAAGAGTGCCAAGCATCGAGTAAGCCTTAAAGCACTGTTTGTTAAAAACAAAATAATAATATTCGTGAAAAGTCCAAGGTATGAACCCGCCAATTTTATAGATTAGAAAATTGAGTCTCAGAGGAAGTTAAAAAAATGTATCCAATGTCAAAGTGATAAAACAAAGGCTTAAATTCAAGTTTATCAACATTAAACCTGTACCTATTCTACCTCTTCCATACACAAGCGCTTTATGTTACCCATGCTCCTACCTCCAAATCATTTCTTTAGCTTTTATTGAGTATTCCAACATTTTCATATTTTGCTATTAACTTTCCAAATGTTTTATTTGCTATATATTTTTAAACTAAAGTTTCATGTTATTTCAGAACAGGTGCACTCAGGTATGATATGATAAAAGCTGTTATTTATTAAGGAAAAATGAATTTTATTCAATCTTTTAAGCTACTAAAACATGAAAATTAGGTTGTTATTGTTATTTTAAGAAAAAGAACATTTTGTACTGAAAAAGTGTGTCTTTTCAAGAAACCACTAACCAGATGTTGGGGTCTTGAGATATCCCAAAGGGATGCAAATGATGAAAGAACTTCTTCCACACAAAAAATCTAAGAAAGCACGCACACATTATATGAGTACTGTTTGCAAAAAATTTAGTGAATGTGCTTTATCGTCAGATACCAGAGCCCTGGGATATCCTAGTTTTGAAAATATGGTTCAAGAGAGAAGGAAAACACAAATAGCTAAGAAAAACTATTAGGAAAATGTTAATGCAATAATTAAGTGGAATATAGAGAGGGAATGCCATATATCTAAAGTTTATTGCACACATGTACCAGAGACTAAAATTCGGCATGTGGAAATGAACTGTTCAGTCTTTGATTATATTTACAAAGGCAGAATTTAAGGGCTACATGATATATTTATCAGCAAGTTGTCATCAAATGTTTACTGAGTGTTTACTATGTGCAGAGCATTTTACTTATACATACAAACATATATATACACATACATATGTATGTATAAAGAGAGAGAATACACATACACACACACACACTAACAACTAGATGTGATTTAACTGTTTTAATTACATTTTCACTGGAGTTACCTTTTTGTTTTTTATTTATTCCTTAAGGTGATTATTTTTGTTTTGTTTTGTTTTGTTTGCTGCACATTAGCTCTCCAGAACTTATTCAGTGTATGGGTTTTTTTTTTTTTTTTTTTACATTTTATTTTATTTTTTTATAAATGTATTTATTTACTTATTTATTTTTGGGTGTGTTGGGTCTTCATTTCTGCGCGAGGGCTTTCTCCAGTTGTGGCGAGTGGGGGCCACTCTTCATCACGGTGCGCGGGCCTCTCACTGTCACGGCCTCTCTTGTTGCGGAGCACAGGCTCCAGACACGCAGGCTCAGTAGTTGTGGCTCACGGGCCTAGTTGCTCCGCGGCATGTGGGATCTTCCCAGACCAGGGCTCGAACCCGTGTCCGCTGCATTGGCAGGTAGATTCTCAACCACTGTGCCACCAGGGAAGCCCAGTGTATGTGTTTTTTAAATAGGTGATAGAGATACAGCCAGTGTGAGTTCACCCTCTAATACTATAACTCCCTTTATTAAGATTACTTTTTTTAACCAACTCATCTAGTGCCATGCCAATCCTTTCTCATTTTATGAAAAAGGAAATGTACTTCAAAAATGGATATACCATTATTCTGACAGAAAAATCTTGCGCCGCATACTACACCCGTCTTATCTATGTATTATCTCCTCTACTAATGTGGAGCAGAGCCACAGAGTGCCAAAACTGAATTTTACTCACTTTGGCGATCACTGTGTGAGACAGAGTGGCTTACAAGACCCAACTCTTCACTCATTTGTGTTTGTTTATGGGGTTTGGTTTGATTGTAGTATGTGTATTTGTTTAATACTCTGTTATTGGCAAAATAAAAGCAAGTTCCTCTCTGTTGGGAAGTGTACTGAGGACTCTTCCAGATGGATTTTGCTAACTCTCGGGAAGGCCTGAATTTTAGATAAGTGGAAACTGTAGAAAGTTGGAATCTTCCTGTCCCTGGTTTCCTTAGTGTTTTAATTTCATCTCCTAGTGGGAAGCTTTTTGTTTTATGTCACTGGGCAGATGGCCATTGGCTCTCTTTCTGGTTTTATTGGAAGTTTCTTCAAATGGCTGTGGTAAATTTCAATGAACATTTTTTTATCATGCTCATTTCATTTAATTTGGTGGTTGGGGAGTTCCAAGTCAAACAGAAATTTCAGGCAAAATGCTAAAAGGGAAAAATTGAATCCAAATCAGCAGGACTTAAAAGCAACACTGTGCATGCCCAGAGATCAACCCTGTTGGATAGTGATAGGCAGCTGTGACATTACCTGTCAATGTTTGCTTCTCTAGAGGTTCCCAAGAACCACTTCATGCTTACTGAAGCCCTACTTCATAGCTTGGAGCCTGAGTAACTGGATATGTTTGAAAGAGAAGACTAGGTACCCTCATGAAGGCACCTTGCTGGGTCTTGGCAGAAGCGTGAGGACAGCCCTGAAGAGGAATTACACTCACGAAGCCCCCTGAATTCTCTCTTTGTGAAACCCCATCCCTTCTGTTGCTTGCTTCTGGCAAACTGAGAACATCCTGAGAATGGGTCAAGGATCTTTCAAAGGAATCCCTGCCAGCAAGATTGAATCACATTTCCAAAGGCAAACCGGAACATTTTTTCCATGTCACACTGAGACGTTATGACAACTGGGTACCGAGATGGTGAGCATGACAGGAATGGGATATGAGAAGGTATTTTTCCAAAAGACAAAATATGTTCTACAGGGCACTGATTTTTAAAACTAGCTTAACTTTCTTATTTTATTAGACTAATGCTGCTTCTCTGCCTGTTTCACCACTTTCTCCTGCTCTTTCTCTATTCTTCCTGTACATCTGGGTGGTCAAAAAAAAGTTTTTTAAGACATAGAGAATAGACATTTAGGAGTCTTGGTAAGAGGCACAGACCTGATTTATGTCAGGGACTGTTACTCTAAGTTATTGACTCCATTATTTATTTCTGCATCTAGATTCTGAATTGAAACAGCAGGTTAGTTGTTATTTCAGACAGAACAAAGGAACTTAATTTTAAAATTTTATTAAATGGAAGAAATATATCAATAGGTCATAAATCTGAATAAATAAAAAGGAAAATTTAAAAGGAGTTTTGACATATGTTTATAGAACTTTCACTTCCCTATTACTTTTTATTCTTTTCTTTCAACAATGTATATTACAAGAACACAGACTAGTTTTAGCTAAACCACATATGATAATTAAGAAGGAACATGTGAGTCAAGCTGAAGCATGTGCGAATCCCATACCCATCACAAGGTCTGCTGTGATGTTCCATGAGTTGAGCACCATAGCAAGTTGCCAGTTATTATGCATGTGCTCCACAGCACAGGGTATCAAATAGATAGACTATGCTGCACTGGCAAATTGGGTTTAAAAAAATATATGGCCCTATTTATAGCATTTGCCATTTACTATAGTACAAATGTTCCCACCATAGCAGATTTCAAGCTACCAATTGATGTCACTAAACACAGAATTGGGAGAAGATATGCATAACTGACTCTCATGAGCCTGTTCAAGCCAGCTTCAGCACATTATATATAGATATACTTGGAGCTGGGAGGCAACTAAGAAATCCTCTATCTCAAACTCTTGATATTTTAAAGTAGGAAATGAGGCTTGGAAATGGTGTGATTTATGGCAAGCCAAGCAAGAGTGGCTAAGTTGGAAATATATACTCTACATTATTCCTAGTTCAGAGCCCTTTCTATCAATACTACACTAAAATACAACGAATGAATCTGCCTGTGCATCTTTCTATCTCAATCTGAACAATGACAAAAGGAAAACAATGAGTGTTTTTTTCTCATTTCTCAAAAGAGAGATAAATAATAGAAGCAAATATATTGAGGCAGGCACTGGTGCCTACTGAAAGGCTATTCTTACTTCTTCCCATTGTATGTCCCACCCCACATATTCTTTCCATGTCATTTAGAAATTCTTGGTTTCAATTCCATACCATGCAGGCACTGTCTAACCCTCTCTGTTTAACCGCAGAGCACTGCTAAGACTTTTGATGTAGCTTCCCTCATATCAGTATAAGGCAGCTCTATTTTAGTGACAATAGAGATATGGCTCCTTCAGATTTGAACTAGATCAGTGGTTCTCAAAACATCGTCTCTTGGTTTCTGAGGATTCCCTGAGACACTTGCAGGGGTATACAAGGTCAAAATTATTTTTATGATAATCTTAAGATGTTACTGGTCTTTTCATTGTGTTGATTTGCCTTGGTGTAAAAGCCATTTGAATAAAACAGCAGTTTGCGGCCTCACAGCAAATCCAGGCAATGATACCCATCAAAATCAGTCATCATGGCATTCTTGCATTTAGAAAAGCCAGTTTCCCTTAACAGTGCATTGAGTGAAGCAGTAAAGATTATTAATTTTATTAAGTCTTACCTCTTGAGTACACATTTTTAAATATTCTGTGTGAATACAGGGAATTGTGTATAAAGTACTTATGCTGCATACTCGAGTTCATTGGTTATCTCCAGGAGAAGTACTCATAAATTGTGTGATTTTCAGGCTGAATCTGCCTTTCTAATCAAGCACTGAGTGAATGACTCACAGGACAAGCTATAGTTATTCATTAGAACACTGAAAACCTTGTGTCCACAACTTTAATCCAGATACCTTTCCAATATTTATCTTCTGATTCAATAGGTGTTGATATTCACAAAGCTGATTTTTAGATATTGTATAATAAAATATATTTGAATGATCTGTTTAAATCAGTGAACCAATAGCTTTAAAACGACCAATGCTTAATGTTACAAAATCACACATTGACAAAAGATCTATTCAAAGTGCAAGAGAGACCAATGAATTTTAATATAATAGTATAAAAATGTGTTGACATGGATTCAGTTTCCACATTTGAATGAACACTAAAGAAATTTCCACAAGTCTTGCGTATAAAAAAGGATTAAAGAAGAATATTCATAATTATCTGAAGAGGTTATTTAAACTACTCCTCTCTTTTCCAACATACCTCTATAAGGTCATATTTTTTTCATATACTTAAACCAAAACAACATATTGTAGAATGAGCTACAGGAAGCCAGCTGTCTTTAATTAAAAAGACTTGCAAAAATGTAAAACAATGCCACTCCTCTCTCACTAGAAGTTTTTGTTTTACAAAACATACTTTTCATTAAAATGTTATTTATGTTAGCAAGTAGTAGGTTTATCGTTGCTATTTTAAAATAAATTAATAAATACTTAAAATGTCTCCATTTAAATTTCTAACATAATAAATATCAATAGATAGAATTCATACAGATAAAAGGGTCTCAATAATTTTAAGACAGTGAAGGGGCTCTGATATTAAAAAGTTCCAGAATCACTGGCCTATACCACCATTCTAAAGAGAGATGATTTAGGGATTAAAAAAGGGATATGGTGAGTGGGTGACAGACATTCATTGACGGTTTCCATTAATCCCTTCTCTCCCTTTAAGTGCATGCCACTCCTAACATCAAGAGGTGAAGTCTGTTCCCTTTCTCCTTTAATCTGGGATGGCCTTTTGACCTGGCTTTACCAATAGAGTGTGGCAGAAATGACATTCTGGGATTTCCAAACCAGACTTCAAGAAGCCTTGCAGCTTCTACCTGGGTATCTTGGAACTTTCACTCTTGGGACATGGGGAAACCAGCCACATGGAGAGGTCACATGTAGTTTCTCTGGTCATTAGACCCAGGTGAGTGCCAGGTCAATAACCAGCATCAACTGCCAGTCGTTTGAGAAGACCCTCTTGGATGTCTGGCCCATTTGATGACTCCAGCCCCATGTGCCATCTTATTGTATTATGCATACGAGAAGCCCAAGCAAGAACCTCTAAGCCGAACCCAGTTAACCTCCAAGAACAATAAGATATAATTACAATTTATTTTAAGCCACAGAATTTAAGGGCAGTTTATTATGCACCAGTAGACAACCAGAACAGGGAGGGAAAGCTACAAGACTATTAGCTATAGAGTTTAACTACAGAAGTGACTATATTTCAGGTAATCATGTGGTGATCTAGTTTATGTTAAGATACTCACCAGAACCTGAGGAGACCTACTTAGGGAGTAAGTAAGCCACCTTGAGAGTTACACAGTGAGCATTAGGCTGGTTATGAAAGTTCAGCAAAGAAGAGAGTGATCCTAGGTAGAGCTCCAAGAAAGGGGTGGGTATACAGCTGAGACTGCAAGATATGGGGAGAACCGGCATGCTAGTCATAGCCAAAGCTGAAGTCCAGCCTTAGGAACTGAGCAAACACAGTTGTGTCAGAGGACAGCTTCAACTGAGCTTATCCATATCCAGGACTCACTCTTGTCAGACCCAATTCCAGATTTACCACAGCCTAACATTAACAGCAGCAAGTCATACTTCAAGTCTCATTGGTTACTGAGTGTGAAGGTGCTATTATGACACCTGCCACAATTAGAATTGTTCAGAATTACTTAGACACTTAGTAACTCACAAGACTTTTAAAACCCACACACATCCTGAAAATTTTTCAGCCTGGGGAGATGCCTAAGAGAGACATTCCAACATCAAAACCTTGAGAGAAAGTATTAGACTATGAGAGGAAACTTCAGAATTTTACATATTTGGGGTTAGAGGTCTACAAACTTTTGGAAAGAAGGGCTAGAACTCTCTTTAAGGGGCATTTACCCAGTAAGCATACTGTTTTACATTAGACTATTTAGTTGGGAAGTTCTAGGGGCTGATTAAGATTTTGGGGTGTGTGTGTGTGTGTGTGTGTGTGTGTGTGTGTGTTAAATTTCCCACAAACCTCCCCTTGGCACCTAATCTTTCTGTAACTTAAATGAGATTTTCAGAAGAAGTTTAGGCCATCAATAGTTGATATTATTCATCCAAACTTACTCTTAAGAATGAGCAAAGAATCTTCCACTGCACATGTGGCAATGTAATTAAAGGTGTCAGTAATCCTTAAAAAAAGAAACCCAAAGCTGTTTGTGTTTGAGGAAGTGAACATGGCCTACCACAGCCTGCACAGTCAGAAGCCCAGGATTTAAGGTTCAGCTGTGAGTCTTGGGTGATTCATTTAACCTACTGGTTCTCAGCCTGACTGCACATTAGAATCACTTGGGGAGTGCTTACACAATGCTGCTGTCATGGTCCAGTCCAGAGATTCCGATTAATTTGCCATGAGTGGAGTTCCAGGTGTCAGCATGGTTTTTTTGTTTGTTTAAGATAGACAGGTGATTCTAGGATGCATCTGTCGTTGAAAATCTCTAAATAACCTCTCTGAATCTCTATAACCTTCTGCCTTAAATAGGAAGAGTAACATCTAACTCCCAGCAATGTAGGGCAGAGCTTCACAGACACTGCATATGGAAGCTCTTCACAATCAGAAATGATATTACATATATATTTCTTATTATCTGTGTTAATTGTAAAGAATAGAAAAATAAATTATGTAATGTTTTTACTTACATTATAATAGTGAGATTTCTTGAATGATAAATGCATAGTTCCATTCTATAGATTTTTTTTTTTTCTTAAATAGTGGCAAGTCTCAATGTTTTGTTGTTTTTTTACTGCGAATTTATGACAGGAAAAGGGGTAGCAAGAAGAAATACTATCTTGAAATTTAAAGTCATTCACAAGCTGCTGTTATCCATTAGGTGGAGCATCCAATAGGCAGCATTTCAGTAGCATTTTTGTTAGAAATCAGTTTAACTAATGGTTAAGAAGAATGACTCTGGAGACAGCTTGCCTGGTGTTAAATCTCACTCAAACACATAACTTCGGGTGAGGTAATAACGGTGTAATTAAGAAATTATATCTTAAAATTTGGGAGAGAAAAAAAAATGTGGGAGAGGATCAATACATGTACAGTGTTCTTAAGAGTATCTGGAATATAGTAAGTTCTCAGTAAATATTGCTATCATTATACACTAAAACAGTTTTAGAAGTCAAAAACTGGTTAATATGCATGTGCAGAATGCCTTTTTCTGGTAGACTATGAAGTAGTCTGTTATAGAATTAATATGTAGTAGAAATGGAGTAATCTAAGATCTACATGACATTATTATATTGTTTTTGAATGGGAATTATTTCATTTTAGAACCACTTACCAAACACCAATTGTGTGCCAGGTACAGGGCTAAATGCTAGGTTAAAAAAATGAGTGAGGTTCCTTTAAGAATTCAATGAGGTTCCTAGCGGACTAGGTAGACATGTGAAATAAAAGGACTCTAACTGAAATGTGTGCACAGTTCAAAGGAACAGAAGAGGTAAGACACCATGAGTTACTGGGAAAGGCTAAACAAAGAGGGTGACTTTTGAGTTAAGCCTCGAACAATGTTAAAGACAGAGAAAGGAGCATGTTATGGACTGAAGGTGCCAGAGTATCAGTGACATTGATGGAATGACCTAAAGGTACTCTCTAAGTTAAGATTCCTTTGTTTGTACCCATCTCTGCATTATTGAAATGACTTGGGAGTTGCTAACTTCTTACCATGAATTCCTTCTCTGTTGACCCCATTATTAAGACATTTTTGACATATAATACTGCTCCAAAATGCTAGCAAGCACTTTGCTCTGTGCACTGCAAAATCATAGCGGCAAAAGAACTTTCAAACAGATAGTTCTTACACTAAAATGACCTTTTATACTTGATGATCATTTGGGGGAATTGTAATATTATCAGTAATCAATTATACACAATCTTGGGCAAGATTAAATTTTGAAAAAACCATTGACATAGAAAAAGAAAAAGTTGAAGTATTTCAGATCCTGGTGGTGGGTGTTATTTAAAGACTTGCTTCCAAGAAACACTGTAATCTCTATATAGGTTAATTTTTAAGATTAAAATTTGTACTGTATGAGGAACTACTGAAACTGTACTTTTTCCCATAACTCAAAAAAGAAATTTCTACCTTTCAAATAGATTATTAAAATGCCTGGATCCCAACTCCTTTCTAAATTTTGGGAATCTGTTATGTATTTCTTGGTTGTGATCTACTATTTAAGAGAATAAATAACTTGAACAACAATTTACTAGTGGTATATACTGATTATTTCTCAAAAGGCTTGTTCAACTTGTAATGACAAATTGAAGGTTTTCTATGAAATAATCAATTTGTATTTTTATAACTTGGTTTCTAACAACATTGACTGCATGAAAATCGTTAACTGTGAAGAACGCATGATGATCGCAATAACTTGGGCAAAGGTTCTTAAAAGAAAATATTATACAAAATATCATAATCAATGACCAGTATAACCGAAAGGAATCAGGTTCCATTTTGTAAACAGAAATTTATTCTGAGTCTTCCTTCCCAAAGCATCGTAGTCCACTGTCATTTGAACAAACAAAACTGCCTGACTGCACCATCTTGTTTACCACCCTGATGGACTTTATAAGGCATATTTTTAGAGCGGGCCTCCTTTATTGCAGAATCTTCAATGGACATCCTTGAATCTATAAAGAAACCGAAGCAGTAACCTTCTAGGTCTTGGCAAAAGTTGGTGGTACACCTGAGTTGACTGGCTGAGAGTGTGAAGCATTTCCTGCTGCCAAGAACCCTTTCTGCATTGTATGGATTATATTAATACTACAAATACTACTTTAGAGTACTAGAAAGGAACTAGAAAGTTCCTACACAACTTAATAAAGAAATAATATTAGAAGTGATAAATAGTTCCTCTCTGAGTCACTGGAGCCCAGTAAATCCTTTAAGTGATGCATAAAATGAGTACATTTTTATGAGAAAGAGGAGGAGAGAAAAACGAAAAGGTAAAGATTTCAACATGTTACCCTAAGAGGCAGGAAACATAAGAACAAAGAGGAAGGGGGCAAAAGAGTGAGAAGAGGAGGAGGATATTCATTGAGTTCTTATAATGTCTAGACACTGCTTTTAGCACTTATAATTATTCTGTTTATAATCAGAGCTTTATGAGGTAGGTACTATTATTTCCATTTTACAGAGAGAGAAACTAAAATAATGAACTAAATTGTGGTAGACGTGGTATAAATTCCAGGACAAAGAAAAAAAAAAAAAACAGTCCTTTATTTTCTGTGATGTGAAATAGTGAAGCATTACCAGGTAGAACATTTTCAAAGATCAGTACAGACTTTGGTTCAGAAGAGGCTGTAAAATTCTGTTGTTTAATTTGCAGATAAATGACTAAACGACTGCACACACAGTGGGAATATATTCATTCACACGATTAAAACAGACTTTGGGATTCAGATAGGCCAAATGGACCTAATATTTAAATGTCATATAGTTTATAGTCATGATGACCCAGTATTAATATGACTTTCTAAAACAAAACTGTGGTGATAAGAAAATGGAGAATTATTGAGCCTGGAAAGCTGGATTCAAATCATGACTTTGCCACTATCTAGTACTGTGACTTTGGGACCTTTAGTTTTCTCATGTATAAAATGGGGAAAACATGTCTTCTATCTATCTCACAGGTTTGTCTGAACATGGCAAGGGCTATATATGCTGTGTCGGAATGCCCAGCATCCAGTCCTTGGTTTCCTTTGGGAATATCTAAATCAACATTTCATAACATGTTTGAGTTCAGTTATCCAAAGTCAGGTTAGCCTGGGAATTGAAGAAAAGGATAATTGTGCAGGGGTCTGACAGAGGTAAATTTGATATGTAAAACATTTACACTTCATAATAATGGATGTGGCAGAACCTTGATGGGACAGCAAATTAAAGAGGATCCTTAGTCTCTGTTAGTTCCATTGCAAATCCTCTCCTGGGGACTCTTCCATGTCCAGATTTGAAAACTGGCTTAATTTTTCCTGGACATCTTTTGTCTGTTTTAGCTTACAGTAAGGCCAAACAGAGGATAACATATAATAAAAACAATTACATACTGCCAAAGTAAACCTCTGTGCAGAAGAGGGATTTTGTAGCTCTTTAGAAACATTTAAAATATAATTAGGACTATATATAATACACAGAGTAAATCCAAACAACAGAGCTGTAGAAAATGGTTGTGGCTACTCCCTCTATCTAAAAATAATTTCAACCCAGACAATGTGGTAAGGGTGCTGTAATACCCTTCTGCACATTATTACATGCCAGAAATATTGAAACAGGGTTTTTCCCGTAAAAAATCATGTTGCAGCAAGCACTCTGAGAGTACAAAATCAGCATCTCATGGTTCCTACTTCCTTTCCAAAATGTGTTGTAAATTACAAATTTCAAAGGCTTTAAACTCAATAACTGCATTCTCAATAAGTGCATTCTCTTTAAGGCCAACAGGCCAAACACACCATAAGGTAAACTACCCATAATAATTTTTACCACATCATCTACTCTTCAGTGATTTCAAGAGTTCCCTATTTTAAATCTCATGCTCAGAAAACATTTTCATTATCAACTTACCCATATAATATGTATATGGCTATTGGAGAGAGGCCTGCAAGTACAGACTTTAATTTTATGAAACTGAGTGCATTGGAACCTAACACTGACCCTAGAGTAAACAAGAACAGACACTTGCTTATGGTTAGAAAGCAGGACTTAATTTACTGTGACCAGGACGGTTTGACTATGCAGTTCAGTTTGGTTCATAACAGTGAACTGAATGCTCTGCAGCTTGTCCTATCCTTAGTGCAGATAGATTAGTGATAACAGTTCCTTATCCCTAGGAAGCTCACAAAATGGTTGATACTGTTCATTGTTTGAAGGGTCTAACCAGAATCATGATGTGGAATTATATCATCAGAGAATCTGTAGTTTGAAGATCCTGAAGAGAATCCAGAATAAATTCCCAAAAGATTGTTTAGAAAATGGTACAGAATGGTCAGAAAAATAAAATAAGATTTTTACTATTCATTTATTTAAACACATTCACAGCATTTTCTGTTTGTCATTAAGTGTTTTACAGATAGTAACTCATATAATTCTTAAAACAACCCACTGAGGTAGGCACAATTATTATGCCCATTTTCCAAATAGAGGAACTGAAGCAGAGAGAGGTTCAGTAATTTGCCCAAGATCACAGATCTAGAAGAGACCAAGCTCGGTTCTGAATCCAGGAAGTCTGCCTTCTAAAGGCGTGCTCTGATGCCTCTGCTATTTATTCCCTCTACTATTAAAACAGATGGGCACAACAAAAAGCCCTTTTGACTCAGAGTCCCAATGTTTAATATTTGCTATATTTAAGATTTTCTTTAAAAAGGATGGATTTTAAAATTTGCAGATCAGTTACCAGGTACCATGGCAATGAATTTTTTTAATTAGAAAAATAACTATTAATCATGAATAAGTTTAACTTACAAATATTGATGCCCAAGCCCCAGCCCAGATTTCTGTCTGTAATTGTGGCTTCAGATTATATGTGTCTTCACATCTCTGGCTCCCATCATAAGGTGGTCTTGGTCTCTTGAGCACAGAGTAGCAAGTTTCTCGGTATACATGACAGTCTATTTATTGCATCTGGCCCCTGTTCACCTGGAAGCCTTGTTCAATCATTGTATTTTCCCATTTATTTTTTTATTAATTGCAAAATTTATATATGTTCATTATAATGATGCAATAATCTAAAAATATATTTTCTAAAAATAATAATCTCTTCCACTCTGACACTCTTGGGTTAATAGCCTGACATTTTGGTGTGCATAACTTCACAATTTTCTCTATGTTCATACATGTAAATATATGAATATGTATTTGTTCTAAAACATATGATACTGTTTTACAAAAGTGGGATCACACTATACACATTATTGTGTGATGTGCTTTCTCAAAAAAAAAAAAAAACAGATACCCATCTGAGTCAACCAATGAATATAATTAAATTGTTTTAAGAACTACATGATATTTTAAAATGCAGATATGTCATGATTTATTCAACTATTTTACTCTTTTAGGAACTTCAGCTTTTCTCTCCTTAATCAATAATTCAGTAAATATCTTTGAATATAGTCTTGTGGGGGTGGTGGCCAAGATGGCAAAGTACAAAGACCCTGAACTCACCTCTTCCCAGGGACACACAAAAATTACAACTCTTACAGAGCAACTATCTAAGAGAACAACCTGAAGACTAGCAGGAAACATTTTCCACAACTAAAGATGTAAAGAGGAACCACAATGAAATGGGTAGGAGAGTAGGAGAAACAGTATAGTTAAGACTCACACGCCCCCAGGTTGGCAAGCCACAGAAGGGAGTAATATCATAATTGTAGAGGTCCTTCCCAAGAAGTCAGGGATCCAAGTTCCACATTGGGTTCTCCAGCTCAGGGGTCCTGCACCAGGAAGATGAGCCCTCAGAATGTCTGTCTTGAAAACAAAGAGGGGCTTGAGAGAACCAGAAAGCTATAGGAAACACATTCTGCTCTTAAAGGGCACATGCAAAATCTCACATGTTCCAAGTTCCAGTGCAAAGACAATAGTTTGAAAGGAGCCTTGGTCAGGCCAACCTGCTGATCTTGGAGAGCTTCCCAGAGAGGCAGAAAGCAACTGGGACTCCCCCTGAGGACAGAGATGCTTGCAGCAGCCATTTGCAGGAGCTCATTCTACTGTGATCACACTAGCGCTAGCAAATGCTGTTTTGGAATCCTCCCTCTAGCCTATTAGCTCCTGGGACCCAGGCCTGCCCACCAGTGGGCCAGTACCAGCCCTGAGCTTCTTCCCCAGGCTGCACAGACAACTGAGTGGGGACCTAGCCCCACCCTCCATCAGGCCAACAGCAAATCCGTGCCACCACCCTGGCTCTCTAGGCCATGCAGCCAACAACATGAGAAGTCTATCCTGCCCTCCGATGGGCTCACAGTCACTGCACAAGGTGCAGCTTCACAGCCAACCAGGCCGAGGCCAGCCCCACCTACCAGCATGCCCACAGTAGTCAGCCCTATAACAACAGAAGGGCACATGCAGCCCACATAGGGGGCACCTCTAGAATATAGAACTCTGGCGACCAGAGGGGAGTGTGCTGCTGGGCCCCACAGTTCATCTCCTACATAAGGCTGCTTCTCCAAGGTTGAGAAACATAACTGACCTACCTAACACATAGAAATAAACACAGAAAATTGGGCAAAATAAGGACACAGAAGAATACGTTCTCAATGATAGAACAAAACAAAACTTCAGAAAAAGAACTAAATGAAGTGGAAATGAGCAATCTGCCCAATAAAGAATTCAAGGTACAATCATAAACATTCTCAACAAATTTGGGAGAAGAATGAATGAACACAGAATTTCAACAAAGAGTTAGAAAATATAAAGAAAAACCAAACAGAACTGAAGAATACAATAACTGAAATAAAAAGTACACTCACAACAGTCAACAGTAGATTAGGTAATTCAGAGGAATGGATCAGTAAACTGGAAGATATAGTAGTGGAAATCACCCAAGTTGAACAGAATAAAGAAAAGTAGAATTTTAAGAAATGAAGATAGTTTAAGAGTTCTCTGGGACAACATCAAGCATGCTAACATTCACATTTTAGGGATCCCAGAAGGACAAAAGAGAGAGAAAGGGGCAGAGAACTTATTTGAAGTAATAATAGCTGAAAACTTCCCTAACCTGGGGAAGGAAATAGACATCCAAGTCCAGGAAGCAGAGAGTCCCAAACAAGATGAACTCAAAGAGGTCCACAACAAGACTCATTACAATTAAAATGGCAAAAATTAAAGATAAAGGAAGAATCTTAAAAGCGCAAGAGAAAAGCAACTAGTTATGTACAAGGGAAGGAAACTCCTGCAAAACAAAGAGCTGACTTTTCAGCAGAAACTCCACAAGCCAGAAGGGAGTGGCACGGTATAATAAAACTGATGAAAGGGAAAAACCTACAACCAAAAATACTTTACTGAGCAAGGTTATCATTCAGATTTAAAGGGGAGGTAAACAGTTTTACAGACAAGCAAAAAATAAAAGAGTTCAGAGCCCTAAACCAGCTTACAAGAAATGTTAAACAAACTTCTCTAAGCAGAAAAGAAAAGCACACAACTAGAAATAAGAAAATTATGAAAGGAAAAATCTCACTGGTAAAAGAAAACATACAGTAAATGTAGCAGATCAACCATTTACAAAGCTAGTATAAAAGACAAAAATAGTAAAGTCATTTATATCCACAGTAAGAGTTAACGGATAAGCAAATCAAAGATATGTATAAAATATGATGTCAAAAACACTAAACTTGCCAGGGTGGAGGAGTAAAAATATAGAGTGGTTAGAATGTGTTCATTAAGAGATAATCAACATAAAATAAACATGTATATGATTATTTTAATACATATACGTTATATATATGCTAATATATATATAGTTACATATGAACTTCATAGTAA